>NW_012267311.1:3197300-3223331 GCF_000151885.1 Dipodomys ordii | reverse complement strand
GAAGAGCTGAGGGACAGTGCCCAGGCCCAGAGTTCAGGCCCCACGACCGGACCCAAAAAAAAAAAAGAAAAAGTCCTTGAGACTCTTATCTCTAATAAACTACTCAGGAAAATAAAATAAAAAAAAAAAGGGAATTAGCCAGGCAGTGCAGGTGGTCATGCCTGTAATCCAGGCTGAGATCTGAGGACCAAAGTTAAAAGCCAGAGTGGGCATGAGGTCCATGCAATTCTTTTTTTTTGGGGGGGGGTCCAGTTGTGGAGCCCCTGGGCTTGGGCGCTCTCCCTCAGCTCTTCAGCTCAAGGCTAGTCCTCTACCACTTGAGCCACAGCGCCATTTCCGGCTTTTCCCCCCCTGCTTATGTGGTGCTGAGGAATTGAACCCAAGGCCTCATGCATGCAAGGCAAGTGCTCTACCACTGAGCCACCTTCCCAGTCCATCCATGAGAATCTTATCTCCAATTAACTACCCAAAATGCCAGAAGTGGAGTTGTGGCTCAAGTGGTAGAGTGCTAGCTTTAAGCAAGTAAAGCTCAGGGACAGCACACAGGCCCTGAGTTCAAGACCCAGGACCTGCACAAAAAGAAAGAAAGAAAGAAAGAAAGAAAGAAAGAAAGAAAGAAAGAAAGAAAGAAAGAAAGAAAGAAAGAAAGAAAGAAAGAAAGAAAGAAAGAAAGAAGGAAAGAAAGAAGGAAAGAAGGAAAGCAAGAAAGGAAGAAAGAAAGGAAGGAAGGAAGGAAGGAAAGAAAGAAAGGAAAGGAAGCAAGCAAGGAAGGAAGGAAGGAAGGAAGGAAGGAAGGAAGGAAAGAAAGAAAGAAAGGAAAGGAAGCAAGGAAGGAAGGAAGGAAGGAATTGCTGGATGCTGGTGGCTCATGCCTGCCTGTAATTCTAGCTACTTAGAAGGTTGACATCTGAGAATCCTAATTTGAAACCAGTCTGGGCTGACAAATCTTTGAAACCTTATCTTCAATTACCAGGGGGGACAGGGATTGGAAATGGAGGTGTGACTTAAGTGGTAGTGTCAAGCCTGAATAGAAAAAAATTAAGAGTGAGAGGCCCTGAGCTCACGTCCCAGTACTGGGGAACACACATGGGCACATACATACAAACTATATTTATCTATGATAACCATGCAGATAGATAGATATAGATCTGTAGATGTAATAGCTTACATGTGTGTGGTGTCACATGGAGGCTGAGCGGTTTGAGGCCAGCCTGGCAGCTCCATGGGAAGAACTTGTGTCAAAAAATAAATGAAATTTAAAAAAAGTTAAAGCAAGGCATCTTTGTTATTTGTGACAACATGGATAAACCTGGAAGACATTATACTGAGTGAAACAAGTCAGGCATGTGAAGACAAATAACACATGATCTCACTCATATGTCAAACTCATGGAGGCATAGAGTAGAATGGTGGTTTCCAGAGACTGAAGGAGCGTGGGAGAAGGGATGGGGAGATGTTGGCCAAAGGATACAAAGAGTCAGTTGGACAGGATGCAGAACTGATGGAGACCTATTTACATTAAAAATACTGGTCCTCATTCTTGCTATACACGAAGGAAGGAAGGAAGGAAGGAAGGAAGGAAGGAAGGAAGAGAAATCCTAGCTGGTAAGATGGTACATGTCTCAGCACTGGGGAGACAGGAGGATCATAGGTTTAAAGCCAGCCTAGGATAAATAGATAGACTCTGTTAAAAAAAAAAAAAGATGAACCAGGTGACAGTGGTTCATGCCTATAATCCTAGCTACTTAGGAATCTGAGATCTAATGATCATGGTTCAAAGCCAGCCCAGGAAGAAAGTCTGTAAGACTCTTATCTCCAATTAACTTCCAAAAAGCTGAAAGTGGAGGTGTGGCTCAAGTGGTACAGCACTAGCCTTGAGGAAGAAAGCTTTGGGACAATGTCCAGACCCTGAGTTCAAGCCCCAAGACAAGCACACATACACACAAAAAGTGACATAATGAGATTATGGTTCAATGAACCTCACAGAGTAGTACTTGCCTACCATTTGTAAGGCTGTGGATTTGATTCCAAGGAAGGAAGGAAGGAAAGAAGGAAGGCAGGCAGGCAGGCAGGCAGGCTACCTGATTATTTTAGATGCAGGAATGAAACCCATTTGCCAATCCACATATTCTGGTTCATTATATAGTCCCACGTACAGAAGAAGCTGCAGTAGGAGAATAATTTGAGCTCAGAAATTCAGAATCTTTCTGGGTAACATAGCAAGACCATACTAAATAAATAAATAAGCAAGCTGGGTATGGTGACACATTCCTATAATCCCAATACTCAAGAGGCTGATCACAAGTTGCATCAAGCCTGGGCTACATAGCAAGTCCTTGTCTCAAAAAATGAAAGTTGGGGCTGGGAATGTGACTTAGTGGAAGAGTACTTACCTAGCATGCATGAAGCCCTAGGTCAGATTCCTCAATACCACACAAACAGAAAAGGCCAGAAGTGACACTGTGGCTCAAGTGGTAGATGCTAACCTTGAGCAAAAGAAGCTCAGTGCCCCGGCCCTGAGTTCAAGCCCCAGGACTAGCAAAAATAAATAAATAAATGTTGAGAAAATTCTACACTTGGGCTGGGAATTAGTGGTAGAGTGCTTGCCTAGCATGCATGAAGCACTGGGTTCCATTTCTCAGTAGCATATAAACAGAAAAGGCCAGAAGTGGTGCTGTGGCTCAAGTGATAGAGTGCTAGCCTTGAGCAAAAGAAGCTAAGGACAGCACCCAGCCCTGACTTCAAGATCCATGACCAACAACAACAAGGTCAAAGGATCTGAACAAACTTTCACCATGGAAGTTAAACAAGTTAGCAAGTAAACATGTGAAAAGATATTTGAAATCATTAGTCAGCAGGATAATGCAAATCGAAATCAATGAGATACCATGTCACACTCATAGGCTGATTATAATAATAAAAACAGGAAATTGATGAAGATATGTGTAGCACTCTGTCCCTGTCTGGGAGGTTGATAGAGAACTTCTGACTTCAGGGAAATAAAACCAAGGCCTGAGGCATGATTAAGGTGAGAGGCAAGAATTCTGAGAAAAGCCAGAAAATGTTCAGACAAAGTTCCCCACTAAGTTCTCCCTAAGCTTTTTGTCTTTTTTAAACTCTTTTTCTGATTCAGCTTGTGAAACCAAAACTATCACTTGCAAGGCTGACTACAAATATTCCACCTCTGTACCTGTTTGCTTGCTTGCTCAAAGTTAAAGCGATGAGACAAAGAGAAACACCTGCATATGTGGTTTTTGCCTTTATATACTCAGCCTCCCCTGAGCTCGGCATGCACTCTGCTAGTGGAGTGTTTGCTACCACTGCAGTCAATAAACATTCCTAACCTGAATGACTAGGTGTCTTGGAGTCTCATTTGGATTTGGGATAAAACAATATGGACATATTTGAGCCTTCATATATCTCTGCTGAGAATGTAAATGCACAGCCTCATTATAAACAATCTGGCAGGTACCCTCACTATGTGACACTGGCATCCTACTCTTAGGTATATAACCAAGGAGTTGAAAACTTGTTCACAATGCTCATAGCCACATTACTCATAACAGATAAATAGTGGGGATGACTCAAATTGGGTGAACAAATATGGTATATTCCTATGATAAGATATGAAGTATGAAGACATGCTGCCACATGAACAAATCTTGGAAATATTAGGCTAAGTAAAAGAGGCCAGTCACAAAAGACCACACATTATACAATCCCATTATATGAAATGTCCAGAATAGGCAAATTTATAGAAACAGATAGTAGATTAGTGGTTGTGTAGGACTGGGAATGTTTGGGAGAAAGAGTGATTGCTAATGAGTATGTTTTTCTTTGGGGGGATGATTAAAATGTTTAAGACTAATTGTGATTGTACTACTGTGAATGTATTAAAACCCTTAAGTTGTATATTTCTATTTAAAATAGGTGTATTATATGAAATGTGAATTATGTTCAACAAACTACAAACTCTATATTCCTAGCTATTTAGGAGCTGAAAGAGGATCAAGGTTTGAAGCCAGCTTGGCATTAAAGTCTATGAGACTCTATCTCTAATTAATCAACAAAATGCAAGATTTTGAGGTGTGGCTCAAAGTGCTAGAATGCCATTTGGTAGCAAGAGAGCTGAGCAAAAGTGGGAGGCCCAAATTCTAGCCCTGATATGAAAAAAAAAAAACCAAACCAAGAATGAGGTAATGACACATATTGCAACATGGAGAAATCCTGAAAACATCATAGTAAGGTGAAAGAAGCCAGATACAAAAACCATATATTATGTGGTTCCATTTATATGAAATGTTAAAAGTTGGCAAATCTGTAGAAAGTTGGTTAGTGGTAGCCAAGGTACAATGAGAGCAATTGCTAAGGAGTATGGGATTTCTTTGAGGAACTTTGGGAACCTTTTAGAGTTAGATAATGATGATGGTTATTGTGCAGCCTTAGGAATTATATTATTTAAAAAGATGAGTTTTCACCCATACACTGGTGGCATATACCTGTAATCCTAGCTACTCAGGAGGCTTGCAGTTTGAAGTCAGCCCAGGTTGGAAAATCCACGAGACTAATCTCCAATTAACCACCAGAAAACTGGAAGTGGTGCTGTGGTTCAAAGTAGTAGAGTGCTAGCTTGAGCAAAAGAGCTCAGGGACAGCATCTAGGCCCTGAGTTCAAGCCCTGTGATCAAAAAAAAAAAAAAGCTGAGTTTTAGTGTGTGTGTGTGTGTGTGTTTTCTTAATTTTAAAAAGCCTTCCAGAATAAACAGAAAAGTAGAATTCTGGTTATTGGATGACCTTTGTCACCCTTGATTATGTCACCATTATCATCAACATATCTCACCCTTTATTTCTTCATGGGACTTGATCTAACTGGGGGAAGGAATAATAGTGGCTTGAATATTTTTTACCATTTGAAATAAATCTTATCTACCCTTTGGTCCCTCCTTTCCTACTTCTCAGTCTTTTTTTTTTTTTTTTGGTCAGTCGTGGGGCTTGAACTCTGGGCCTGGGCGCTGTCCCTCAGCTCTTCAGCTCAAGGTGAGAGCTCTACCACTTGAGCTACAGCGCCACTTCCGGTTTTCTGGTGGTTTATTGGAGATAGGAGTCTCATGCTCTTTCCTGCCCGGGCTTGCTTTGCCTGCGATCCTCAGATCTCAGCCTCCTGAGTAGCTAGGATTACAGGCTTGAGCCTGTTTTACAAAAACTACATCTACAGGTTGGATGCAGAGACTTATCTATAATCCCAGCTACTTCGGAGGCACAGACAAGAGGATACCAATTTGAGGCCAGATAATAAGACTCTGTCTCAAGCCAGGCACCGGTAGCTCATGCCTGTAATCCTAGCTACTCAGGAGGCTGAGATCTAAGGATCGAAGTTCAAAGCCAGCCCAGGCAGGAGAGTCCGTGAGACTCATCTCCAATAAACCACTAGAAAACCGGAAGTGGCACTGTGGCTCAAGCAGTAGAGCACTTGCCTTGAGCTGAAGAGCTGAGGGACAGTGCCCAGGCCCAGAGTTCAAGCCCCACGACAAAAAAAAAAAAAAAAAGACTGTCTCAAAAGAACATTCCTGCATGCTGTTGCATACCTCTGATCCCAGCTCTGCCAGAGGCAGAGGTAGGAGGATGTTGATCCAAGGTAGATAGACAAAAAGCATGAGACTCTTACCTGAAAAATAACCAAAGCAAGAAGGTCTGGAAGCACAGCTCAAGTGGTAAAGCACTTGCCTAACAAGCAGAAGGCTCTGAGTTCCACTCTGTCTCCTCCTATATCTGCTCACAAAGAACTTTGCTGGTTGAATATGTCTGCTCATGGCTAAGCCAGTTTTTTCCCCCTATAGGGACAAGACAAAAAAAGTCTGTCAAAATAAAGTCTTCAAATCACAAATACAGTAAATAGAAATAAAACGTTTTAAAAGGTGTTGTTTATACAAAGGACTTCCACTCATTTTGCCGTATCATTGTTAAATGACTCCATGTTCTTGACCATATATATGATATGTCTATGTACACATCTGAAGGAAGCTAGGAGGAGGACACAGAATCAGAGGGAAATGGGAAAACATACAACAGAAGGGCCCATCCGCTGCACTGGGCATTGAGGAAAATGACTCAAAGGCAGTGATTGGAGGGAGGGACTGAGAGGGAAAGAGGAAACAGGAAAGAAATATAAGTATCAATATTTCATAATACTGTGAAATATGTGAAATTTATGTAATCACCTAATCTCAGTAAAAATTTATTTCAAAAAAAGGCATTGTTTGTAGAAAGGTGATATGGTATCATTATAGAAAATTTGGAAAATTTATAGGAGTAGAGAGATAACATTATCCCTGTCTCCTCACCAAGAAACAAGTAGGTATACTGGCTGTACAATTTCAATCACGTAGAGAGGTCAGATTGGTATTTGTTTGATTTTTATATAGTAATCTGAGAAGGGAGAATTAAAATCCCATCCAATAGACTATCAGAACTCGGAGGAACCATAGAGGTTATCTGGTCCAATGATGAGGAAAGTGACACCTAGAAAGGTCAAGAGCCTACCCAAGACCACAGAGGAAGCGATGACAAATGAGGCATGACTCTGATCTCTTAACCACATTCCCTCCCTCATCCTGTGCTTTTGCCTCAGCACACATGTCTGAGAATGATAGCCTTTGAAAGTGGTTTAGAGCCAGTACCAGTGGCTCACACTTTTAATCCTAGCTACTTAGGAGGCTGAAATACAGAGGACTGGTTGGAAGCTAGCCTAGGCTGGTTCCAAAATAACATCTCCAAAATAGCTAGCAAAAAGCTGGGCTGAAGGCATGGTCCAAGTGGTAGAGCACCAGCCAAGCAAAGAAGCCAAGTGAGTGCAAGACCTGAGTTTAAGCCCTGGTAGGTGGGAGGGAAAATATCTCAGACCAGAGACTGCTCCTCTGTGAACTGTGGACCTGTGTAGGCTCTTTCACCAAGCCAACCTCTATTGAGGCCTTATGAAGCACCAGTCACCTCTCTTCTGATCCCTAGAAAGAAATGAGAGGCCCCATTGTCTTCCCTACAGAATAAATCCGAGTACAGAGCAGGGCCTTCTTCCAGCACCCCTTTTACTAAGCCTGTTCGCTGGGAAGCTTCTTGGGGAGTGGGGGGATGACCATGACAGCAATCTCTTTGCTTATCTTGGTTGTGAAACTCATTGAAATCCTACACATAGAACAAACTGGACTGTAGAACTTCAGAATCTGAGAGCAGAAATGTGGAAAACCAGTGGGATCCCAGAGCAGCTGTCCTTCAGAAGGGCTGGGGCAGGGATCTTCTAGTTCAGGTAAGTCCTGACAATCTCCATTCTCTGGAAGAAAAGTTTCAACATAGAGGTACTTCCTGGGATGGTAACTACTGAGGTCTCTCTAGTAACTGGCTTATCCCTAAACACAACATCAGTAGAGTGCTGCCCTGACTATTGAGATGGGGTCTGTTGAGGGCAAGAGAGGTGGGCTTTGTAATGCTCTGGGGTCTCTGAGTTCAAATTGAACAAACTCTGCTGACCAAAGCAAAACGATGACAATAGCAGAGCCTACTCACCTGCCACATCCCAATCTCAGTTCCTTTCTCCCCCCCTCTTCTCTGCCTCTCATAACATGCTCTAGTTCCACCCACCTGCTGTCAATTACTCCTGCAAAAAAAATGTAATTTATAGGGAACCCCCTCTCACTGAAGTACCTATGTTGTTTTAATGGGACACTATGTAAGGCCCAGGGGAATGACTCCAAAGCTATGGAAGATATTCTAAAGCAATCTTCCCTCTGGCACCTCATCCTCAAAGCTCCCCATATAGACAACTGCCATGATCACCTACCTTTTAAAGCCTCAATTTCTCCAGCAATAAAAAAGGAGCAGCAGAACCAGGTCATTTTTTTTTCAGATCCCTTCCAACTTTGATGTATGAGGTTTTAAGAGTTTTGAGATTCCACAGCATCCTGTATGGAGAGCACAGGGCCAGCCAGCCCTTGTTAGAAGGCAGCCTGTCTGTGGTTTGGCACCACTGCCCAGCAGGCATTTATTAAATCAGTGGGATGTGGTCCCTGCTGGCCTGGAAGAGAACATTAAGCTCCAAAAACTTCCTGCAGCAGGCCTCCTTTGGAGAGCGCTGCTCAGAGGGGCGAGGAACAAAACCATTTAGATCCTTGGCTGTGCTCCAAGATCCTTTTCACTAGTACTTCTGCCCTGTCTGCACGGAGAACCAGAGACTGGAAACATCTGGAAGCCTGTTCAAGACCTGGGCAACTTCTCTCTCCTTTCTTTGGGGGTGACCGTTCTTGACTCTGGTAATCCAGGTTGACCTTTGCCAATGCCCCTTCCTTTCCAATCTTCTGCACTTCATTGGGCAACAGCCCTCTAATAAAACCCACATGAATCCAGCTGCTAACAGCTTCTGGAAGGGCTCTAAGACCTAACACCTGCCTCTGCATTCCTTGAGCCCTAGTAGCAAGGGAAAAGAGGGCTGAGACACAACTCTTGCACCTCTGGGTCTTACAGTGGAGTTGTAGAGAAAGGGAATAGACAGGGGTTAGAGAACTGGGGTGGGAAGAAACAGTGATGAAGAAAGTTGGCTGAAGGTAGGGAAGGCAGCTACAGGTGAGGACAACACAGTGACATGAGTCTGGGATTACCCTATTCCCAGTGACCTAAATCATGCTGACAAGACTCATCACTCTTGAGAGATAGGCCTGACTGAAAGGTCAGAGTTCATGACTTGCTGGTCTAAGATTGCATGTCCCCTCCCCTTCTCTGCTGTGACCCAGAGAACCCAAGTTTCCTTGGGTCTCTAATTTATTTAAGGAAACATTTACCGAGAATGTAACAAATGTGTATGGGGCTAGGGAAGAGATATATCCAGGAGTAGAACAAACTCACTTGGAAATCCTGACTACAGGTCACAGTCCTAGTGATATTAGTAAAGGGGTATGAGAGACTTGGGTTCCAGAGGCAAGAGGCCACCTTGGTAATGCTGGATCTCTCCTAGCCTGACTCCCTACACCTGAGCTTTTCTGGATGCAGGATTCTCCCTGGTTACAGAACTCTGACTCACTTCAGCTTTCTTCTTCCCACTAATGGCAAGAGTCCAAGGAATAAACAAACAGGTTATAAGGATAGGTAAGCCACTTGAGATTTATTTATAAAGATGCATTTACTGGGCTTGACCTTTTAAATTTTTTTATTTTTATTCTTTTTATTGTTATTATAAAGGTGATATACAGAGAGGTACCTTTTTTTTTTTCCAGTTTTACTCCTCCTTTGTTTTTTCACTCAGCTAAACTTTTTGCTTCCTCTCATCTGAGTACGGACACAAGTCTACTAACCTATCTGCTCTTGGCTGTAACAAGCCCAAGACCAGAAAAATCTTTCCCCAGGCTAGAGGATGGGTTCACCTCAGAAGGCCCTGGAGGATGCCATGGAAGCAAATGACTGCTCCAATCCGCTCAGGTGGCTGTGGAGCACAGAAACTGGTGTCCTTCTTGGAGGGCTGCCTTCATCTCCTTGAACTGAGCCAACTGGCAGGCCTCATCCAGCCCCAGCCAGCGGTAGGCTTGGTGCTCATGGGAGAGGCGGATCTCCACATTGTAGTCTTTCACTTCTGCCAGCCAGTAAATGACTGTTTTAGGTTTCTCCCTGGCCACATAATTGAGCTCCCTTCTGAACCCTTCAATGATGGTCAGCTGGCCTGCTTCTATGCCTGCTTCTTCTTGAGTCTCCCTCAGGGCTGTTTCCAAGTCATTCTCTCCTGGGTCCACATGGCCTGGTTAGGAGAAAAGAAGAAAAGATGAACTCTTCAACAGTATTGGGTTTTTCTAGGTCAGATGATTTAAAGATAGAGTCTTCGGTGATTTTTTTCCTAGGTGTTCCTGGGTAAAGGAAGTCTGGAGCTTGACCATCTCCTAATGTGCCAGGGTAAGGGTGCAAGGCACATAGGATCTTGATTTTTGGAATCTGAGCAATCCCCTTTTCCCACTCCATGTGTAAGCTGTGTTTAGAATACTGCTTTTTTGATGGTGATATGGCCTTTCTCAGAACTCTGCTTCCTTATTCTTTGGAGCTTTCTTCCTCTCGTTCTCAGGGACCATTTTCCCCCTGGACACCTTAAGGCAATTTTTCCAAGGATGGGTGGACACTTCTTGGCAGAGAGAGGACGGGGGACTAGCTGAACAGGGAGTACTTCGCATACAACCCAGTGAGGACTTAACACTGACTAGAGTTGGACCCTGAAGCCTCAGGGCCGATAGACAGGCTCAAAAACCCCGCACTGCGATGCCAGCAGCTGTTTCCAAGTAGCCATCAAGGCTTTTTTCAAATTGTTTTCATCTTTCTAACTGAGGAAGGCCAGATTTCAGTTTCATAGGAAAAGTCCTGATGGGAACTTAGACTAGGGACAAGCTGAGAGCCAGTTCTAAGAAAATTTACTGGCGAGATCCAATTCCAAACTGCCAAAAAACTGCTGTAGGAGAACTTGAAGCTCCGCAGACTGGAGCAGCGCCTAGGCTTTTCCCACAAATTCCTTGCTTGCCCAAAAGGGCCTAGAACCACTGGGGAAGGTTCTGGTAACCTGTCTGCTGATGGCTCTGGCAAGTTGTTGGTATCTCCTGGCTCAGGAGCTCTTGGGAAACAGGAAGTCTTTAGCTATTTCCCTCTGAATTTGGAGATGGAAATACAGCCTTAGCAGTTCTCCTTTCCAGAGATCTGCAGAGCAGTGCCTTAAGTTAGTTGCTGTTGGACAGAAAATATTCAGAAACTTAGCTCTTGACTTTTTCTAGCTAATGGCTTCTGAGGACTTTTCTCTGCATATCATCTTTTATAGTGTACATAAAGACAACTAGGTAATGCACTGAGGAATGTGGCAGGTGACACTGATTGAGAATACTCTACCTTCTTTTAGGTGTGTGGGAGTCTCCGGGCACTGCTCTCCCAGTAGCACCAATTCAGTTTTCTGCCCATCATGATAACATGTCAACTTCTCTCCAAACCCAAGCAAGAAAGATTAAGAGAGGTCCTTTGACATGCAGTGTGACTTGGATGATCAGGAGATAAGTGTGAATATTTCTATTCATAGCATTTCTGACACTTCTACCTCTTTTTCACCTTGTTTCTCCTCAGTGCAATTCAAATGTGTAAAGATTTATTTTCTGTTAGCATTTCCTTGTTTTCTTCCAACCTTAGATCTTTTCCCATTCCCCCTGATCAAACTCTCTTTAGGGCTGGGAAGGTGGCTCAGTGGTAGAGCACTTGCCTTACATGCATGAGGCCCTGGGTTTGATTCCTCAGCACCACATAAGCAGAAAAGGCCAGAAGTGGTGCTGTGGCTCAAGTGGTAGAGCGCTAGCCTTGAGCTGAAGAGCTGAGGGACAGCGCTCAGGCCCAGAGTTCAGGCCCCACGACGGACAAAAAACAAAAACAAACAAATTCTTTTTAGTTTGGGGGCTGTTTGCTTTGGGCTTCTCATTTCTGGGACTTTGTGCCAGAGCTACAGAGTGTTCCTGCTCACTGGGACCATCCCAATTACTTCAGCCAACAATGGCTTCTTTTCCCCTATTTCTCCCCACATGGCCTGACCTATTTTTCAAGATTGTTTGAGGGAATATTTCTTTTCTTTTTTTGGGGGGGGGTCTGATCGTGGGGCCTGAACTCTGGGCCTGGGCACTGTCCCTCAGCTCTTCAGCTCAAGGCTAGCGCTCTACCACTTGAGCCACAGCGTCACTTCTGACTTTTTTTTTTGCTTATGTGGTGCTGAGGAATCGAACCCAGGGCCTCAGGCATGCAAGGCAAGCGCTCTACCACTGAGCCACCTTCCCAGCCCTTGAGGGAACATTTCTTACTCTTCCTTAAGAAGGAAGGTGCTTATAAACAGATCTTGGCCCATGCTAAGGCCATAGGTCATTAGTCTTCATTGTTTTACTTTCTGAAGACCTGGCTGACTCTACTTGTGGTTTTGAGTGATGGACTCAGGGCATGGGTGGCTGCTCAAGCTGAAAATCCAAGGTCTCCTTGATCTTTCCCTTCTCCACTCCTGCAAGAGTATGAGTCCACAGATGCAGGGAACCTACCTTCTCCATTCTTCTAACACAAAACACAACTATGTTTAGGTGCACTCCAACAGTCATACTGAGTGTGTGGTTCAAAAGAAAAACAGAGTGAAGGGAACACTGAATGAGTATTCAAAGGAACCTGATCAAATTAAGTCAGAGGAAAGATTGAAAGAAAACTCAGGATTAAAAAAAAATCACTCTCTTCTCTGACACATGAAAAATTTAAAATCCAGAGAGGTGGGCACATAGCCCAGTCATGACTCACCTTCAACATCCTCAATTCCCAGCCCAGTGGCTTTTCTCTCCTAGCCAGTCATTCACCACAGGGGCTAGAACTCTGGTGAATGATACTCACAAAAACACCAGGTGCTGCTTCTGTCCTGGGATTCAGTCACAGAATTATATTTCCAGCTCTGCTCAGGTCTGGAGACGTTATATGTAGGAAGAATCAAGGGCTCCTGGTTACTCCACCCCTTCCTGTTCCACAGTCACTGGGAAACAAGCCTTGTAGGGGGGCCTGGCCGTGTAGAACAACACTTGGCATTCCTTCAAGAGCCAACCCCTTTGGTCTCTTACCTTTGGGAGGAGTCCAGTGATGAATGCCATCTGATGCCTGCAGCAGTAGAAACTCAATTGTACTGTTGTCCACCTTGGGAGTAAGACGTCTTCGGAAGATGATCAAGCCACAAGCTCTCAAGGCCATGGTCTATCTAAGAATGTAACAAGAGAAGTTGTGGGACACTGGGAATTTATACAAAACAGTGGGGTAGCACTCTGGTGTTGGAGAGTAGTACAGACTCACTAACAATGATCTCATAAACCCACAGAAAAATACAGCATGCCAGGGGCCAATGGACAGAATCCAGGAGTGAAAGACAGAACTTTGTGTATAACTACAGGACCCTGGCAAATACAATTAGTTAACGTGGCCTCTATTCCAAGCCTCCAGGTCTTCCTGTAAAACTCAGGACTTGTGCGTATTCAGGACTTGTGTGTATTTGTTACAAGACCAGAGAGCCTAGAAGTCAACCCACCGAAACAGGAGCGAGGATAGGAATGAGAGAGGTAGCCACTACATGTATTAGCATCAAATCTAAAGTCCTATTTCCCTTAGTCTATATCCTAAACCCCTGAAACAAAGACCCCAACAACATGGTTTCTGATGATTCAAAAGAATTACCTACCACTGTTTGGTATACCAAATGTTTTGTTTTGTTGTGCTTTTGAATATGTTATACATTCACATGGTCCAGATTTAAAGTACAAAAAGGCACAAGAATTAGGAAGTCTCTTTCTCACCCTCATAGAGGAAAACACGCATGACTGTTAAAAGCCTACATCAGGTTCTGCTTTGGTATGTATTTGCTGTGAATTCCTGTTCCTCAGTCTTCTTATCTGTGAGATGATAACAGTTCTATCTGAAAGGGTTGCTATGAGGATTATATAATTTTCTTAAATGCTCTAAAATACTGCCAGTCACATAGAAAGCATTCAATAGACTTCTAGATGTGTAGGAAAAAAAAAAACCTGAAGGATAAACCTCATTAATAGTGGTTTCTAGAAGGTGAGATTGTGGGAAGACTTATAATCAGCCATATAATAAAGATTTTCTTCCACTATAAAAAGTCAACAGCAACAACAAAAACAACAAAAGGCAAACAAGAGAAAAGAGTGTCTGCATAGCTGGTGGCTCATGCCTGTAATCTTACCTACTCAGGAGGCTGAGATCTGAGGATCACAGTTCAAAGCCAGCCTCGGCAGGAAAGTCCATGAGACTCTTATAACCACCAGAAAACTGGAAGTAGCACTATGGCTCAAAGTGGTAGAGAAAAAAAGCTCAGGGACAGCACCCAAGCCCAGAGTTCAAGCCCCATGACCGGTAAAAAAAAAAAAGAATATCTGCACGAGTGAAATTTCATTATATAATCAAGGACCACATATAATTAATATTGAAGTTTTGTTGTTGTTGTTGAAGGATTGACCCCGCCTTTTATACCCAGGTAAAGCAAAATACCGGATGCACTCAGATGTGCTTCATCCCAGGTGGGTCATTCTGGCCTAGGCCTAGCCAAAGTTCCTGTCATCCCAAGGCAGAACATTATTCCATTTGGGGCCTAGCCAAAAGTACCTGTCCTTAGTCCTCTCACTGTGCCTAGACCACAGTCTGTTTTTTCAAAACCTCTGTTTCCTCATGAAGACCCATAAAAGCAAGACCCCAACCCCACCTATCCGGCACACCTCCATTCCTGTGGAGGTGCTGTCCTCTGTGCCTCAGTAAACCGCCGTCACCTGTTTGAGATCGGTGGGGCCAGTTCTTTCACCTCCATTTTGTTCCTTTTTTTGTTTTGTTTTGTCGGTTTTGGGGCTTGAACTTAGGGCCTGGTCGCCATCCCTGAGCTTTTACCCAAGGCTAGTACTCTACCACTTTGAGATACAGCCCCACTTCCATTTTTAAAGGTTAATTGGAGATAAGAGTCTCATGGGGACTTTTCTGCCCAGGCTGGCTTCGAACCACTATCCTCTGATCTCAGCCCCCTGAGTAGCTAGGATTGCAGGCATGAGCCACTGTAGCCGGGCTCTTTTCTTTTTTGGTGCTAGTACTGGGGCTTGAATTCAGAGCCTTGAGCTCTCCCTTTTTGTTTTTTTTTGGGGGGTCCAGTTGTGGGGCCTGAACTCTGGGCCTGGGCGCTGTCCCTCAGCTCTTCAGCTCAAGGCTAGCACTCTACCACTTGAGCCCCAGCGCCACTTCCGGCTTTTTTCTTTTTGCTTATGTGGTGCTGAGGAATCGAACCCAGGGCCTCTGGCTTGCAAGGCAAGTGCTCTACCACTGAGCCACCTTCCCAGCCCCTCACTTTTTTTTTTTTTTTGCTCAAGGCTAGCTTTTGTTACAAAGCATTGACTCCTTATTTGAGCCCATATATTATTAAACTAAAAGCAGGAGAAAAGCTTGACATTTCTGGCTCCATTCTATATCTGTGTATTTTACTGAGTCTCTCCAGCAATCACCTTGGCTTCTAGGAGGACATGGGTCAATAACATCTTTATGTCAAGGGAATGAAACTACCTCTAAGGAAAAGGATCAACAGAGCCTCCCAGGACAAACCTACCACGCCCCAACACCTCAACAGAGGACAATTACCTATGATGATGAGGTGTGCCTGGAGCAGAAACCATTCTCTCCTGGGAACCAGACTGCTCCCATCAAGCCACTACAAAAGTAATGTCTCCCACAGAACTAGAACTGAGATAATGATCAACCAGGCCACATCTTGCCTGGGACTGTTTAGTGATATACATGCCTTTCTCCTCCTGCCCCAATTCTTTCCCTATTTAAACCTAAAGCTTATATTTATAGCTTGAAAGTGGGGCTAAAGTGCTTACTTTGCCTCTTTCCCTGGCATACCCATGCCACATGAATATATGTTTCTTTGCCATTCACCATTACTTTATTTTGTATTTTGGGGCAAGTGTCCAGACCAGACATGTGGAATCCCTAGAGCTGGGCCTGTGGCCTAACTCCACTTTCAACAAGGGAATAGCCTTGTAAGACTATATTTTGGCGGATGCTAGTGTATAAAGGTTTCCCCATCTAAGAACCAGACAAATCAAGTTTATGTCAACAGGATGAGAAGAACTAGGATCACCCACGGTGAGTTCAATACTTCTAGAAGGCAAAACACTGCCCTTTCAATTGCTTGGGAGTCTGCTAAAATTCCTCCAACCCCCACTTTGTACATGCAACTTCCTTCTTATCCCTTTAAAGTAGCTCAATCTATGAAGCCTTCTAGCTTCTAATCACTCCATAAACTTCTACTACTAATTAGGGTTCAATCAAGAAACAGAAGGCGATGGATAACAAAAATGTAGATGCAACTCACATCTGTCACCTCTACATCTGCTGTTGGGCCTGAAGTCTCTATATGTATGTGAAACGAACAGCTGAGAGAACAGGCTGGACGTAGAGTGGAAGAGAACGAGACAAACTGGAGCCCGTCAGCAAACTGGGAGCTATAAGGACAACTGAAATTCATAAAGGAGGAAGAAAACCAGAGACTTCCATTCAGTCTCCAGGCTCACTGACAGAGGTGACAGACAGGAGAAGCTTGAGTGCTCTCTCAGAGCTAAATGCACATCTGACCTAGGATTCAGAAGAATTAAAGGGAGAAGATTGCACCAGAATTGAAAGAGCTTTAGACCTGGAGGCCATCTTTTATTGGCAAGGAGAACCAGCAGACCAGTCTCAAAGTATATGACCTGGCACTATGCCACGTGCCCAGCTCTGTCCTTCATAGTGTACTGGCTACTATGTCACTTCAACTTCCCAAATCTTGCACAAAATTTTCTGTGGTCATTACTAACGGGGAACCATGTCAGAGAACATTGGGAAACATGGCTCCAAGCTAGCTAAAGTAAAACAGTACAAAGTCACCATTAGGATGCACAGCATAGTGAGGTAAAGCTGTTGGTACCGCTGGCAGGAAAAAAAAAAAAAAAAGCCAGACTATGAGTTCTGTTTCTTTGGGACCCAGTACAGCAGCTCTCAACAGATGTTCATTGACTCAACAGAACTCTCTCCCAACCTCCTACTCAAACAAATGTTTGAGTATGTTCTGGGGCCCTGGGAAACAGCCCAGTGTTTTCCTGAAGAGTGCCATTTGCATAAAAGTCAATGAAGCCTTGTTGGGGGTTTTTGGTTTTTCTGGAGATCAGGGAGCTGAGACTGTCCAGGGATTTGTATGTAGCCAGCTTTCACACACAGGCTCCAAAGTAGATTCAAACCTCAGGGGGTTAAAGAACACAGCATCCAATATGCAAATGTGCCTGCAGCCAGGATTGCTGAGGTGAGAACTCCAGGCTGACAGCAGGCAATTCACACTTCAGAAAAGTGGCAGAGTGCCTGAGGTGGTTAGAAAAAACCTGAACAAAACAACCCTCAATGTCATCAGAAGGTTCCAGAAGCTAAAGAAAAGTGCTCTTGGCTTTATAGATAGAATTCTCCCACAGCCTAGGAGGTTATGCTGATGTGATTCAGTGTGTTTATCAAGTTAATCAGAGTTCCACTGAAAACACAGCTCAACTCCAAAGCCCTGACATTTATTTATTTATTATTGTTCCAAGGATTGAACCCAGAACCTTACACAGATTAGGAACGTGCTCTACCACTGAGCCACACCCCAGCCCACAAATACATTTTTACATACAGAATTTCTTTCTCCCTACATTCCTCATAGTCTAAAAATCTCTTTAGGTACTGCTTCACTACATAATGTTATCAAGTATCAAACTGTCAGCTACATTGTACAAGGTTTTAGACTATTGTTTTTGGTTTGTTTGTGCCAGTTTTAGGGCCACCTCCCTTGCCTTATTTTGCTCAAGCCTGGTGCTCTACCACTTGAGCCATACCTTCACTTCCAGCTTTTTCTTTTTTTTTTTTGGGTCCGGTTGTGGGGCCTGAACTCTGGGCCTGGGCGCTGTCCCTCTGCTCTTCAGCTCAAGACTAGAGCTCTACCACTTGAGCCACAGCACCACTTCCGGCTTTTTTTTTTTTTCATTTTGCTTATGTGGTGCTGAGGAATCAAACCCAGGGCCTCAGGCATTCAAGGCAAGCGCTCTACCACTGAGCCATCTTCCCAGCCCAGTTCCAGCTTTTTCCTAGTTAATTAGAGATAAGATTCTCATGTATTTTTCTGCCTGGGCTGGCTCTAAATTGAGATCCTCAGATCTCAGCCTTCTGAGTAGCTAGGATCACAGGCCTAAGTCACTATATCCAGGGCTAGGATGATTGTTTCTTTTCTTTTTCTTTTTTTGGTCAGTTATAGGGCTTGAACTCTGGGCCTGGGCTCTGACCCTCAGCTCTTCAGCTCAAGGCAAGCGCTCTACCACTTGAGCCACAGCGCTACTTACGGTTTTCTAGTGCTTTATTGGAGATAAGAGTTTCATGGACTTTTCTGCCCAGGCTGGCTTTGAACCATGATTCTCAGATCTCAGCCTCCTGAGAAGCTAGGATTACAGGCATGAGCCACCAGTGCCTGACAGGACTATTGTTTTTAATGCTCAAGACAACCCTTTAGGGCCAGACTTGATGGTACATTGTCTTCATCTCAGCACTTAGGAGGCTGAGGCAGGAGATCTTGAGTTCCAGGACAGCCTGGACTATATCTCAAAACAGACATGGAAAAAAAAAAAGACAACCCCTTAAAACAATCATTATTATATTGTTTATGATGAAATTGAGAGACTAGGAAGGTTAAAATACTTGCCTAAGGGCATAGCTGAACTGTACATGGATCTGAATCTAAATCAATCTAACTCCAAAGTTTGTATTTTTTTTTCATTTCCTTTTCAAAATTCCACTCATCTTAAAGACAGGATTTAAGAGACAAATGACCCTGAGGGAAGACATACAAATGATTTATAAAACCACTTCCAGTTTAAAATTTACTAGGCTTTAATCTGTATTCATCTGGAGGTTGTTTAAGATGTCTGTCTGGAATCCTTTACACCAAATACTTTTTTAGGTGGGAGGATGGAACACTTATAAGATCCTGTTATCCTGTTATTCCAGATGATTCTGGAAGCACAGTCTAAGGCCCTTAAAGAACCTATCTAACAAGGGTTTCAGTGACTCCACTGATCTTCTCTGGGAAATGGGAAACTAAACCACCTGTTCAAAGCCATTTCCAGTAGCCTGGGGATTTGCAACAAGTATTGGGAACATCCTTGATGCTACTCTTGGGAAAGCATACAAGCATCTAACTTAGGGCTCTGATGTCCAGAAAATTTGTCTAGGCCATTCCAGCATGAGGAGGAAAGCCAGCTTGGCCTGTCCACAAGCAACTCGCATGATTACCTCAGCTTTTCCCAACTTCACAATTCTAAATGCCTTCTTTCCAATTTTCCAGTTTCAACCTTTCCTATATAGGCAGTAATGAGGCATCCACCCATAAATAATCTTGTAACAATAAAAGCAGAGAGAAGGAAAAAACAAACCCTAACTACATAAAGAGAGGAAAAGAAAATATTCCCTTTTGTGTACCTTTCCTTGGACAGCTGCCACTGCCTTGTCCTCACAGAGACCAAGCTTGCTGAGTCATTTTGCAATCTTTGCTATTTGGTTGAGGGAGGAAACAGGAGATTTTACCTATAATGGTATAATGGCTTCTAGGATAAGGCCAAAGTCAGGCAAGGTTGGAACTTTTTTTTTTCTTAAGCTAAGATTTGTTAAGTGGACTTTTGGTGCCATCTGCTGTTCAAGTCTAGAAAGCAACTTTGGGGAATTCTAACATTACAGCCTGAAGGGATTCCTTTACTCCTGGGTCTGTTCAGTGCATCCTGTGTGACATGCAACATGACACAATTGAAGGATAGATATGAAGATGAATCATACTATAAAGCTCTCATTTCCTAGAGATTCACAGTCTAGTAAGAGTGGAAGGCATTCAAACAGCCAAGTTGTTGTGCCTTGTGAATCACAGGGGTATCTGTAAGATGGAAAGATAGCGAAGAAGGATCTTTAGGTCAATGATGTACCCCATAAGTATTTAGAAGGATGGCAAGGAGTTTTTACCAGGCAGAACAGAGGTGGTGGCAAGGAGCACTCCAGGCGGAGGGAGGACTTTGTACAAAGACCTTTCAAGCAAAAATGATATTCCATTGCTGCAAAGCTTAGTTTATATTCTGTAGGCAATGGGGCCTTTGGTTTCAGGCAGAGCTATAATTTGGTCAGACTGACATTTTACAAAGACATTTTGGCAGCAAGCAAGGTGGAGAGCAAATTAGAAGGAAAGATTGGAAACAGTAAGACCAGTTACAAGCCTCTTTCAATGGTCTACTTGACAAATGATATGGAGTTAGATGAAGACAGATCCTACACGAAAGGAAAGTAAAGGTGAATTTAAGGGATATTTCCAGCAAAAGTCAGCATTCAGGAGGCTGAGGCAAGTTCAAGGTCAACTTGGGCTCCATATGGACTATCTATCTCCAGATAAAAGAAGGGAGGAAAGGAGATATCTATCCACCACAGGCATTTCTGCAACTCACCTCCCTCCGGTTTGGGTAAGTCTACCTGTTCAACGTGCCCTTGCAATCTGGTATTCCAATCATTTTCATCAGAAATAGCATAGTAAAAAGTATGGCTGGTTTTGCAATGAGAAAGACCAAGCCACTGAATTTAATTAGTTACTTGCAAGATCATACTTATTTTTAAAATGCAGATAACACCTACTTTTATGGTTGTAGAGTTTAAAATAAATTATGTACATATGGATTCTATCCTATCAGAGGTACTGAACATATTCAAATCACTCTTATTCTTGTACCATAGAAGGTCACCGGAAAGCTTCTGGTTAATTATTTTATTTTCATAGTGCAAACACAATATTTCAACCTAAAAGTTTGTTTTAATGGCATATTCCTAGCTTTTACTGATTGACTCAAGAAATGGTTTTTCATACTTTCTGTAAAACAGATGGTAAACACTACTCACACTAAGTATATTCCTTATGAGTAAAGACCAACAAAATAAACTCATCACAATATAGATACTAGAAAATAATTATTTTTTCCACACGTGTGTGCGTGCGCGCATGCATGCACCAGTACTAGGGCTTGAACTCAGAGCCTGGGCACTGTCTCTTAGCCTTTTTCCTCAAGGCTTGTGCTTTACCACTTGAGCTACAAATCCCACTTCTGACTTTTTAGTGGTTAACTAGAGATAAAGAATCTCACAGGTTTCCTACCTAGCTGGCTTAGAACCACCATCCTCAGATCTCAGTCTCCTGAGTAGCTAGGATTACAGAAGTAAGCCTAACCATGTTTGTTCTTGATCATAAAGGGAAAACTTTTAGACAATTTTCAGTATTAAATATTATGATATTAAAAAATATTATCAGCCGGGCTCCGGTGGCTCACGCCTGTATTCCTAGCTTCTCAGGAGGCTGAGATCTGAGGATCACAGTTCAAAGCCAGCCCAGGCAGCCAAGTTGGTGAGACTCTTATCTCCAATAAACCACTAGAAAGCTGGAAGTGGCTTTGTGGCTCCAGCGGTACAGCGCGCACCTTGAGCTGAAGAGCAGGGCACAGGGACAGCGCCCAAGCCCAGAGTTCAAGCCTCACGACCGACCAAAAAAAAAAGGATAATATATAGGCTGGGAAGGTGACTCAGTGGTAGAGTGCTTGCCTCACATGCATGAGACCCTGGGTTCGATTCCTCAGCACTACATAAACAAAAAAAACCAGAAGTGGCACTATGGCTCAAGTGGTAGAGCCCTGGACTTGAGCTTAAGAGCTCATGACCGACAAAATAAATAAATATTATGGGGCTGGGAAGGTAGCTCAGTGGTAGAGCGCTTGCCTTGCATGCATGAGGCCCTGGGTTCGATTCCTCAGCACTACATAAACAAAAAAAACCAGAAGTGGCACTATGGCTCAAGTGGTAGAGCCCTGGACTTGAGCTTAAGAGCTCATGACCGACAAAATAAATAAATATTATGGGGCTGGGAAGGTAGCTCAGTGGTAGAGCGCTTGCCTTGCATGCATGAGGCCCTGGGTTCGATTCCTCAGCACCACATAAGCAAAAAGAAAAAAGCTGGAAGTGGCACTGTGCTCAAGTGGTAGAGCACTAGCCTTGAGCTGAAGAGCTGAGGGACAGCGCCCAGGCCCAGAGTTCAGGCCCCACAACCAGACCCAAAATAAATAAATAAATATTATGATATTAATGTCTGATCCCAAACACTCCTACATGTTCTATATAAACATGTTGATGTGTGTGTGTGTGTGTGTGTGCTACTTCAGAGGCTTGATCTGGGACCTGAATGCTGTCCCTGAGCTTTTTTGCTTAAAGCTAGCACTCCACCACTTGAGCCACAGCTCCACTTCCGGCTTTTTCGATGGTTAATTGGGGATAGGAGTCTTGTCAAGGCCTTTTCTTCCCAGTCTGACTTCGAACCTGGAGCGTCAGATCTTTCTGCATTTGTTATTTATCTTAAGCTGTTGTTGCATCTTTCTTTTTTCCTTACGATGGTGGGACTCTCGTGTATGACTTTAATTCTGCCACTAATAGCCACGATATTATTCACACAATAAATGAAGTTATTAGAAAATATCTTCTGGAAAGCAAGTGGGGGTTTAATGGGTTCCAACGAAGTCAGGAAGACGGTATGACGTCCAGGCCACGGCAAGCGAGGCACATAAGACCACTGAACCTTCCATTCTACAGACGCAAGACAGTAAGACTGAGGTCTGGGGTCTGGCCTGCTTATGCAGGGGACGGCGCTCCCACCTCTGACCCTATAGCGAAGGGAGGTTAGCAATAAACGCCAGAAGCTCCAAACACCAGCTCGTCCACAGAAAACCAAACCCAGGTCGACCCAAAGGATACTCTACTCACCTAGTGGAGGGAGGCAGGAGGTGGATCTTGAATGGAGACGGATAGAACACCAGCCAATCAGGAGAGCTCCTGTGCCCTCCGAATGACCAATAAACTTAGGCAGAAGGAACTTGGATCCGCCTCCAAGATAGCGTGCGCTCTCAGAGAACGTCGCGAGATCTCCGCTCTAGCGGAACTATTGGCTGAAAGGCGGAAATTGGTAGTTCGGCCCGCCGTAGTTTTTGGACCTCTGATTGGTCTTCTAGAGGAGAAGGCTGTGAATGACAACAGGTTCCCTGAATGTCTATTGGTGGGCCGTCCAAGACTGCGGGCCGCGCGGGCGACAGCGCGGGTGTTCGAATTGGCGCTTGGCGGCGTTGCCATGGGGATGCGGCCTGGCGGACGTCTGAGACTGGCGGGCTGACAGGACGCTCCCCGGTCGCCCGCCTTGCGGCTGTCTCCAGAAGGTGTCCTTTTTTTCCTGTCTTCAGACAGAGCTGACTGAGGGGGAGGTCGGAAGCCCCCACGGTGAGAAAGGGCCGAGGGTGGGGATCGAACCTCTCCTCCGCGGGAGAGGGTGCGCCGGTGGTCCGCGGAGCGCGTGGGGGGACCGGCGTTTGTGAGGGTCTCTTCCTCTTCCAAACGTCCACACACCTCCCTGCTTTCCATCCCCACATCTCCGCGTTCTCTTAGCAACGATCTTGCTTTTTCTTCTTTTCTTTTCCCCTTCTTTTCTTTTTGCCAATCCTGAGGCTTGAACTCAGGGCTTGGGCTCTGTCCCTGAGCCTCTCGAGAAGTACTTCAAGGCGAGCACTTTACCACTTGAGCCACAGCGCCACTTCCGGCTTTTTCGTAGTAGTTTATCAGAGATAAGAGTCTCACGGACTTTCCTGCCCAGGCTGGCTTTGAACCGCGATCCTCAGATCTCAGCGTCCGCCGCCCAGCTTTCAGCCACCGTTCCTGAACACTGCCTCTCTCAGGAAGTCTCTCTGAGGCCCAAAGTCCTTTTGCCGTTGAAACGTACTGGGACCCAGAGGTTCCATTCGCCTTTGGTTAGTTATTTATCTCGTAAACCCCGTTGTCTCGTATAATTTTGAAGTCTTTGAGGTTAAGACAGGCTTTTTCACATGGAATTTTCAGATATTTTGTTCAGTTGAATTTAATTCCTCACAAATGGATTGTATTCCCCCTAATGCTTTGCACCGTTATATCTCTCAGAGGGAGAGGGCCAAAAAGTTTAAGGTTGGCATTTCCATTCTTGAGGAAAGGGAAACTTGAATTGGTTGCTACAAATCCCTGTATTGGGACTTTTAATCTTGGTCTGCTAATTCTTTTTAGTAGACTCCTTAAAACGTTTTTTCTTTTAGCCAGGCGCTGGTGGCTCAAGCCTGTAATCCTAGCTACTCAGGAGGCTGAGATCTGAGGATCAAGGCTGAGATCTGAGGATCGCGGTTCAAAGCCAGCCTGGACAAGGAAAGTATATGAAACTCTTATCTCCAATACCGGAAGTGGCGCTGTGGCTCAAGTGGTAGAGCGTTCTCCTTGAGCACAAAAGCTAAGGGACAGCACCCAAGCTGAGAGTTCAAGCCCGGTGACCTACCAAAAAATTTTTTTTTTTCTTTTTGTGCCAGTACTGGAGTTTGAATTCATTCTTAAAGACTAATATTTTAGTTGATTCCTAAAAGTATTTTGTTTCTATAAGCCAAAGAGTTCATCTCCTTTTTGTTTCTTTTTTTGGGGGGGGGGGTATCTGGTCGTGGAGCCTGAACTCTGGGCCTGGGCGCTGTCCCTCAGCTCTTCAGCTCAAGGCTAGCACTCTACCACTTGAGCCACAGCGCCACTTCCGGCTTTTTTTCTTTTTGCTTATGTGGTGCTGAGGAATCGAACCCAGGGCCTCAGGCATGCAAGGCAAGCACTCTACCACTGAGCCACCTCCCTGCGCCCTCCTTTTTGTTTCTTAGTCATCCATATTGTTGTCATATTTAATGGTTTAAAATATTTTTTCTTCCTTTGGACTCTATAGTGAAATTTTGTGATCTCTACATCAGTGCAGGTAGCAGTCTTCTACCCCTTCCTCTGGTGTGAGGAATAGAATTGCTTTACCAAGACTGACTCATTATTAACTCATGGAAGTGTACTCACAGTCCCAATACCGTTGATTCGTTCTTGTGTCAATTGACAGTTCATTGGTGCCTTTATTTTAAAAGATTGAAAAAGTCAGGTAAAGCAGCTGTTGTGGTTTGGATGAGAAATGTCCCCCAATGCTCATGCTTTGAAGGCCAGATCCCTAGTCATCTTGCAAATTATTTACCCTTTAAACCTCACGTTTTCCATCTGGAAAAAGGGTTCTAATAGAATTCTTGTGGCTCTATTATCAATTTAGTTGTTAATTGATATCAGATAGACATTACACTTAGCCTTCCAAAGGCCATGCAGATTTCTTTTTTGCAGCTGATAGTGCCACCTCCCTTTTTTCAAATTTAATTTTGTAATGTTATTATAAAGGTGATATACAGAGGGGTTACAGTTACATAAGTCAGATAAAGAGTGCATTTCTTTTTAGACAGTGTCACCCACCTCCCTTTTTTGTTTTATCTTGTTCGTTGTTTGGTCTGGCCTTTGAACTCAGGGCCTCAAACTTGCTTGGCTTGCCTGCTTTGCTAGTGCTCTACCACTTTAGCCATACTTCCAGCACTCGTATTTTGTTTTGCTAACTTTGCCCGATTTAGCCTCAATTTCTAAGATCCTTTATCCCTCTACCATGTAACTGAGATTACAGGTGTATGTTACCATCCGTGGAAACTAGTTTTGATAGATAAGTAAGAATCAGGTACAGTAGTACACAGTTATGGTTCCAGCTATTAAGGAGGCTGAGGCAGGAAGATCACTTGACCCCAGGAATCCATCCCAGCCTAGGGAACATAATAACATTCATTTCTTTAAAAAAAATGAGTAAGACCGTTTTAAAAATTATCTATTATCTATCTATCTATCTATCTGGTTTTGTGGTATTGGGGATTAACCCAGGGCCTTGCTCATAATACTCAGGCTTTACCACAAAGCTGCATCCTCAGCCCTGTAACAGCTTATATTTTGTGTGGCCACTGTATGCTTTCTGAGTCACTGTCTAAATGGATTTGATATTTATATCCCATGAAAGATTTTTCCATACCTATGAATAACAATAGGTACCAATGTTATTGATTACGTATTATACACTTAATTAGCACTCAGTTTACATAACCTCAATTAAACTTCATGAAAGCAATAATCTTTTCCTAGTTATCATCATTTTCTTCTGTTCAGTGCTTTCTAAATGATCTCCTTCCCATTTTTTTACCTATTCCCTGCAGTCCATCCTATCCCCCACAGAAACAACAGAGTGATCTTTTTCTTCTTTTTTTTTTTTTTTTGGTCGTGGGCCTGAACTCTGGGCCTGGGTGCTGTCCCTCAGCAATTCAGCTCAAGGCTAGCACCATACCACTTGAGCTATAGCACCATATCTGGCTTTTTCTGCTTATGTGGTGCTAAGGAATCGAACCCAGGGCCTCAGGCATGCAAGGCAAGCACTCTACCACTGAGCCACCTTCCCAGCCTGACAGAGTGATCTTTA
>NW_012267311.1:3166229-3185676 GCF_000151885.1 Dipodomys ordii | reverse complement strand
GGCCTGAACTCTGGGCCTGGGCGCTGTCCCTCAGCTCTTCAGCTCAAGGCTAGTGCTCTACCACTTGAGCCACAGCGCCACTTCCGGCTTTTTTCTTTTGCTTATGTGGTGCTGGGAATCGAACCCAGGGCCTCAGGCATGCAAGGCAAGCACTCTACCACTGAGCCACCTTCCCAGCCCGGCATACCTCATTTTAATAGGTAGAAGGAACAGGGTACATTTGAAACAAAAGTACTACTATTTTTTATTTTTATTTATTACTATTATTACTTATATGTATGTGTTTATATGTGCATCTGTACTGAGGCTTGAAATCCCTTAGCTTTTTTGCTTGAGGCTGGCAGTCTACCACTTGAGTTACAGATCCACTTCTGCTTTTTGGTGTTTAATTGGAGATAAGAATCTTTCGGAATTTTCTGCCCAGACAGTCTTCAAACTGTAATCCTCAGATCTCAGCCCCTTAGTAGCTAGGATTATAGATATAAGCTTCCAGTGTCTGGTGACTATTATTTGTTTTTAAGAGGTCAGCATTTAAAAGGCATTGGAGGCTGGGTGTGGTGTTGCAGTTCATGCCTTTAATCTTAGCAACTGGATACTCAGAGACTAGGAGGCTCTCAATTGAAGGCCAGCCCAGACAAAACTGATAGCCAATTTCAAGCAGTAGAATTCAGACATACTGGTATGAGCCTGTCATCACAGCTTTGTAAGAGGCAAAAGTACGAGAATCATGGCTTGGGCTAGTCCTGGCATAAACACCAAACCCTACTCAGAAAATCAAAGCAAAAAGGTCTGGGGGTGTGGCTCAAATATTAGATTACCTTCCTAGCGAAACACAAGGCCTTGTGTTCAAATCTAGTGAATAGCTTAAGTATATTGTATTTCCTCCAAAGTTACTTACTCATAGCTCCTTGATTATCTTTATTTTCCTGCCTTCAACTCTGTTTCTCTTAAAAAATGAAAAAAAAATTTTTCAATAGGTAATTAAATTTTGAAAACTTTGAACAATAAAACTATTTTTAAGCCAGGCACCGGTGGCTCATGTTTGTAATCCTAGCTATTCAGAAGGATGAGGTCTGAGGATCACAGTTCAAAGCCAGCCCATCTGTGAAACTCTTATCTCTGATAAACCACCAGAAAACCAGAAGTGGCACTGTGGCTCAAGTGGTAGAGCCTCACCTTGAGCTGAAGAGCTGAGGAACAGCACCCAGACCCAGAGTTCAAGCCGCATGACCGGACTCTCCCCCCCCCCCAAAAAAAAAAAACAAAAGAGCCGTTGGTGTTGAATCAATTTAGGCAATGTTGCTAGGAATAATGATAAAAGGGAAATTTGACAAATTTTTAAGAGATTAAATTCCTTGACGTTTATTAGATTTAGGTTTAGAAAATAGAAGAGCAGACTTCTTTCAGGAGATAATAAGTTCTGTTATTGACAGATAGTTCAGATGTTAAATCATGGTGACTTTGTGTGCGTGTGTGAATCCTGGAGCTTGACCTCAGGGCCTGGGTCCTGTCCCTCAGCTTTTGGGCTCAAGGCTAGTGCTGTATCACTTGATCACTTGTATCACAACTCTATTTCTGGCTTTTTGGTGGCTAAGTGGATATAAGTGTTTCATTGACTTTTCTGACCACACTAGCTTTGAACCTCAAGCTTACAAATCAGCCTCCTGAGTAGCTAGAATTACAGACAGGAGCCACCAGTTCCCAACTTCATGATGACATTTTAATTATAACCCTTGTTATCTCACATGCCTGTGAGATTGTGTATTTTACTGTGAGTCTTTGAAGTTATTCACCTATTTATGTTGCAATTTGTTAGCTAAAATTAGTGACATAGACTGAGGTAGTCAATATAAGGATATTGATTCACTTTCTAAATCAGGTAGTTTTGAATAAGTTTATGCCTCAGTTCATTTGTTAAAAGAAGATTATACTTATTATCTATCATAAAATAATTAAATGGTAAGATTAATTGGGAGTACTGTTACTTATATATTAATAATTTAGGCCAAGCACCAGTGACTCACACTTACACTCCTAGCTACTCAGGAGGCTGAGATCCAGAGGACTATGGTTTGAAGCTAGCCCAGACAGAAGAGTTTTCAAGACTCCATCTCCAGAATAACCAGCAAAAAGCAGGGCTGGAAACATAGCTCAGGTGGTAAAGTATCAGCTGAGCAAGCAAGCCAAGGAGCTCAAGTCTCTTGAGTTCCAACCTCAATACTAGCAAAAAAATTATTAGATAACAGTGGTTAGAATTACATTTTTTAAATTATTTACTGTTTTCTCAATGTTTTCCCTTTTAGAAATAATTCTTGGTGGCAACTTGTTTCCAAGGGGGTACAACCCTGACTCAAAGAATTTATAAAGAATTTATTAAAATTTTATAATAATTATTTTTTCCAGATAGACACAAGATATAATTAGTTGAAAGTATTTTATGACTGCATAGTGGCAAACATCTGCAAGTGACAACTTCCTGAGGTTTGGATTAGACCAAGATTTTAAAAATAAACTACTGAAGTTAAACCTAACATTGGTTGCCACCTGTTTCTAGGAATTCTTTCAAAATTAAACTTGAACATTTAGAGAGTAGTAATATTTGCACTGTTTTAAGATAACTGGGTTCAACAATTTTGTGTGTGTATTTTTAGGTGATTGTGCCCAGGCTTTTCATAATAAACCTATTATGAGCCTCTTGAAAGGAATTGCAGTAATTGCATTAGTTAAGTATTAGCTACTTACCCACGAATGAATTTGAAACTATTATTTTCAGTTTCAAAGAGAAGCAATCTTTTCAAACTATTTTTAAAAAATATGTGAATAACACAGACTGATATCCCCCAATCTGCACCTTAAGAATTCCATTAAGAACCATATATTCTAATTCCTTTCAGCTGTTGTTTTAAACAGTTGTCTGTGGTCATCTGTCTTCAGTTGAGATCAGTAGTCTATAGATAGAATAACCCCTGAAGTTTTAAATAATATCATGTATAGAGAAAGTGTATTGAATTTTCAACTTTTAATCTGCCTCTGATATTACTGAATTTCTCGAGCTCTTTAGGAATCAAATGCCTAATGTGGGGTACAGAAACATTTTTATGAAAATTGATCGAGAATATTAGATTTATATTGTATCTGGGTTATTGTTGTTTGGTTTGGGGAGGGTTATTTATCACGGTTTCACTTTGTAACAAAGGCTGGTTTCAATCTCATCATGCTCCTGTTTCAGTCTCTCAGAGTACTGGGATTACTGGAGTATTCCACCCTACACGGCTTATTGTGTCTGTTTCTGGTGGTTTAGTGCACCCAGTGGCTTTGGGGGTAGTCCCTTAAAAGTCATTTATGCCATTATGCCAGGCATTTGGGAAGCAGAAACAGGTTTAAACTTTACATTTTAATTTTAAATTAAAAAACTTTAAATTGTAGTCACTGTTCCCTTCTAGTTTATCTAATACTCTAATATTTTTATTTTTTGCTTGAAGAATCTAAAAATGTATTATGCATTTTTAAAATTATTATTATTATTTTGTCGGTTCTGGGGCTTGAACTCAGGGCCTGGGCACTGTCCTTGAGCTTCCTTTGTTCAAGGCTGGTTATGACTCTACCACATGAGCCAAAGTACCACTTTGGGCTTTTTCTGTTTATGTGGTATGGAAGAATCTAACCCAAGGGCTTTATGCATGCCAAGCCATATTCCCAGCCTATTATTTTTTTAGGTACCTGGAACTCAGTTCCAGGCTGGCTTTGAAACTCAGTTCCTGGGCTTTGAACTACAATCCTCAGATCTCAAGCCTCCTGTATAGTGAGGATTATAGATGTAAGCTACGGGCACTGGACTTAATTTTGTTTTTGATAACTATAGAGTTTTATGTTTTAGGGGAAGGGATCTGCACTTTAAGATGCATCTCAAATTTAATGGTAGATTTTTTTCTGAGTGATGAAAATGTTCTAAGATTAGATTGTGGTAATTGATGGTTTCTCATCTCTGTGAATGTACTAAAAATTACAGAATTGTATGCTTTAGATGGGTGTTTTATAACATGAATTATATCTCAATGAAGTTGTTAAAAGTAATGATATATTAGAAGCCTATTTTCTTTATGATAATTTAAGTATTTGGGATGTTGTATGAATTAAACTAAAAAATTTTAATGCCTTAGAACTTGGGCTCTTTACTCTAAGTTTTGTGATTGTTAAAAAAATTTATAGATCTTGTAGTTAGGAGTTTATTCTTTTTTATTGTACTGGAAAAGTGATCTACTACTGGAGTGCTTTTTGTTTGTTTGTTTTTTCAGGTAGGAAAAGAAGTTTATTTACCAGACTGCAGCCACTCCCCACCCCCACCTCCTCCCGCCCCAGCCACGCATGGTGGAGAAGCACGGCTGAAAAGGAAAGGGTGGGGGCGCCTACCTCTGGGCCAGGACTTACCTAGGCCAGGGACAGGAAGAGTATGGCCAGGTCGGGGAAAGGTGTGGTCACATTGGATCTGGATGTGACCTCAGGATCTGGGACCCTCCTAAGGTCAGATGAAAGGCATGTGACCAGAAATGGCCCAGGTTGTAACCTAGCAGGAGGGGAAGGTGACTGCTTCCAGGTCTGTCAGTTACCTAGGTAAGAGATACTGGGTAGAAATTTAGCTAAGTGAATGGAGGTGTCCCTGTTCAGACCTTACATTCCAGCCTTTTGATAATTATGAAAAAGGGCGAAGAGGGGCTGGGAAGGTGGCTCAGTGGTAGAACGCTTGCCTTGCATGCCTGAAGCCCTGGGTTCGATTTCTTAGCACCACATAAGCAAAAAGAAAAAAGCCAGTGGTGCTGTGGCTCAAGCGGTAGAGTGCTAGCCTTGAGCTGAAGAGCTGAGGAACAGAGTTCAGGCCCCATGACCGGACCCCAAAAAAAAGGGGGGGCGAAGATTCTCTCTGGCTACTTCCTGCTTGCAAGGGGCGTCGAGAGTAGGTGTAAAAGCCTGAGATGCGGTCCCCTCTGGGAGAAGGCAGCAGGCAGCAGCTATCACTTCGGCGTTGAGTCCTTAGATGAAGTCTGGAGGAGGCAAGTCTCTTGGATGATGTCTGGAGAAGTCTCATGAGGCATTGACAGACTGAAAAAAAATACTAGAGAGCAAATAAATGGCAAGAGGAAGGACTTGAGGCTGAAAAGGTTGATAGAAATGTCTCTAGCTACTTCTGACATCTGGCAACTAGGCAGAGGGGAAGTCAGGTAACAAAGGCAAGAATGCAAATTCCTGTCCAGTTAATAGGTAGAAAGGTATGGACATTAGATGGGCAGGCTTACTTCTATTGACCTCTTGGCCCTGGTTAATTTTGAAAGGGCATGTTGACTAAGCTGCCTGGCCATCTTGGGTCAGCTTAGCTGAGGCAATTCTTTGCCTTAGCCTCCTGAGTAGCTAGAACTAAAGCAGGTATCACTGTGTCCAACTTTATGTATGTGCCTGCCTGGGGCTTAAACTCAGGGCCTAGGAACTGTCCCTGAGGTTTTTTTGGTTTTTGGTTTTTTGTTTTTTTTTTTTTTGCTCAAGGCTTGCTCTGTATTACTTGAGCCACAGCTCCCTTTCCAGCTTTTTGGTGGTTAATTGAAGCTAAGAATCTCATGGACTTTCCTGTTTGGGATTGCTTCAAACCATGATTGTCAGGTCTCAATCTCCTGAATATCTAGGATTACAGATGTAAGCCACTGGTGCTGAGTTCAATTTATTTTGATTTGCTTTGTTGCTTTTTTTTTTGGGGGGGGGGGTCCGGTCATGGGGCCTGAACTCTAGACCTGGCACTGTCCTTCCTCTCAAGGCTAGTGCTCTTGAGCCACATCACCACTTCCGGCTTTTTTCTTTTTGCTTATGTGGTGCTGAGGAATCGAACCCAGGGCCTCAGGCATGCAAGGCAAGCACTTTGGAGGCTGGGTGTGGTGTTGCAGTTCATGCCTTTAATCTTAGCAACTGGATACTCAGAGACTAGGAGGCTCTCAATTGAAGGCCAGCCCAGACAAAACTGATAGCCAATTTCAAGCAGTAGAATTCAGACATACTGGTATGAGCCTGTCATCACAGCTTTGTAAGAGGCAAAAGTACGAGAATCATGGCTTGGGCTAGTCCTGGCATAAACACCAAACCCTACTCAGAAAATCAAAGCAAAAAGGTCTGGGGGTGTGGCTCAAATATTAGATTACCTTCCTAGCGAAACACAAGCCTTGTGTTCAAATCTAGTGAATAGCTTAAGTATATTGTATTTCCTCCAAAGTTACTTACTCATAGCTCCTTGATTATCTTTATTTTCCTGCCTTCAACTCTGTTTCTCTTAAAAAATGAAAAAAAAATTTTTCAATAGGTAATTAAATTTTGAAAACTTTGAACAATAAAACTATTTTTAAGCCAGGCACCGGTGGCTCATGTTTGTAATCCTAGCTATTCAGAAGGATGAGGTCTGAGGATCACAGTTCAAAGCCAGCCCATCTGTGAAACTTTTATTTTTGATAAACCACCAGAAAACCAGAAGTGGCACTGTGGCTCAAGTGGTAGAGCCTCACCTTGAGCTGAAGAGCTGAGGAACAGCACCCAGACCCAGAGTTCAAGCCCCACGACTGATACCCCCGCCACCAAAAAAAAAAAAAAAAAAAAACCCACGTTTTAAAAAGTTTTTTAAAAACATTCTTATGAACTTGAATTTGACTAACAGTGATAGTAGAGAATTACCCCAGGGTTCTGACTTTAGTAATAGACCAATATTTTATGATATTACCACTTCATCTGTTGTTATTTAGTTAAATATCTTCAATTAAGTTGTTAAGCACTTTAATGTACAACCATTTAAAACTTTGACTATAGTATTAATTTCTGAGGTAAATTAATTGATTCAGATTCGGTATAGTAGATATGGATGACTACCTTTTAGAATGAAATGGAATACTGACTTAGTCCATTCTGAATTGATGTTTTTAATTCTGCTTAATTAACTTTTGCCAGTGTTTAGCAGCTCCCAATGTGAAAAAAAAAAAAAAAAAAAAAACCCACGTTTTAAAAAGTTTTTTAAAAACATTCTTATGAACTTGAATTTGACTAACAGTGATAGTAGAGAATTACCCCAGGGTTCTGACTTTAGTAATAGACCAATATTTTATGATATTACCACTTCATCTGTTGTTATTTAGTTAAATATCTTCAATTAAGTTGTTAAGCACTTTAATGTACAACCATTTAAAACTTTGACTATAGTATTAATTTCTGAGGTAAATTAATTGATTCAGATTCGGTATAGTAGATATGGATGACTACCTTTTAGAATGAAATGGAATACTGACTTAGTCCATTCTGAATTGATGTTTTTAATTCTGCTTAATTAACTTTTGCCAGTGTTTAGCAGCTCCCAATGTGATTTCCTCCAAGTGGTATTAGTTTCTAATCCTTTCTGGTCTGCTATTTTATTCTGCTTTCTATTCTGAAACAGTTCTTAACCTTTGTTCATTAATCATGGGAAACAGTTGTGCGACATGCCTTGACATTAAGTTGAACATCTAAAATTAGTCCTTCTACAATCAGTGGTTGAGAACAAAGCTTCAATAGTATATAGCATTTGTTAAGTAGACATTGCAAGGTTAGAAGGAACTCCCAAGAAATAAGTAAGTGTTTTATGTTATGTGTATGTCCATATACCTGTCTATATAATTAAGAAATCACTTCTTACTAAGAAGTAGATGAACAAATAACATGCTATTACAAGTTCTTCATATGCTATATAAAACATTTTTGCTTATCTGCTATGATGTTTAATAAAGTATTTAAGAAGAAAAAATATATTGAAAACTTTTCTGTATTTTTCCTCATGTTCTTTCATGTTTTAGTTCTTTAAAGGAATAATTATATATTGTACATGCTCTATTTTAAGGGAATTCTTTTTTTTTCTCTCTTCAGCATTTTATAAAAACTTATTCACAAAAATGGCATCCTGGTTGTATGAATGTCTTTGTGAAGCTGAACTTGGACAGTATTATCCTCATTTTACTGCCCTTGGTCTTCAGAAAATAGATGAATTAGCCAAAGTTACAATGAAAGACTACTCCAAATTGGGAGTCCATAACATGAATGACCGCAAACGTCTCTTCCAACTTATCAAAATCATTAAGATTATGCAGGAGGAAGATAAAGCTGACAGTAGTCCAGAGCCTCCTCTTCAGACAAGCAACCTGTGTATCAAGCCTCAGGAATTGAGACCTGGCCCTAGAAGACAGTTGCATTTTGATTCTCCTGATGACGACAAAGACAGAACTGCTAGCAGTGCAGTGAACAATTTATCAGATTTCTCTGCAAATGAGCAGAAGTCCGCTTACCTGAAAGTGCCAGAACACATGTTGCCACATGATTCCCATTCCCATTCAGAAACAAGAGCTCTCAATGCCATGGCTGCTGATTCTTATGTGCAGATAGAAACTAACACTTCTGTCTTTTCATCACATCACTTCTCTCCAATACTAGGAAACTGTGATTTTCCCATTATTCAAAGAGTCTCTCATGTTTCAGGGTATAACTATGGAATTCCTCATTCTTGTATCAGGTAATTTTTTATACTTTCTTCACTGTTTGTTTGAGGGAAAAGTAGCTTTGGGCAGGGGCAGGCATATTTTTCACTATCTGAGAAAAGCAGCTACTTATTTACAGTAAATGATTATAATCTAAAAGTGATAGTAACCGCTTTAACAGCTGTTTGGATCAATAACAGAAATACCTGGATGAGGATAAATTAATGAAGAATTAGAACTTTCCGAATGGGAAAAAGATTATATTGTTCATGTACATCAAGCAGCCGCTACTAGGCAGAATCTGCTATTTTTCCTATAGCCTACTTATATCTTATTTTTTGTTATTTATTACAGCATTACATGCTATTGCTAGAATATTCATGAAAGTCATACATGATCTTCTACATTAGACCAAAAAAATAAATAAGGGATCTTCTTTTTTCTTTCTTTGTCTGTTGTGGGACTTGAACACAAGGCCTGCTACTGTACCTGCGCTCTTTTGCTCAAGGCTTTCAGTTTTCTAGTCGTTAATTGGAGATATGAGTCTCACAGACTTTCCTGTCCAGGCTAGCTTTGAATATTGATCCTCAGATCTCAGCCTCCTGAGTAGCTAGGATTACAGGCGTGAGCTACAAGCGCCCAGCTAAGCATAGGATTTTCCTAGAGCTATTAGATACATTGAAACTCACCAGAAGACTTACAACTTATTTAAAAACAAAGAAGGTAGTTAAGCTGGGCACCGGTGGCTCCTAGTGAATAGCTTAACTATATTACTATATTGTATTTCCTCCAAAGTTATTTACTCATATGAATTCTATCCGACAACCTACCCCCTCCCCAAGCCCCCAAGTTGTCATTTTTGGGTTCCTTAATTTTTTTTTTTGTTGGTCATGGGCCTGAACGCTGGGCCTGGGTGCTGTCCCTCAGCTCTTCAGCTCAAGGCTAGCGCCCTACCACTTGAGCCACTACACCACTTCTGGCTTTTTCTGCTTATTGAACCCAGGGCCTCATGCATGCAAGGCAAGCACTCTACCACTGAGCCACCTTCCTAACCCCACATTGATTTAAAAAGGAGAAAAAGTTAAGTTGGGGACAAGATCAATCATAAAATTATCTTTAATTTTTTTTTTACACAACTGGATATTGAACTCAGGGTCTCATGTTTACTAGGCTCATGCTCTACCATAATAGTCACATTTCTAGCCCCTTTTGCATTGCTTGTTTTCAAGGTAGAGTCTCACTTTATGTTGGGCAGGACTGGGCTGCATCATTCCTATTTGTGCTTCTCCTGTTAGAGTAGATGACAAGTGTGTACTCCGTGGTTGAGGTAAACTCTCTCAAACTTCTTTTTGCTTTGGCTGGCCTCAGACTTCAACCCCTGATCTCCACCTCTCAAGTAGCTAGTATTACAGGCTTGAGCCACTGCACCTAACTACAGGTATAAAATTGTCTTAGAACAGTGGCTTATGCCTGCAATCCCAGCTAATTAGATGACAGAGATCCTGCTTCAAGGATCAACCTGCTTTGAAAATAAGAAAGAAAAATTTAAAAACCCAAGCCAGTCATGGTGGTATATGCCTCTGATCCTAGCTGTTTGGGAGAAACAGGTAGAAGAATCATGGCCCAAGGCTGGCTTTGGGCAAAATGGAGACCCTATCTGAGGCATGGCTCAAGTTGAGTGCCTGCCCTAGCAAGCACAAGGCTCTGAGTTCAAACTCCAGCACTGCCATAAAAGATGGGAAAAAGAAATATATGATTGTATTCTAACAAATGAATAAATACATACCAGAGTGGTGCAAAGAGAAGTAATGGAACAGGACACAGGGAAGGGTAGAATATGTCAAGAACTAGAGGAAAAGCACATTGAAACCTACTGCCTGATTCAAGGTGCTTATTAGTAAGCTACAGTAGGATAAAAAGAATTTCAATTCGTGGTCAAAAAATGAGAATCATTCAAGAAAAATTAGATTGAAAGAGATGCAGGTTTGGGTTTTGTAAAGGCCTTAGAGCATATTGCATTAGACTTTGAGAACCAGACTGAATTTTGGGGATAGTAAGAGCATACATCACTAGAAACCACTCTTAGATCAAAAGGTTGTGTTTGTTTCTGTTTGTTTTATTTTTCAGGGCAAGGGCTGGGCTTATGTGTGGATTTGGATTACTAATAAAATAATTTTCTCATTGCTGACATTTTAATATGCAATTTAAAAAATTATACTTTGCATAGAATACAATGTTCTGATACTTGACTGCTTAAAAAACCTTATTCTCTTATTAAAAATTAAAATCTTCTTACAAACATGTATCAGACAGAACACCTCAGAGAATTCTTGGACCGAGATGGAGAAAATCAGAGTTTGTGTTCGAAAACGCCCTCTGGGTATAAGGGAGGTTCGTCGTGGAGAAATTAATATTATTACTGTAGAAGACAAAGAAACACTACTTGTGCATGAGAAGAAAGAAGCAGTTGACCTCACACAATATATTCTTCAGGTACAATGTTTTCTTTTTTGGTTTGGAATTAATATTCTCAAGTATGTCCATTTTTTTGCTTTTTATTTGAGTGGTAGTATACATATTCTAAAATCCACTTTATGTTTTGAGTGTTTATATTAATTCCTAATATGGCATTGTATTAAATTATTAATACCTTGAGCCTTTGTTTGTAAAAAAATGCAGTGCAGTGGAATATACAAAATCTTCTCCATAACACATATAATACATTCACTTAGCATGCTTTATTTTTTTAATTTATTTTTTTTTTGGGGGGGGTCCGGTCATGGGGCCTGAACTCTAGGCTTGGGGGCTGTCCCTCAGCTCTTCAGCTCAAGGCTAGTGCTCTACCACTTGAGCCACAGCGCCACTTCTGGCTTTTTTTTTCTCTTTGCTTTTATGGGGTGCTGAGGAATCGAACCCAGGGCCTCATACATGCAAGACAAGCGCTTTACCATTGAGCCACCTTCCCAGCCCCTATTTAGCATTTTTTATATGAATATAATTACACATATTCAGCAGAAGGGGAGGGTGGGAGGATAAAAAAATTCAAATAAGTAGTTGTAGACAGAATCAGTTGCCAAACCTGTGCCCCAGAGTGATGATACATAGTTGTTCTTCATTTTTGCCTACATTTCAAATTGTGAACTCACTCTGCTGACCATGAGTCCTTTTCAGACCTTTCAGAGAGTAGCTGCGTAGCTCAAGCTGGCTTTAAACTCATTTTTCTGCCTTAGCCTCTTGAGTGCTGGGATTAGAAGGGTGACTACTATGCTTAGCTCTTGAGTATGGTTTGTGTTTAATGTTGAGCAATATCTTTTTGAGCAACAAAACACCAGATTGCCTTCCAATTGTTTATGTTGATTCTGAACTGTATTGACCTTAAATGTAATTGGTGGAAATTGGGCTCTGATTAGGCCATTTTGTACATATAGAGTAAATATAGAGATATATTTTGACATCTAACATATAAGGGTTTAAAAAAAAACTGGCTCAGGCTAAAAATGTTTACTCCTGCTAAAATGATTATGAGAATCAGTCTGGTATTGAAAATAATTTATTCCAAGCTAGTAGGTGCTCTTGCAACAACTCCTTAATCTCATGGGAAGCAGCAAACTCCACAGTGGGAGAGATCATGCTAGAGACTTCTTAAGTTGTACAACAGTTGTGAATCACTTTAAACAGAGGATAAATAATCCACCAGATGTTAAGTTTTTGGAATTTAGTTTCTGTTACTCTGAATCTGCCTCCTTGAAATGTTTATTTATTACCATTCTTTCATTCATTCATATGTTCTCCTCACCATCTTTATCTTTCCCTCAGTCCTTTTCCCCCTCATTCCTTCTCTCCCCCATTCTTTCATGCTTTTGCCTCAAAACCCAGTGATAGGTTAAAAAAAAAGTGTTGAGTAGCTAGCAAGCTGGCAATTCACTTTAGTCAACTGAGCTCTTTATTGGAATAAATTCCTAATGCTGCAGTCAAGAGTGTTAAAACTTTTCCCCCTCTGTCGAACTTGTATTGTTCCTTTTTTCCCTTTGGTTTACCAAAATTGGATTTCACAGAGACATTCAAAGTAATCCACCACATCTTTGTAAGGCAATAAATTACTAGACCACTGTACAACCAACCCAATCACTTTAACAGCCTCATTGATTGTTGATCAATGCACAGTCTATTAGGTTTCAGTGGGAGGTATTTATTTTGAAGATGGTCTAAATGACCAATTAGTTGTACTGCTATCTAGTTCCATGGCTACTTACTGCTATAGTAATAGCTCTATCCAATCATCATCTACCCAAGACTTTCTTAATGATGCTTCAGTCACAGTAATTCCCTCAAGGAGGCATCATCTTATCTTTTGTATTTTTCCATTATCCTCAAACACAATAACCTTACTTCTTTGTCATTTCATAGATCAATACTTATTGAATACCCATAGTTTCCATGGCATTTTCTCTGCTGTTTGAACTTTGGACCTTTGCTCTCATAGGTCAAAGTCCTTACCTGTCAATGCTATAATATGAAAATGTTAGGATTTTTTTTTCTTTTTTTTTTTTCCTTCCCTAGAAAGAAAGAAGAAAAGAGTGGTTCAGAGTAAACTTGCTGTCAAATATTGATTCTAGATTCTTTGGGTTTTATTTTAAACTTAATCAAGGATTAAAACAATGCTTTTTCTTTTCTTTCTTTTTTTCTTTTTTTGGTCTTTTCTTTTTTGGTACTAGAGATCGAATCCAGCACATTGCACTTTCTAGGCAAGTGCTTTGCCATTGAGCTACATCCCAGCTCTAAAACAATAGGTTTTTTTGAAATGGTAGGAGCCTTTTCAAATCTTGTTACTTTGCAAATATTATAATTGTTAACATTTATTATATTAATAAGTGAAAAACAAAGAACCAAAACTTTATTTTTGATCAATCTCTTCCCCACAATACTAAGAATAGAATCCAGAGACTCACAAGCTAAGAAAGCACTTTATCACTTAGCAGCACCTAGTCTATTCAGTTTCTCTCATCATTTTTCTCCTTCCCTCCCTTCTTCCTTTCCTTTTTCCCTCCCTTTTCCCTTCCTCCCTTCCTCCTTTCCTCTCTTTCTCCCTTCCTCCCTTCTTCCCTCCCTCCCTCCGTCCCTCCCTCCCTTCCCTCCTTCTCTCCTTCTTTCTTCTGCCTTAACAAAAGGCCTGTGGGTTTTAAGTTCAATGGATAAAAATGAATTCATGTTCATCACCTGAGAAGTATATTATTTGTTATTGCTTGCTTGCTTTAGTAGTACTAAAGGTTGAATTCAAGGCCTGAACTTTCGTTAGGCAAGCGCAACCCTACCACTGTATTTTATTACTTTTGAATTAGTCTTGCTACCTGCCTGGAAACAATCCTAGGCCCTATTTTAGTTTCTCATTGTAGCAATGATAAGAGGTACAAACTACCATGCCCAGCTATTGGTAAAGATGGAGGCCTCACCAACTGTTTTGCTAGGGCTGGCATCCATACTCAATCCTTCTGAACTCTGCCTCCTGAGCAGCTGGGGATATAGATATGAACCATCAAATCCAGATTACTTTCCAACTTATTAAAAAATAAAAAAAGATTATACTGCTGTATTCTGAGAAGTTAATAGGGTTATCACTGGGTAGCAAAATTAACAGACAATTTGACTTTGTGTTTATTTCTTTTCATATTTTTAATATTTTCAGCAATTTGCGATCGTTTTATATAAAAAGTAAAAACTTCTGAACAAAGTATGTTCACCTGTTTTAGAATTAAATAGTACCAAAGGATCTGAAGCAAAAGTGCTCCTTTAACCCCATCTCATCCTTGAAGGCAATCAGTGCTATCCATTCTAAGTATATCTTATCACAGGTAATAAATAAACATACGTCAGTACTTTTGTAATCTGATAAAAACTTATTTTAAAATAAAATTCAGTCAGCAAGGAAATTTTATTATATATACTGTAAAGATGAATCTTTACAGTAAAAGTTGTACTTGAAAAAGAAAATAAGAAACTATGAAACTCTGATCATATCAAGGCTAAACTAGGTGTTACTCCAACCTCGTGATAAAATATGTTCAAGTGGGGGCTGGGAAGGTGGCTCAGTGGTAGAGTGCTTACCTTGCATGCATGAGGCCCTGGGTTCGATTCCTCAGCACCACATAAGCAAAAAAGAAAAAAGCCGGAAGTGGCGCTGTGGTTCAAGTGGTAGAGTGCTAGCCTTGAGCTGAAGAGCTGAGGGACAATGCCCAGGCCCAGAGTTCAGGCCCCATGACTGGATCAAAAAAAAAAAATGTTCAAGTGTATATAATGTATCTAAAAAAAAAGCCAGCATTTAAATCCTATTGAAAAGAAAGATATTAATTCTGTTAATAAGTGCTTTGTGGGGTGCTTAATAAAGAGCTAAAGTTATTCATGAACGCTTATAAGAAAAAATTGTCTTATTCTGAGTGAAATGAAATAAAAATGTACATTCCTACATTCATTTCTGTTTTTTAAATTTTCTAGAGAAGTGGCAAATGTATCTATAACTTTTTATTTTTTGTGGTGGCATGGTAGACCAGTTAGTGCACACTTGAGTTCTACCTCCATATCTACCTATCTCTCCCTCCCTCTCTTCTTCCCGCTTTGCTCCTTCCCTCCCTTCTTCTCTTTGCCTCCTTTTGATTTCATATTTAATAATAAAAATGTATTTAATATGATCTCATTTATTATAAAAATAATTGACATATTGAGACAAATTAATTGCATTGCTTAGAGACCACATGAATTACATATAAATAATAATCACTAAAACCAGATTTTCTAATACATTTAAATTCTTATTATTGCCCTTATAAAGCCAAACCAAAGCATAATGAATCTTCATGTATTTGTAGCTCAGCTACATTTTGAGTCATTACATTTTGAGTAACATAATCACATTTTTTATAGCACTAAAAGTTCACATCTCTTTATCATTCTGCACAGATTTATTATTCTCTTACCTCCTAACTTTCAGAGACTGTCTCTACCTGATAATCTTGGCTTTATGGTCCCAGTTTCTTCTCAGATAACCTAACAAATTTCCATCCTAATGTAGTGTTATGGTACACAAAACAAGAGTTGAACCTGGAGTAGATAAATCCATAATAAACTGGCTGAAGTCTCGTTTTGTAGATCTGTCTCTATTATCTAGCTATTTGGAGTGGGTCTAGAGTGGGTCCCAAATATGACAGAAGATAGGACCTTATCACTTATTCCTTGTGTATGGACTGCAATTATGCTGTAATGCTTCCAGCCCTATCAGGCTTGAAATTATTAGGATATAGGTGGGTTGCCAATATGATAAGCCTCTAACTTATGTAAATAATTATAGCTGTTGAATTAATGCTTCCTACACTCAAATGTAATGGGCCTCCTATCTATCTCTTTTCAAATAACCATGATTTTTTTTTATTTAGAAGGCATCTTGGAACCTTTCTTTCCTCACATCTAATCAGTTGCCAAATTTTTCATCTCCGTATTTCAATTGTCCTCACCTAATTGAGACTCTTCTTTGACCTCACGTTGAATTACTAGTGTCCCTATTCCCCATCCATTCAATTGTGAGGTCAGATTAATCTTCTAGTGAAGTGGCTCAGATTATTCTTCTTCCTTTGCAAAATTCTTTACTGTCTCTTTATGAATTAACTATGAGAATTCTGTCAACCCTCTTAAGGCTGATGTCCCAAGACCTCTGTGACATAGTCCTAACTCATTATTATAAGCTGTGTCTCATTTGTCAACTAACCAAATCTAGTATTTGAACCACATTTAATTCCTGCTTTTCCTCAAACATTAAGCAATTAATTCCTCCTGCTTTTGACTCTGTTCATACTTTACCTGTGCCTTCTTCCTCTTTACCTCCCTCCCTTCTTCTCCTTTCAAATTCCTCTTCTTCCCCTATGGTAAGTCTAAGTATAATCTTTTTCCTATTATCTTTCCCAATCATAAGAAGTATTAGTTTTTCCCTGTGAATTGGATACATTTCTTCTCTTTAAATTTTTTCTTGTAGTCAATGGTCATTGGTCATTGGGCCCCCTTCAAGTGCCTAATGCAATATACATTCTACCAGCTGGGCAATAAATGTTTATGGAACTAGCTTTTTGGTGGTTAATTAGAGATAAGAGTCTCACAGACTTCTCTGCCTTGGCTGGCTTCAAACCTTGATCCTCAGATCTAGCCTCCTGAATAGCTAGGATTACAGGCATGAGCCACCAGTACCTGGAAATTTTTGCTCTTTCTTATGGGAAGTAAATTGATGAGTACAAGTGTTAGTCAACCCTAGCTAGGCATGGTGGCTCATACTTGTAATCCAAGCTAATTGTGAAAAAGAGGAGGAAGACTTGGTCTGAGACTATCTCAGGCAAAAAGTTAACTGTGTCTTATCTCAACAGAATACAGGATGTGGTATGCATGCCTGTAATCCTAGGTACTTAGAAGGTAAAGGCAAATCACTGTCCCACCCCAGACTGCCCAAGCAAAAGTTTAGGTCTGACTCTGAAAAACAAATGAATGAAGTCAGAGAGTTGGAGGCATGATTCTAGTAGTAAAGTGTTGCCCATCAAGCACAAGTCCCTGAGTTCAAACCCCAGTAATACACACATGCACACACATGCTCACACACACGCACACACACACACACACACACACACACACACCATGAGCCCATTCCTCCTCCCCAGGTCTGGGAGAGGAACTGAATTCTGTAAGGCCTATACTTGTAGATGAGGTAAGGCTAATATGTTTGAAAATCTGGGGGAATTCTAAGGGAGGATTTCCATATAGGTTATATCTTGCTGTGGCTCAAGTGGTAAAGTGCTAGCCATGAGCAAAAAAGCTCAGGGACAGCAGCAGCACCCAGACCCAGAGTTCAAGCTTTAGGAACAGCTCTCACACAAGAAAAGAGCAAAAATTGTATGCATTTTAATAGCATAGCTATAGAGATCTCAAGTAAACAAAAGCTCTATCTTTTAATAGTTAACTGAATACTTGTCTGAATTATCATAGTTACTATTGTTTAGAAATGTGTTTAAGATTTTAACGTGTTAACTAGAATAGTGGTGAAGAAAATCCCATTTATTTTTCAGCACGTTTTTTACTTTGATGAAGTCTTTGGTGAGGCTTGCACCAATTGGGATGTGTACATGAAGACTGCACACCCACTCATTCAGCATGTTTTCAGTGGGTGAGAAAAATTATTTGCTTCTTTTGCTTTTTTATTTTCTATGAACCAAATTCCTTTATAAATGTTATTATCCTTTCTTCTGTTCTTCTGAGTTAAACATGAATTTGTGTTTTGATCTAATGAATTTAAATTACACTTTAAAAAGATGCAGAGTCTCAATTTATAGATGTTGGCAAAATTCATATATTTACAGCAGCCAAGCACCAGTGACTCACACCTGTAACCCTGGCTACTCAGGTGGCTGAGATCTGAGGATCATGATTCAAAGTCAGCATGGGCAGCAAAGTCCATGAGACTCTTTAACTCCAGTTAACCAGCAAAAAAGCCTGAAGTTGGGATTCAAGTGGTAGAGCACTAGCTTTGAGTAGTCTAAGCCCTGAGTTCAAGCCCTATTACCAGCATACACACACACATAATTATATCAAAATTTCCTTTGACTCTGATGACACTATTTGCAAAGTATAAGCTGTCAAAAATTTTATCACTCTTCAAAATTCAAAGGTTAAATGGCTGTACTAGCCTGAAGTCTGATGATAGGAATTATGTATTCTGGCTACAATTTTTTCTTTGGGATACATAAGTGAATGTCACTTTTTTTTTCCCTGGTCCTGGGGCTTAAACTCAGGGCCTCCCGGGCTGTGTCTGTGAGCCTCTCTATGCTCAAGTAGTGCTCTCTCACTCGAGCCACAGTGCCATTTCTGTCTTTTTCTGAGTTTATTGGATGTAAGAGTCTCATGGACTTTCCTGCCTGGACTGGCTTCAAACTACAATCCTCAGCTCTCAGCCTCCTGAATAGCTAGATTTACAGGCATGAGCCACCGGTACCCAGCACTTATTAAATATTCATAGATATATTCTTCTTGGAAATAATTATCCATATTTAAACATTAAATGGGACAGAAAAGTACTGAAGCTATTTGTACATTTAAAATGTACCATGTACTAGAACAAAATGAAAAACATCCTGCTAGAGTTGCTAATTCCAAAGAATTTCAACTTTTCCTTCCTTCCTTCCTTCCTTCCTTCCTTCCTTCCTTCCTTCCTTCCTTCCTTCCGTTTCTCCTTTACGTTCTCCTTCCCTTCCTTCCTTCTTTCCTGCCTTCCTTCCTTCCTATATTAAGTTACTTGGTGTTGCTGAATATTGAACCTAGGGCCTAAACTACTACTTCACATACTAAGAAAGTTCTCCTTCCATTGAGCTACATTCCAACCTTAACCATTTTTTTAGTAATTTTTTTTATTTTCTTTTTTTTTTTCTGTCAGTTATGGGGCTTGAAATTGGTAATTTTTTTTTAAAGTAGAGGGATTATTTACATATACTAAGACACATATATAGTATTTAGTTTTGATTAATTTTGAGAGTCATGTATATACAAGTGACTTATACTTGAATAAGATGTACAATAAATCCATCATCCCAGAAAAATCTCTTGTGTTCCCTTTTATTAAGTCTCTATTCTACCTCACGGCCTGAAGGTCGGCCGTGGGGCTTGAACTCTGGGCCTAGGCGCTGTCCCTCAGCTCTTCAGCTCAAGGCGAATGCTCTACCACTTGAGCTACAGCACCACTTCCGGTTTTTCTGGTCGTTTATTGGAGATAGGAGTCTCAAGATCTCTCCTGCCCGGGCTGGCTTTGAACCTCGATCCTCAGATCTCAGCCTCCTGAGTAGCTAGGATTACAGGCGTGAGCCACCAGCGCCCGGCGTGTGTGTGTGTGTGTGTGTGTGTGTGTGTGT
>NW_012267311.1:3120258-3166121 GCF_000151885.1 Dipodomys ordii | reverse complement strand
TGTGTGTGTGTGTGTGTGTGTGTGTGTGTGTGTGTTGGGGGGGCCGTTTGTGGGGCCTGAACTCTGGGCCTGGGCACTGTCCTTCAGCTCTTCAGCTCAAGGCTAGCACTCTACCACTGGAGTCACAGCACCACTTCCGGCTTTTTTTCTTTATTGCTTATGTGGTGCTGAGGAATTGAACCCAGGGCCTCATGCATGCAAGGCAAACACTCTACCACTGAGCCACCTCCCCAGCCAGAGGGGCTTGAACTCAAAACTTCATTCATGCTCTCCTCTTAAACTGTGATCGACATTTTAGTCTCCTGCCTCTTCTATACCACTTCTACAGAATGAATACATACTGACATGCGAGAATAATGATTGTTACTTATAATCATAGGACATTAGGAAAAGGAAGTAACTTCTTACTTTACTGACAGAAGTAAAAATTCAGACCATGTATAGTAACAAACACTTACAAATCCAGCAGTCAGGAGGTTTGAAGCCAACATGAACTATATAGGGAGTCTGTCTTTCCCATCCCAACTCACCATCCCTCTCTCAAAACAAAAGAACGGAAAGAGAAAGCCTAGGCCCAAACAGAAGTAAAAGGATTTTTTTCCTAAGGCTATTAGCAAGGGAGAGAAAAGAAACAAGTTTTATTTTGTTTATTTATTTACTCTGTGTGTATGTGTGTGTATCTGTCTGTCTTTGTGTCTGTATGTCAGTATGTCTGTAATGTGTGTGTTTTGCTGGTCCTGAAGCTTGAACTCAGGACCTGGGCTCTGTCCCTCAGCTTCTTTTGCTCAACACTAGTGCACTACCACTTGAGCCATATCTCCATGTCCAGCTTTTATTGTGGTTAATTGGAGATTAGACTTGCCTGCACCACCTGGCATCGAACCTCAATCCTCAGATCTCAGCCCCATGAGTTGCTAGAATTACAGGCACCTGGCTAAAAACTTTTTCAGTTAAGACTTGGAATGCCTGATGCACCAAATTTACTGTGCTGGTGTGCCCTCTGCTTGAGCTCTGTACCTTCTTAGCTTCTCCCTTCAAGGCCTAGCTCAGTGCCTTATTCTCATAAGTCCTTCCTCCAATGCTTTGCTTACATTTGCTTACATGTACTTTCATATAAACTTGCTCTTTTATGTGAGTAGTCGCTACCATCCTATTTATCATATGATATTCAATTACTACATTTGTTTTAATTCTCTATTACTTCTTTTACCAAATATATCTTTCCAGATTAAATTGAAATCTTCTCTAGGATTTGTTAAAACAACTAGTATGGGGTAGGAATTTGGTAAATTCCTGTTGAACAAGTGGTTCTTTAGTGGGGGGGGGTATGGAGGAATACTGGGGTTTGAACTCAGGGCTTTGCATTTGCTAGGCAGAGACGCCTTGTTTTGTGCTGGCTCCAGGCCAGTCCAGGCAGAAAAGTTCATGAGACTCCATCTCAGTGGAAGAAGTTGGGCATGATGTTACACACCGATTATACCAGCTACAATGGGAAGTTAAAAATAGGAGAATCAAGGTCCAGGTTTGAGCTCTGGCAGGAAATAAGACCCTATCTCAAAAAATAATGAAGGCAAAAAAGGCCTGAAGGCATGGTTCAGAGGTAGAGTACTTCCCTAGTAAGTGTAAGATTAAGGTCAGACTCTAGTGCTACTCTCCACCCTTCAAAAAACAAAATCAGTATGTAAATTAGTACCTTAAATATGTATATGTGATTCATGTTATTCTTTTCTCAGAGGCAATGCTACTTGCTTTGCATATGGACAAACAGGTGCTGGAAAGACCTACACCATGATAGGAACTCAACAGAACCCAGGACTGTATGCTCTGGCTGCCAAAGATATATTCAGACAACTAGAAGTGTCTCAGCCAAGAAGACACCTCTTTGTATGGATCAGCTTCTATGAAATTTACTGTGGACAGCTTTATGACCTCCTAAATAGAAGAAAAAGGTAGCGGATATGAGTGGGAAGCTGTAAATCTGTTCACTATTGTTCCAGAACTCCACAGAATCACTTCAATCACATGGGCTTAGGTGCATTAGTGTTCTTTGGTGAAATAAGAGTCTCCTGCATGGGATTCATGTAATCAACTCAACTAGAGAAAAAAGTAAATTAACCTCCTATTAATATTTTAAATAGAAAATATCCTAATGTCTATCAAAGGACTTTCCCTTTTTTCTATGAAAAGGAAGCCAAAAAAAATCAACATGTATTTAAATTTCTTCCTTTGATTAAGTATAATGGAAAAAGTATAAATAATGTTTTCTACTTCTCTTCCCCTTTAATATTGTCCTAACACATTGATCCAGACCTGAGGCATGTGGAAAACCTCCTTACTCACCTCCACAAGACGTTCAAACCTCTATAAAGCTGCCTAATGTGATGTTCAAGTTCTGTGTGTTCTAGGCAAGCAGTAGAATGGGATAGGCAAACAGTTCTAGTTTAGTAGGGAGACCATGATATGGCAGCACCATCATAGAGGGATACTAAGATATTATACAGCATAATTAAAGAAACTAGCAAGTGGGCTTAGAGAATTATCCTGTGGACTAGCCCAGTGAAAAGGGAGATTTCATAATATTTTAAAAAAAAACCCTTGCCAGATGCTGGTGGCTCACACCTGTAATCCTAGCTACTCAGGAGGCTGAGATCTGAGGATGGCGGTTCAAAGCCAGCCCGGACAGGAAAGTCCATGAGACTTTTATCCCCAATAAACCACCAGAAAACCGGAAGTGGTGCTATGGCTCAAGCGGTAGAGTGCTCACCTTGAGCTGAAGAACACAGAGAAAGCGCCCAAGCCCCGAGTTCAAGCCCCATGACCGACCAAAAATAAAAAAACACCCTTGCACATGGAACCTGCTTGTAACCCTAGCACTCAGAAAGCTGAGGCAGGAGGACTTTGAGTTCAAGGTCAGCCTAGACTACATGGGGTTTCAGTCTAGCCTAAGCTACATCTCAAGACCCTGTCTCAAAACAATTTTTTTAAAGCCTTTTCTGATCTTGGGTTTGGTTGTGGGGCCTGAACTCTGGGCCTGGGTGCTGTCCCTCAGCTCAAGGCTAGCATTCTACCACTTGAGCCACAGCGCCACTTCCAGCTTTTTTCTTTTTCTGCTTATGTGGTGCTAAGGAATCAAACCCAGGGCCTCATGCATGCAAGGCACGCGCTCTACCACTGAGCTACCTTTCCAGCCCCATCCTTTCTGATCTTAATGGCCACTTCCTTTAAAGAACATTTGGCATGAAAACAAAAGCCACTACTGTTGTTTCTCTCCCTCCCCCCACTCCTCTCTCTTGTTTCTTTGGGTGAAGAAACTGATATTCAGCTGTTTGTGGATGAAGTTCATTAGTGGATTACCAAATTATTGACCTCTGTGTCCTATATGTTTGCATTTTTTTAAATTGTAGCTAGAGGGATGAGTAATCACTAACTCCTGTGTTTGAAGCTTTTCTCAGAGTCACAACAAAGACTGACACTGCAAGTGTCTTAGATTATGGGTGTGGCTTTGTTGTTGTTTTTTCAAAAAATACCTGAAGGCTGGGAAGGTGGCTCAGTGTTAGAGCGCTTGCCTTGCATGCTTGAGGCCCTGGGTTCGATTCCTCAGCACCACATAAGCAAAATGAAAAAAGCCGGAAGTGGCGCTATGGCTCAAATGATAGAGCGCTAGCCTTGAGCTGAAGAGCTGAGGGACAGCGCTCAGGCCCAGAGTTTAGGCCCCATGACTGGACCCCCCCCCCAAAAAAAAATGAGTAATTGCTTAATGTGATTTTTTTTTGTTTCCTACCTTTCCTAGGCTTCTAAATATTCGTTTACTGATAGTACCCTTTCTTATGTTTGCTCTCACAATTTTAATAAAATGTTTTCTATAATAATGGGACTTTATCAAAGTATATTTGCTAAGTCTGGGGGGATACCAGTAGTGAGGCTGGAACTCAGGGCCTTGTGTTCTTACTTAGCGTGAGTTTTTCCTTACACCTCTAGAAGATGTACCAGAGTTGGACATGGTGGTTCACACTTGTAATCCTAACACTTGGGGGTTTGAGGTAGGAGAATCACAAGTTTGAGGCTAGCCTGGGCTACATAGCAAGATGTTGTCTCAAAGAGAGAGAGAAAGAGAAAAAAAAAGGAAAGAAGATGAGAAGATGATGTATCCAGACTCCTTCAGTTGCAAATAAAAGATAACCCCAGTAACACTGGCACTTACAATTAAGGAAATCATTGACCCAAATAACTGGAAAGCCTAGAGGGCAGTCAAGCTTCAGCGTTAGTTTACTCCAGAAGCTCAGAGATGTTATAGACACCCAGTTTCTTTATCTCTCTCTACTTGTAAGGTGTTAGCTTCCTGAAGCTAGTTCTCTTTTTAGATACACAATGGCTGCTACTGCTCCCAAGACCACATGCTTTCTCTTTGCAGAGAGAAACAAACAAAAACCAAGACATTTTTAGTTGGATAGCAAAGATCTTTCTAAACCAATCATGGTAGCCAGGAGTGTGCCATCCACTAATTGGCATAGGCTTGAGTTAATGGGCTGTTCTAATTTTGTTTACAAAAATCAAAGACCATCACTGAAGTCTTAGAATGAAGTCAGGAGGAGAGGATTGGAGGTGGGGGGGAAGGATATTTTTCCCATCCAGATGGCAGACTGGTAGAATGGTTTCTAGGGAAGCAAGCACTATGTTCATTACTGCAATACTGTTACACAAACCTTATTTTTGCATCTGCAGGCTCTTTGCCAGAGAAGATAGCAAGCACATGGTACAGATAGTGGGACTTCGGGAGCTCCAGGTGGACAGTGTGGAGTTCCTCTTAGAGGTAATTGCTTCTTCTCTCTTCATTACACCCCTATGGAGCCTAAGTTCAGGGAAGGAATTCATTTTGTTGCCTAGGAAGTGTGATGGCCTCAGATCTAGATAAAGGGTGTGACAAGCAGATGACTTCACATTTGGGAAACACCAGTCTTCTCTTGGGAACAGAGCTTATTTCCCCACAGGGTAAATAGAGTGGAGGTGGGGCATGGGAGAGAAGCTAAAACATAGCCCAAGTTTTAAAGGCTGCTATTATGGTTTTTTTTTTTTTTGTGGCACTGAGCTCTAGAATATAAATGTTCTTACTTAAATATAAAGATTTTAATAACAAATAGTTTCACAAGGGCTCAAAATTCAAAGGGTATAATAGAAACTCCCTCCATGCCCTTTGTCTGAGGAAACTGGTTTTATTAGTAATTTTGTATATGTTTCCAAAGGAATTTAAAAATTATCTTTTAACCTTACTCATGTAACTATAACCCCTCTGTACAGTATTTCAACAATAAAAAACATTTTAAAAACAAAAAAATCATCTTTTATTAAAAATTCTCATTTTAAGACAATAAAAGTAATACTTGCTCATTATGAAATCTGAACACTACTGAAATATATAAAAAAGGTAGAGAATAAAGCATTTTTTTGGGGGGTCCGGTCATGGGGCCTGAACTCTGGGCCTGGGCGCTGCCCCTCAGCTCTTCAGCTCAAGGCTAGCGGTCTACCACAGCGCCACGTCCAGCTTTTTTCTTTTTGCTTATGTGGTGCTAAGGAATCGAACTCAGGGTCTCATGCATGCAAGGCAAGCGCTCTACCACTGAGCTACCTTCCCAGCCCTAAAGCATTTTCTAACATACTATCCTCAATACTACACATATATTTCATCTACTGGTCATAGTTAGGTTTTATTTTAATTTTTTTGCTTATAGGGGTAGTCTAAGCATTTATTAACTTTTATAAAAATATATATTGGTGAACCTTCCTTGAACGTTCTTCAACCCTGAAATTTGTGTGTGTGTGTGTGCATATTTGTTTATGTGTTTGTGTGTGTTTATTGTAGATCAAACCCAGAGTCTTGCACATGTTAGGCAAGTGCTCTACCATTGAGCTACATCCCCCTATAATCCTGGCTTTACATTAAACCACAGGTCTTTTTTCTTGTCCAAAACTTATCTAATTCTTTTTATTGTGAAAAATAGCACTATTCAGAAAAATACATGAGACCTAAATATGTATAGTATAAAGAAACAGTTACCTTGGAATCAAATACCCAGATCAAGAAATAAAACATTGCAGGAAGCGGAAGTGTGGCTCAAGCGGTAGATCATCCATCTTGAGTAGAAAAAGCTATGGGACAGCCAGGCCTTGGTTCAAGTCCCAGTACTGGCATAAAAAATTTTTTTAAGCAAAAAAAAAAAAAAAAAAGAATCCCAATGTAGGCCTAGGTATGGGCATTATAATTACCTTAAAATTGAAATATAGTTCACATACCATAAATCTCACCTTTCTAAAATACATACATGGGTTTTGAAATATGATTTTTTTTTTTTTTGCCCATCTTGGGGCTTGAACTCAGGGGTCTGGGCACTGTCCCTGAGGTTCTTTTGCTCAAGGCTAACACTCTACCACTTGAGCCACAGTTCCAATTCTGGCTTTTTCTGTTTATGTGGTACTGAGGAATTGAACCCAGGGCTTCATGTATGCTAGGCAAGCACTCTACTACTAAGCCACATTCCCAGCTAAAATACTTCAAGATATACTTCCCATGGCATAGGTCACCTTTTTAATTTTTTTTTAGTTTTGAGACAAGGTATTACAGCTTAGGCTCGCCTCAAACTTGTAAACGTCCTGCTTCAGCCTCCCACATGCTAAGATTATAGATATGCACTACAACTCCAAGCATATACAGCCTTTTAAAATATAATATTCAAAAATTGCTAAAGCATATTCATAAAATTGTACAATCACTGCCATTAATCTCAGAAGTTTATATCACCCCCACAGGAAACCCTCATTAGTAATCACTATTTCTCTTGCAAATGTCTGGCAACCACCGATTTCTTTCTAAATGAATTTGCCTAGTTTGGTATATCATAAGCAGAACAATATGTAACTTTTTTTATTTATTTTATTTTATTTGTGAACATACTGTACAGAGGTGTTACAATTACATGGGCAGGATAATGCATACATTTCTTACCAAGCATTGCAGCCTCCTCCTTTGTTTACCCTTCCCATCCCCAGTATGTAACTTTTTGTCTCTGGATTCTTTTGCTTAGCAGTTTTCAAGGTTCATCCATGTTGTACCAGGCATCAGTATTTCCTTTTATGGAAGTTCCATTTTATGGCTGATTTATGTGTCATTGTATGGATATACCACATTTATTTATGAGGTGGACATTTGAGTTGTTTCCATTTTTGGTCACTATGAATAATGTTGCTATGAATATCAAGTATAAAAGTTTATGTGGAGATATATATTTTCAGTTTTCTTGGGTGTATGCCTAGAAGTGGAATTATTGGGTCATATATTTGGGCGAACTGCTATACTGTTTTCCAAAGCATCTGTGTCATTTTACATCCCACATATGAGGGTGAGCATTCTTTTAGAAGCTCCCCAGGTGATTCTTATATGCAGCCATCATAGTCATTTTTCTAATATGTCCAGCAAGTGAAACTCATGTAATAGAGAAAAGGCTAGGACCTGCCAAAAACCTGACAAACCTTACCTAGTACACATTCAAGCACAGCCTTCCAGAGAGAAGTGTCTGAGCCTCTGACCAAGCTCATGGGACCAGGAATGATAGTGGCTTTGGACAAAGTAGAAATGTCTGCAAAGAATAACAAAGTTAAAGCTTCTCTAGCTGATTCTACTCTCAGTCTTTCATGCCTGCCTTCTCAATTTACTCTAATAATAATTGTAAATGTTCACTGACACTTATCTACCAAGCATTTAGTAGAGATTAATGTAAATACCATGTCATTGAATCATCATGAAATAAAGTAAAGATTGTAAACTTCATCTTCCAAATGGAAAACAGATTAAAATTGACATCTGAGAACCAGATAGCTAGTGGCTGACAGATTCCAGTTGGGATTCATACCCTTTTCACTGTATTACACTCCCTATACTGTCTCATTAAATGAATTTTTATTCTCAAGAAATTAAGAAAAAGACATTCACTGGGTTAATATGTTTCTGGCAATATCTTCTATTATTATTCACCTAAAATTGGATATTTGGAAGGCTGTTGTTTAACCTCAAATAGCAGTCTTTGGGCAAAATGCTGTCATTACCTTTTCAAAACTGATAGTTAAGACTTGTGTGGTGATGCATTTCTATAATCCTAGCCCAAGGAAAGCTAAAGCAGAAAAATCAGAAGATCAAAGTTAGCCACATAGTGAGACTATGTCTAAAACAAGAAGAGTTAAGTGTTAGGATGTGAAATGGCAAGGTGGCCCATAATGTCTTTTCCTAGTACAAATAGGTAAGTTTTACTTATCACTGAGGGCTGAAACTTTATATTGAGATCTAAACACAGAAGCATCTGAATGTGGCCATTTTAGAAGATCAGCTAAGGGCCTTTTTCTAGTGACGACAAAGTCAGGAGAGGCGCGGTGTGTGGGATATGCCGGTCTCCCCTAAGGCTGTGAGCATTATTAAGCTATAGCAATATTTCTTCATGTAGCCATGAGTGTCAGGTGAGTCTGGTCCTCATGATTCCATTGTCTCTAGAGATTAGACCTATTAAATGAGAAAAGTACAGTGTGAGAAAATCTTTTTTCTGGCTAAGGACTGTAGTGTGCCTTGTTTGTTTTTTTCTTTTCAGTACTGGGTATCAAACCCAGGCCCTTGCCTTGCACATGCTAGACAAATGCTCTGTAACTGAGTCACATCTCTAGCTCCACAACTCTGCTTAATGGGCAGTCTGCATTGAGTAACCTCTCCATCTTGGAAAAGTTTTTTGTTCCTAAGAAAGTTATTATTCAATATAAGGTTTTCTTTATTGCCATTGATATTCACTGAGTCTGCAATCCTTGTGTTGTCCAGGCAGAAAGACATCTGAAGCCAGTGTGGAAAGTTGACATAAATTATAGATATCTGACACAGTTACTCTCATAAACATTTAAGAACATTGGTAAGGCAGATGTCACACTGCCACTCTCTCAGGTGTCACTATCTACTCCATGCAGGTATCACCATGCCTCTGCTCAGGTGTCATCTTCGCTGTTACTCTCACAGCTCACCCAGGCATGGCCACTTGCCTGTCTACACCTGGCAGCCTCATTTTTCACACAGGATTGCCCTCTAGGAAATTTCTCCTTTGGGGTTGATCTGACTGCATGATCTTACCAATGCAGGAATTCTCTCCCTTTACCAAACACTCACTGCCTCATCACTTTCCCCAGATTTAAAACGAAGAGGTTTGTGTTTTTTTGTTGTTGTTTTTGTCTTTCTGTCAGGTAACTAGTAAGCATTTTTTGTTTTGTTTTAGAGATTTGAAGGCTTTTAAGTTATTCCTATAGCCATTTTACATAATCTTGGTATCCATTCTAAGACTTCTGATTAAAAATAAACTTCCTTTAAAAAAAGTAATTGTTTTAGTCAGTGGCTGATGCCTGTAATCCTAGCTACTCAGAAGGCTGAGATCTGATGATCACGGTTCAAAGCCAGCCCAGGCAGGAAAAGCCGTGAGACTCTTATCTCCACTAAACCACTCAGAAAACTAGAAGTGGTGCTGTGGCTCAAGTGGTAGAGTGCTCGCCTTGAGCTGAAGAGCTGAGGGACAGCGCCCAGGCCCAAAGTTCAAGTCCCACAACCAAAAAAAAAAAAAAGAAAGAAAAAAAAGAATTGTTTTGTCTAATTGATACCAAAGGCCCATACAAAAAGAGCTACCTTGGGCTAGAGGTCTGACTCAAATAGAACATTTGCCAAGCAAGTACAAGACCCTGAGTTAAGATCCCAGCACTGTCAAAAAAAAAAAAAAAAAAAAGGCCAAGTGCCCAGAGCTCATGAGACTGGAATCCTAGTTATCCAAGAATCTACAATCAGAGGATTTCAGTTCAAAGTCACCCTAGGCAAAAGAGCCTGTAAAATTCATATCTCTTATTGAAACAAAAAGCTAGAAATAAAAGTATGGCTCAAGTAGTAGAGCACCAGTCTTGCGCAGAAAAAGCCAAGTACACGCACATGTGCACGCATATAGACCTTGAAGTGCTTATGACCCTTCAGTGACTAAAGTCTTATGGAAAGATGGAGAACTAGAAGCCAATGCTATGAATTCTTGTGTAGATTTTTTTTTAATCTTTGAGGCATGGATGATAGCAGATGGTAGGGTTGGATGATAAAAGGAAATGAGCTAATGTATTTAAAATGCTTAGTTAGCATGTTACTACTAGCTAATTTGACACATATTATTCAGAAGTCCCTAAATGTCTCCCAGCACCATAGAATTAAGCAGTTGTCTCTCCTTCCTATTGTAGCAGATTCCCATCTCATTACTTATAAACATGTTCTAAATGTCCTTCAGACTTTAATAAGGGAGGGAATTTGAGGAGGAGGTAGTGAGAGTTGTTTGTATTATTTTTGTTCAGCTCCTACACTTATACTTCTCATAAATAAATATTCATTCTCTCCCTCCCTCCTTTCCTCTGTTTTTCTCTTCATCCTCTGCTTCCTCTCCTCTTTTTCTTTTGGTGATTCTGGGGCTTGAACTTAGGGCCCAGCCTAGCTTTTTGCTGATTCTTTTGGAGCTGAAGTCTTTTGAGCTTTTCTGCTCATGCTGGATTTAAATCACCATCTTCCATATCCCAGCCTCCTGAATAGTAGCTAGGAGTACAGGCAGGCACCACTAGCGCCTGGCCCTTCCCTCTTTCCTATTTCAACTTGTCCTCAGAAACCCATAGTATGTCGATCTATTAAGCTGTATTTTCCCATGCAGCTTTATAGTTATGAAAACAATTTAAGTTTCTAAGCTTACTCAAAGATGCTAGTTCTTTTGTATCTTTGTAAAACACTAGCATTTATTGAGAACTTACCAATCATAGTACTATGTGCTGTACATGCATTATCCTTTCCAGTCCTCATACAGTCCCAGCCCTCAGGTGATCTCTTTAAATTTTTAGCAGCAAATTTGCAAAATCACTGTATTTAAATACAATTCTAGTTAGAGGCATGACGCAAATGTACAGAGCTTACCTACAACAAAGCCCTGAGTTCCAACCCCAAAATTGCCAAAAGAAAAAAAAGAAAGAAATATTTTTAAATGGATTTCAAATCTCACAGATAATCTTTATTTTTTGTCTTTTTACAGGTAATCTTTAGAAACAACTATCACTTGTACCATGAAATAAAAAATTGACTAGGTACTGGTGGCTAACCCCATAATCTTAGCTGTTCAAGAGGCTGAGATCTGAGGATTGTGATTGAAACTAGAAGTCAGAAAACTTTGTGAGACTGTTATTTCCAATAAAACAACAAAAAGCCAGGGGCTGGGAAGGTGGCTCAGTGGTCGAGTGTTTGCCTTGCATGCATGAGGCTCTGGGTTCCATTCTTCAGCACCACATAAGCAGAAAAAGGCATAAGTGGCGCTGTGGCTCAAGTGGTAGAGCACTAGCCTTGAGCTAAAGAGCCAAGGGACAGCACCCAGGCCCAGAGTTCAAGCCCTACAACTAACAACAACAACAACAAAAAGCCAGAAGTAGAGGTGTGATCAAGTGGTAGAGTTCCAGTCGAGCTGAGTAAGGCAAATTAAGGCCCCGAGTTCAAATTCCAGTACAGGGACATACACACACAAATTTCAATTACCTTCCCTTGAGATATTTTGAGGCCTGTTATTGAAATTTGTCTCTTATCAACTTTTAGCTCCTCCTTCTCTCTCTTTCTCTCTCTCTCCCCCCTCCCACCCTTTTTCCCTCCCTTCCTCTCTTTCCCTATTCCTCTTTCTCCCTCTCTCTCCTTCCAGTCTCTCTCTTGCTAGGTAGACACTTTACTACTCAAGCCCAGCCCAGTTTTGGGGCTCTTAATTTGGAAACTGGCTGGGCTGAATATGGTTTAAATCAAAATTCTGAGAGATGGAGAAAAAAATGAGATAAAACTTCTTTTCCCTTAGTTAACTGCAAAGTAAATGGATTTAAAATAAAAGCCCCGGGCTGGGAAGGTGGCTCAGTGGTAGAGCGCTTGCCTTGCATGGCCCTGGGGTTCCATTCCTCAGCACCACATAAGCAAAAAGAAAAAAGCCGGAAGTGGCGCTGTGGCTCAAGTGGTAGAGCGCTAGCCTTGAGCTGAAGAGCTGAGGGACAGCACCCAGGCCCAGAGTTCAGGCCCCACGACCGGACCCAAATAAATAAATTAATTAATTAATTAAAGCTCCCTTTGCTTAGTGTGTTCTAGAAACCACATGAACTTTGGAGACGACAAACTGAATGTAGAATTTGGCTCTGTCATACAGTAGCTATTTGACTATGGGCAAATCAGTCTTTGTATTTGTTCTTCAATGGTAAATGGAGGTTTTTTTAAAAAAAATCATAACACAATTTAGGCTAACATTTAAAGATTTTTTTTTATTCTCATCAGTCACCTCTCCTCCCCCTGTCTAAAATTACACAGATTGTGCATTCCTGTAATCCCTACCCTTGGAGAGCTGAAATCAAGGCCAACCTTAGCTTCAGAGCTGTTGTGGTCAGAGGGATCCCAGTTAGTCCTTACTCCCAAGCAGGGCTGAGGGAAGATGGATCTCAAGAGAAGTAAAGGACTCATAACAGTTGAAATAAATCACTGCTCCTTGGTCCTACATAGCGAGCCTGGCCACCTTCATGCCTATATCCCGGTAGAACAGGCGGATGTGATCATTCGTTCCATGATGCACATTTCTGTCCTCTGCTTCAGTTACTAAGACGGATGAGTACCAGGAGACCTTGCTTGGGAGCCAAGTTATTCCCTGGGGACTATAGTAAGACTAAATCCATCAAGGATATTAAAAAGAGTATCTGAGATCAAGAAGTAAATTAGCTCTTGAGCTATTGAATGTTCTCCCACAAGATTAGTATTCCTTGTTGTTTTCATTGCCCTTGGGTACTTACTCTGTATGATTTAGTGTCTAGGCAGTTTTCCACCTGGACAGAAAAAAACTGCAGTGTACTGACAAAAATTATATGTCTGGTCTCTCCTGCTTACTTAGCCAACTCTTTGGAGCCAGAGGGCTTTGCTTACTCCTAGAGGAAGTCATCCTATGGATTTTATTTTTAGGTGATCTTAAAAGGCAGCAAGGAGCGCAGCACCGGGGCCACTGGGGTAAATACAGACTCCTCCCGCTCTCATGCTATCATCCAAATTCAGATCAAAGATTCAGCCAAGAGGACATTTGGCAGGTGAGCTGGAAATAGGCTAAGAATTGCATTGTCTGCCTTCCTTAATGTGACTTTGAAATATGTGTTATCAACAACAGGATACCCTGCTACCATGGAGTCTTCATTTCAGGAATGTAAGAGTAGAGTTGTTAGGCCTGAAATAAATCATTGTACTAAAGTGCCATCAGTTGATTAACCATGAAGCAATGACCCATTGTTGGTCAACCCTAAGTTATTAAAAGAGACATTGATTGCTTCTAATGTGAAACACAGTATCAGCAGAGAAACAGCAGAGAATGCATCTCAGAGAGCTTGCAGTCCATAAATGGGGAGGAGAGATTAATCCATTCTTCTTGAAAGAAGCCATAAGACAATTGGATACATTCATTGCTTCAGTGGTGCTATCTTAGCAAACCCTGCCATGCTGATGGATGAGCCTATCTCACCTCTTGAGTAATGAGTCTTTCTTTTCTTTTTCTTCCCCCCTTTTTTTTCTTCTGGAAAGCAGCCCACAAAAGTTTCAACTTAATTATCTAAGTGGTCATCTAAGTGATTTGCATTATGGCCATTTGGCATTATGGGAAGAATGCTTTACTAATTTCACTCATCATTCCCCACAATGGTTAGAACCAACCAAAGTCTCCAAGTGATCACTGCCAGCAGCAGCTGACAGGGCAAAAATTTGTGATGTTTTTTGGAAAGCTGACAGTAATATCTTTTCTTTCCTGAGATAGAGCCAGTGCTGATTTTTTCCCCCCCTGTGGCCACAAAATGTAAAAATAAACCAAAGACCCACAGAAGTCATTCGTGCTGTGTCTTTTCTCTAGGATCTCTTTTATTGATTTGGCGGGCAGTGAAAGAGCAGCAGATGCCAGGGACTCAGATAAACAGACCAAGATGGAAGGCGCAGAGATAAACCAGAGTCTTCTGGCTGTAAGTTGCTCCAGATTTTAAAAAAATCCTTCCTGAGTACTTTTGCCCCTTACATGCAGCCACAGTGTATAAGAGTGGTATCAGAACAGCTGTCAGCTGACAATGGGATTCCAGGGCTGGAGAAAGGCTGCCCGGTTAGATGCTCAGCAATGCTAGGCAGCTCTGCCCTTCTCTTTCTCTGGTCAATCCTTGCCAGGAACAGACATTTCTGCAGTTGCTCACTGGCTCACTTAGTAAGCTTTTTTCCTTATTCCAAAATTTTAAATTGTATTAATTGAGGAAAGAAGATCGAGAAGACCAACTAAGGCTACATAGTGAATTACAGTCCAGCAGTGAAATCCTGTCTCAAACAAAACTGAAAAAAGGAAGGAAGGGGAGATAGGGGAGATTGGGTTAGTGTGATTAGCATATATTGTGTGCATGTATGGAAATGTCACCATGAAACCTCCTTTGTGCAACTAATACATGCTAATGTCTTAAGAAAGATCTTTTAAAAATTGTATTCACTTCTCAAGCATAGAAAAGCATAACATAGAGCATAGTCACCTCTCATATACCTATCAACTAGCTCCAGTACTTATCCACAGTTGAAAAACCTAGCCTGGCATGATGACATACACCTATGATCCCAGCTACTCAGGAGGTGGAAGTTGGAGGATCTCAAATTCAAGGCCAGCCCAACAAAAATTTAGTGAGTCTATCTCAAAAGCAACAACAAAAGGGATATTCGACTGGCAGAGCAAGTTCCTAGCATGCTCAAGGCCCCGAATTCAATCCCTAGTACTATGAGGAAAAGGAAAGAAAAATACTAACCAAGTCAATCCATTAGTGAAGTTTGTTGGCCATTCCATTTTAATACAGCAGAGGTAAAATTGACCTAAGAGATTAACAGGTATTGGTGGCCATACTTGGATTTGGTTGTCAGAGAAGCAAGTGTAATTCAAGGGCAGATTATTCTCTTTATTGATTGATTTTTACTAATGGAAGATATTGTCATGTGTGGTGGAGTTTAAGCATAGCCCGGGCTACATAGCAAGACCCTGCCCCTCTCCCCCTCAAACAAAAAAGGACACTGACTTTTCGGCTAGAGTAGAGGTGAGGCAGTGATAGGCCTCTGTGGCTGCAACTAAAATTAGCCCCAACAAACTCTGAGGGCTCATTTCCTGTACACCTGTCTGCACCGCTGCTTCCAAGGGATTGCTTCCTTCATCTTCCTCCCCTTTTATTGTCTTTTAGCCTAGATGCATGATTCTGAAATAGAGGGTTTCTCCTCCTTCACCTTGACTTCCCCATTCCTGCCTCTATTTTTGATGGGCATATTGCCCTTGGCCATTCACATATCCAAGTTTCTAGTGATGTCCAGTGAGCCCTTCTTACCAGGGGGCCATGGCCAGGAGCAAATGCTATTTCCTTTTCATTGTCTGCTCTTCAACTCTGAGGGTGGATAGTGAGCGGGTTTCTCAGTGCCATTCCTCTGACTTTAGGCAATATATATCCCAATCAGCACCTGTAGGTGTGTGTGTATAATTGAGGAAAGAAAGAAGTGCCTATCGTTATTTTTATATTTCTGTACATCAGTAGTTAGGAAGATTGTGAGGAGTGAAAAGGAGCTGGTAAGCTAGGACACCTCTACACGAGCTTGGACTCCAGGAGCTGAGGGTAAGTCCTCCACCCAAGGCCTATGATCCTAGGATTTATCTCACTCTTAAGCTGGGAGGCCCTTAGGGAAGCAGCTCAGGTCTTGTATGGTGTGACTTGTTGAACCAAAAACACCTGGGCATTTGACTTCCTTCTGTGAGAATTGCCTGAATGTGGAGTAAGATGAAATTCCTATGGACATGGTGTCTGATCTGTTACCCACTTTTCACGTGGTATTTGACGTCTCACTTACCCCCCTCCCCTTTGCAGCTGAAGGAATGTATCCGAGCACTGGACCAGGAGCACACCCACACTCCATTCAGGCAGAGCAAATTAACCCAGGTAAAGTTAAACATGAGCCTTGCGTTTATGCTGGTTCTTTCATTGTTCCTACGTCCCTTTGTTCATTTAGGGAACATCCATGCCAGAAAGCATGGTACTAGGCCTCGTGGGAGAAGGGAAGAAGGCACTGCAGTCCCTCTACGAGTGTGCTGTGTATAGTGTGGAGGGAAGTGCAGCTTCTCGGAACCCTCACCAGGGCAGGGCGTTATCAATCTATAACTGTATGAATTAAAAAAATGTATGTTTTTGTGGTTTGTATTTCTTTGATTAATGGTGATGTATCTTTTTCTGTGTTTATTGGGCATTTATATTTCCTGTTTTGTGAGATGCCTTTTTGTGAGCAGAGGGACACTATGACCTAACATCCTGCACATAATAAATACTATGTCTTTTGTTACTCATTGACCTGTCTTTTGATTTCAACAGGTCCTGAAAGACTCTTTCATTGGCAATGCCAAAACTTGTATGATTGCCAACATCTCACCAAGCCATGTGGCTACTGAACACACTCTCAATACTTTGCGCTATGCTGACCGGTAAGTTGGATCCGAAAAGGCAGGTGTGTGTGTGTGTGTGTGTGAAGTTGGATCCAAAAAGGCAGGTGTGTGTGTGTGTGTGTGTGTGTGTGTGAAGTTGGATCCGAAAAGGCAGGTGTGTGTGTGTGTGTGTGTGTGAAGTTGGATCCGAAAAGGCAGGTGAGTGTGTGTGTGTGTGTGTGTGTGAAGTTGGATCCGAAAAGGCAGGTGTGTGTGTGTGTGTGTGTGTGTGTGAAGTTGGATCCGAAAAGGCAGGTGTGTGTGTGTGTGTGTGTGTGTGTGTGAAGTTGGATCCAAAAAGGCAGGTGTGTGTGTGTGTGTGTGTGTGTGATGTATTTGTGCGTGTGTCTCACACACACAGTGATATGACACTGAGCTCCACAACTCTTTCTGGAGCAACTAGTGATTTGAAGAATGCGACCTAGTAGGTTCTGCTTTTGTAAATGTGACAAGAGGAAGATGGTATATTCTCTTGTTCAAGGGAGGACTCTATTAGTATCATTTCAGTGGCCATTAGAAAATGAAATGCTAAGCTAAGCACCAGTGGCTCACCCCTGTAATTCTAGCTACTCAGGAGGCTGAGATCTGAGGAAATCAGTTCAAAGCCAGCCTGATCCCGGATCAAAGCCAGCTCGGGTAGGAAAGTCCATGTAACTCTTATTTCCAATAAACCACTAGAAAACCAGAAGTGGTGCTGTGGCTCAGTAGTAGAGCACTAGCATTGAGCTGAAGAGCTAAGGGACAGCACCCAGGCCCAGAGTTCAAGCCCCATGATTAACAAAAAAAAAGAAAGAAAGAAAGAAAGAAAAAGAAAGAAATATTAATGAGCTTTTTTCCCTTAATTGTAAGGCATAAAATATGTATTAGCTGGACACTGGTGCTTCACACACATGATCCTAGCTGTATTTTGGTTGGAAGCCAGCTTAAGCAGAAAAGTCTGTGCGACTCTTCTTTCCATTAACTACCAATAAGCTAGAAGTGGAGTTGTAGCCCAATTGGTACAGTGCTACCTATGAACAAAAAAGCTCAGGGGCAGCACCCAGGCGCTGAGTTCAAGCCCCAGACTAGCTCACACAAGCACACACTTGTTTGTGCACACACACACACACAGAGAATATGTATTATACCTGGTTATATAGGTACAGACATATTAAAAGAAAAAACTGCAGCCATAGAAGGGGGGACTCAGAAGTTGGTGGCAGAGCTAGCACCTCTTGACTGCCTGAGGTGCCTGCACCTCTATCTGAGGTGTCTTTGATATCTGCTGGCATCTCTACCATCTCTACCCTTGAGGCCACATGTCTCTTACAGTGGGAAATACATATTTCTTTCAATACTAGGCTTTGAACTCAGCAGCTTGGGCTTGCTAAGCAAGTACTCTACCACTTGAACCACACCTGCAGCCCAAGGATATTTTTGATTGTCATGACTTGGAAAAAGTGCTACTGGCATCTGAGGGTAGAGGCCACTACTATATACACAGAACAGCCCCTTACAATAAGGAATCCTATCAGGTATAAAATATTAATGGCACTAAGGTTGAAAAGCCTCAGGACTAGATAAGTCACTTTTCTCTTAATGGAAGTAGCACAATCCTACTTATTTCTGGAGATTTTGCTTCCTGAAATGTCCAGTGTGCTTGAGGTAACTCTCCCAGAAAAGCCTGAGAAAGTGTTTTGCAAGAAAAGAGGACTCTGTTTGTAGCATGGTGGGTGCTGGGAGACATGAACTCCTGGGCCAGACCACCTTCGAGAAGCAGGGCATGAACCCTGCATGAGCACTGTGTAATAGTTCTGAGACTTGCACCCCTGGCACATCCCTCATATGGGGCAATGGTGATTTCCCAAACTCTTCTGATCATGAGAATGGATGCCCTCTTATATTCTCAGAGAAGATCTGCGTTCCTCACTCAAGTAGAGCAGGCTATCTCATGCTGAAACAGAATGTGCCCTGTTCCCTCTTATTCTTTTCCAGATTAAAAATAATAATAGTAAGTGCCAACACTTGTCATATTTTTCTTAGTTGTTGTTTTTCCTGAAGGCTATAGAACACACATTACAGACATGTAGGAATGCATGTTTAACATTAAATGTCATTTTCAGGGTCAAAGAACTAAAGAAAGGCATTAAGTGTTGTGCTTCAGTTACCAGTCGAAATCGGTCATCTGAAAACTCGTCTCCAAAACGAATTCAGAGCTCTCCTGTGGTCCTGCCAGGGGACAAGTGTTCTCCAAAGAAAGTTAAGCTGGGGCTTCAGCAGTCCCTCACAGTGGCAACAAGCTCCACAAGAGGGAAGGCCCATCCACTGGTCAGCCACCCTCCCAATATCCCTTTCACCTCTGTACCTAAAGGCACTGGTAAAAGGGGTAGCTCCAGAGGGAGTCCTCCCCAAGAGTGGGTTGTGAAGACCAGCCCTGCCAAAGGAACCACACTGTCCGGACATTTTGCCAAAAAAGGAGCAGAAGAGTCCGCACCATTGTTCTCTGAGAAAAATGTAACTGGTCATAAGACTGCCCTTGGGTGGGCAGGCAGGGACCCAGGCCCAGGAGAAAGCCTGGTGCATGGCAAGCTACCTACTAAGTGTAAGAAGGTACAGACTGTGCAGCCAGTACAGAAGCAACTCCTATCACGAGCTGACTTGTGCTCTAGCAACCACCACCAGTTAGCAGAGGAGAGTAGGGAAGGCACGGCAGGCATGCCTGCCAAGCTTACCTCTGAAGCTTGGACAAATATCCCTCCACATCAGAAGGAAAGGGAGGAACATTTACGCTTTTATCACCAACAGTTCCAGCAACCACCTCTCCTCCAGCAGAAGTTAAAATACCAGCCACTGGAAAGGTTTTTATGCCAACAGAGGCCCTCAGATGGTCAGCTCCAGAGTGAGACTCCTCCTGTTCTCCACTCTGACAGCCATGATGGAGCCCAAGCTGAGGACCTTGATGACAGTGACTTCAGTGAAGATTCTTTTTCACACATTTCGAGTCAGAGGACCACAAAGCAAAAGAATACATCTGAAAGTGAAAGCTCCTTCTTCCTGCATCAGAACAGGGAGCAGGATCTTGGGGAGCAGGCGGCAGAAAGGCGGCAGTGTCTGCTTTTTAGCTCCAGGATGGATGGTGATGAAAAGGGTCTGACTGAGAGCTGGGTGTGTTCCAGAGACCTCAGAAGAAGTCACAAAAGAGCAGCATTCAATCATAGCTACAACCCAAGTAAGGTGTACTTAGACTGGAGCAGAGAGGAGGACTCGTCCTCCTCAGGGCCTTCTCCCAGAGACAACCTGGCAGAAAAGCCTTCCTGCGCTCAGGTAGACTTTATATATGGCCAGAAACAAGTTGGGACTCCCATCTTCGCCCTTGGACAGGACACCTTCAGAAGTGGGGTTCCTGGGCAGGCTGAGGGCAGTTCACCATCCCTAGAAGACGGTTTTTCTTCACTATCTCATATTGCAGTTCCTGGATCCCCAGACCAAAGAGATTCAATCCCCACACTGCAGAGACAAGGCAGTGAAGACAGCCCAACTCAGCCTTTCCAAGGAGAAAACTCTAGAGAACCATTAGGCAACTGCTCTGAATATGCTTCTGGACTAATGGCTCCTCTCACAGTGTCCCTCCTGGAGACCCCAGCTCATAAGGGTCCTCCTCCTTTGGAGCAGCTGGCCCAGGATGAGGCAGAGCTCACAAGGGGGCCAGCTGTGGGCCATGTGGTATCCTCTGGTGATCAAGAAGCAGCCTTGACAGTGTCTTCAGCAACGGAGCACCTGTGGCTGTCCTCATCTCCGCCTGACAACCAGCCTAGTGGTGATCTTCCAGCTCTGTCCCCATCACCCATCCATCAGCATCCACAGGACAAACTGCCCAACAGAGAGGCTGAGCTGGGTGAGGTCTGCCTGAGCACCGAGCCTGTACATTGCTCCCAAGTACATGTGGGTGGAGAGCAGTATGATGCTGATGCTGAGGAGACAGAGTTGGGTGGCCCCTGGGGTTTCCTAGGAAAGTCGTTCTCCAATATCCATACTGGGGTATCCCATTCTGGACCTATACTTACCCCACATACAGGAAATAGTGATATCGTTGGTCAGCCATGGGTACAGAAGATAAAGCATCCTTCAGAGCTCAGTTGGCAGGAGCTTGGCTTGTCCACAGACCCCATCGGGTTGCCTTGCTACAGTGAGGATAGCGCATGGCTCACACGCAGGCCAGACTCAAGGTGCTTAGCATCTCTAGACTCTCCTCTGCTACCCCGCTGCTCTGCCAAGACTTCAGGGTTACTTGGGCAGCCCACTCTGAAGCAAGCACAGTAAGTTGGAACCCCTTGCACACCCCACTGCCTGTCCTACTTAATGTTTTGTCACAAAAAAAGGCAGCCATGCAGGGATGCACGAAATAGAACTTGCCTCTCTGGGTGGGCAGTCCCTGCTGCTCCATTGTGTATCACTAGAATCTGACAGGAGATAGATTTCCCCTTCTAGCTCAGCCTGCCTGCTTTTGTCCTGGACCTAGATAGAAGAAATGAGAGCAGACCTTATGCTAAGTATGTCAGCTTCACTGACCAGTCTTGAGAGCCTTTCTTAGAAAGCCAGAGGGCCGGGCACCCGTGGACTGTAATCCTAAGGAGTCTGAGTCGTGAGGATCATGGTTACCAGTCCAGGCAGGAAAGTCCGTAAGACTCTTATCTCCAATAAGCCACCAGAAATCCGGAAGTGGTGCTGTGGCTTAAGTGGTAGAGCACTAGCTTTGAGCTGAAGGGCTGAGGGACAGCACCCAGGCCCCACAACCGACCAAAAAAAAAGTCCCGGGGAACAAAGAAGCCACACCTGCCCTATCCCTTAGTATCTGGAGAGGAAAGGGTAGCTTGAAAAGCCCCATCTGTTTTGCTCTATTTTCTTGGTGCTCTCTAAACCCTTGACTGGTCCTGAGAGAAGAAGTGGGGAGGGAGATAGTGAAACAGCCCTGGTCAAAGCCTGGGTGGTTAACTCCTTGCCCCGTAAACGAAGCTCAGTTTCAGAAAGCTGCCTGAGAGGATAGGCAGCGAGCAGGATCACAGTTTCTTCTGTTCCCAGGAAGGTGGTCATCCGAGCACACCAGGAGCAAATGGATGAAATGGCTGAGCTGGGATTCAAGGAGGAGACCCTGATGAACCAGCTAGCTTCTAATGTAAGTAGTGTTGGCTGGACACTCCGGGGTGTTGAGAATTAACCTGTGGCTTAGTTTGATGGCAGTCCACGTTTACTGTGGTGTGTGTGGGTTCTGCTGTCACACTAACACAGTTAAGGCTTTGCTCCTCCTGCCACTGATCTGAGACAGCTTGAGAGGGAGGGTCCAAGTATTGCCCATCCCAAGCTAAGGCTTCCAGTCTTTCTTGTAGCCACACTGCACTGTGACCGTAGCAGTAACCAGCCTATAGCCTACAACATGCAGACCACAGGGTATTTCTACCTAATATCCTCCTGCTCTACCAAATACCCCCTCTACCTATAAAGAGGAGTGGGCCCCATCTAATGCCACAGGAACTCATTCAGATGACTTCTACCTGCAAGGGCCTGGTTTCTAAAACCCTCTTAAAGAGTTGGAACTAGAAAAGGATGATGTGGCAGGCCAATAAGAGCAAAAGCTCCACCTGTCGTGTTTCCTTTCTCAGGATTTTGAAGATTTTGTGACCCAGCTGGATGAAATCATGGCTCTGAAATCCAAGTGTATTCAGAGTTTAAGAAGCCAGCTGCAGCTGTACCTCACCTGCCACAAGCCAGCTGCAGCCCCTGAGAGAACAATGGTATCTTAGAATAAGACCTTACAGCAGATGGCAGGGGCAGTTTAGGGGCGTCAGGGCTGGAGGCCATGCCAGGTCCTCCCTGCACATACTCACTCGTTGGCTCTACCTGGACTAGCCTTACCCAGACATATATGGTCTTGTATAGGACTAGCTCCTTCCTCAGTTCCAAGCTCAGAACATCTGTTAGAAAGGAAAGGCCAGGTTAAAGTCCTTTAATACCCATTCCTTTACTTTGGGGCTCAAAACAGCATTTGCATTCACTCATCTCTGTCTGTGGGAACACATGTCTCTAATCCCAAGTCTGAGGATCAAAGAGTTGGTAACCTGGAGGTCAGAGGTCACAAACCAGGGAAGACAATTTGCTGAGCCCAGGGGCTTTATCAGCTGAATTCTGTACCTTTCTCTCTTCAAAGACTAAAACATTGGCCCAAAACTAGACTATGGATGCCAGTAGTACAGTGGTAGGATGAGCAAGTGCCCCACCACCACATCCATGGAGATAGATTACATTTGAGACATGTAAAATGAATAAACTTTAACCTGTCTTTAACCAGACTGAGGCAGGTTTTATGCTTACAGTACTAGCCCTTCCTGCAATCCAGTTATGAGACAGAAGAGGGTGCCCACATCACTGGTTTTCTTTTCCCAGCTCTACTTTTTGCTGAGGTGCCTATAACAATGCCCACCAGCACCTTGTGCTTTTGTGACAGTTTCTGGCTCCTGATTCCTCACTCTCCCCAGCCCTAATTGAATGATTCAAGACCTGGAGAATTGCAGGCAAGTATATCAGTTAGGCTTGTGTCCTCCAGGAAATCCTATCCAACCACTCTCTAGGCATAATGTTGAATTTTTTGGTATCAAATGCTATAGTCAGTAGTCTGATGACATTGACATGACATTTACATTCATGCATGTCTGTGTCTTTGAGTTCTGCTTGCTCCATTATCTTTTTAGCAGAAATAAGCTCAAGCTCACTTACGGCAGTTGCCTCAAGTCAAAGATTTCTGTGTCATAACATTGACCCAGAAAACCCATTGTCATGTAAACTAATTTTCTTTCTAGAAAAAAAGTAAGGTTTTAAGAGGAGTGCCTAATTAGAACTAAGTGTGGTGGCAGGCGTTTGAAGCCAGCTTATGCAACACAGTAAGACCTTGGCTCAATAAATAAATAAATAAAAATAACCTGGAGCCAGTGGCTCAGGCTTATAATCACAACTCCCCAGTAGGCTGAGATCTGAGGATTAAGGTTCAAAGCCAACCCAGACAGAAAAATCAGAGATTTTTATCTCCAGTTAACCAGCAGAGAAAGTGAGAATGTAAGGTCTCACCCAGTTCAAGCTGCAATATAGCTATAGGTAGATTAGTCAGATGATAAATGGATAGCATGTAAAATAAGACAGGATAATAAAGCAAGCCAAGGTAAGGTATACTATGTCCCTCTCAGGTAATGTGAATTACAACCACCAGAGGGCATCCTGCATCCAGTTTAAGGCTCCCAAGCCCGAGTCACTGGAAAAAAAAATCCACCCCAACCAAAAGCCACAAGGGATGGTAGAGAAACTTTAAGGATGAATTCTGTCACAGTGGCAATATTGATATTAGGAAAGCACTTTAGTTTTAACTTCACAGGAAAGGGAATTTTCTCACCTCCTAAGGGATTGCCTGAAGACCTAGCTTGCCTGACCTGCACAATCTGGCAGGAGGGCTTAGGTCTCTGGCCCAGGGACTGAATGAACTAGGTCAAGTTTAAAGAGATCCTGGTTTGTGCCTACCTTTGCAAACAAACAAAAAAGACTGGAGGGCCAACTATTAGGCCCCACAGACCTTTCTTCAGTAGGAAGAAAGTACTGACATGACAAAATGGGTAGGCCCTGTTCCAGCCTAGAAAATCACTTTACCACCTGCCCACCCTTCTGAGAGTTCTTTGCAATAAAGAAGTTATCACAACAGGACATACCTTTTAAGTTTTTATTAGTAGTTCTCTCTGAAGAATCAAAATAGTTAGCAAATTATTTTAGATTCATCAAGACATTATATCCTTTGTATTTAGATCTTTAATGATGTACAACATAATACAAAACAAACCAAAGAGATGGATTTCTATGCCTAGGTGTTACTCATTGTGTCATCCTAAAGCAGGGCTTAAGGAGGCTGTTCAAAGAGAACAGGGGGGTTAGTGCTGGGCAACTATGTTGTGGCCTATTTTCTCACCTGTTCAACATCCTGGGAAAGGACCAGTGATGATTTAGACAGACAAGTTTCCTAGAACTGGAGCTCTAGAGCCCTGGGCAGCAAAGAACTGTAGTCCAAATCAAGATGAAAGAAACAGGTTGGCTTAGGAAGCATGGGGACTGCCTAAAAGAAGAGGCAAATTGGCCCCAAGTTCATTCTTTGCACCTCAGAGACATCGCAGAACCAGTGTAACACTAAGTGACTTTAAAAGGGGAAAAGATAAAACCCTGGAAGAACCTTTCACTTGCATTCAACTTGAATTAAGAGTTCAACCTACCCGTGCAGGTAAGAGCGGGAAGCATCTAGCCCCAGAGCAGCACTAAATCTGGTCCTCCCCCCTTCTCCCCACTCCTCCTGGCAACCAGGCCAGGTTTTGACTGAGGACACAGAGACCCCAGAAAGACCCAAGTATTCTTTCTGCAAGGCCAAGGTGGGAAGGACACTTTTCAAAATACAAACGCATTTAATATGGAAGGAGCCAGGACAGGTCTGGGGCTCACATGCCCAAATATCTCCCAATTCCTCCCCAGGTCATGGTCTAGGCTCAGAGACTGACAAACCCAGTCTCTACATCTGACCAAACCCCAAAAGAAAATCCAGAAGCGAGCCCCCTTTCCTTCCCACAGATGGGCTCTGCAAGGCCTCCTGAGGGATGGTGATTCCGTGGCAGAGCCTACGCAGGGCCAGGTCTCAGCTGGCTCCAGCACGGGCCATGAGGTCTTCCAAAGCATTGTCCTGGTCATTGTTGTGTAATAGCAAAACTTCCTTAATGTCTTTTAGTTCAAAGCCCATTTCCTTAAATTTGCTCATTAATTGAAGAAACTCCATCATCTAAGAGACAGAAGAAAATACAGATTAAAGAAAAGGGTTCAAGCTAGGCACCAATTGCTCACACCTGTATTCCTAGCTACTCAGGAGTTTGAGATCTGAGGACTGGTTTGAAGCCAGCCTTGCCAGGAAAGTCTGTGAGACCCTGATCTCTAAATAAGCACTGAAAAGAAAAAGAAAAAGAAGCTGGGAGTCAGTGGTTCACACCTGTAATCCTAGCTACTTAGGAGCCTGAGATCTGAAGATGGCAGTTCAATGCCAGCCCAGGTAGGAAAGTCAGTGAAACTCGTATCTCCAGTAAACCACCAGAAAGCCGGAAGTGGCACTATGGTTCAAGTGGTAGAGCACTCGCCTTGAGCTGAAGAACAGCATTCAGGCCCAGAGTTCAAGCCCCACAACCAACAGACAAAAAAAAAAAAGAAGAAGAAGCCGAAGTATGGAGCTGTGGTTTCCTTGGTAGAGTGCTGGCCTTGGGCAAAAAAGATCAGGACAACACTCAGGCTTTGAGTGCAAGTCCCAGAACCAGCAACCACAAATAAATAAATAGTCTAGCCACATGGGCAAGGAAGGTATAGGTGGGTTCTGGAGGTAGGTCCCTTAGTGAGTAGCAGAGGGGGACTGTGGAGGAAGCCACAGTGGAAAACAGGTTTGATGTCACAGCCCATCTTTCAGGAGCTAGGCCTAGTCCCAGTTCACTCACCCAGTCTCATTCACATCCACAATCCCACTAAGGCAAAATACTGAACCCAAAAAGGCTGGTCTCCAAGGAATAAGGTTAACAATGGTCATCCAATAGTTTGACTACCAGCCAAGTCAATTTTCCCTTTCTTTCACTGGGATTTTAGTAGCCTTTAATCCAATGTTTCATCCAAGCTAACAGGCCTCAACATACCCTGTCTGGACAAGGTGGCTCTGCCCTTCAACTACTTCTGCCTGTAGAAGCATGAAGGTTCCTACCTTTTCTTCTGAACACTGGTGCATTTCCAGAGCCTCTTCCACTAAAAGAGGGTCGAAGCCCTTCTCGCAAAGCTGTCCATGTGCAAAGAGATAGTCAAGAATCTAAGAAACAAAACAAGAGGTTTAAGCATCTACTCCCTGTGTGCTTCCTGAAAGTGTCAAACTAGCTAGTGTGACATTTCTTCTCCACCCATCAGATCACCTGAACAGGCCTTGACTTTGTGCCCTGAACTATGAGCAACACAGCATAAGCAGCCACTTCCCAAAGGAGGTGCTATTCCAGCTGACTCACCTGCCAGGGCAGCCCAAGCCAGAAAATAAAGCATTGGACTGCAGTACCCTATTCAGAATTCCCTGGGCAGCCAAAACAAGATAAAAGTCTGACTGCTTACTTTTGCCCTCTGTGGAGCAGCAGACAAGTCACTGGAAGACATTCCAACTACTAGTCCTAAGGCTTGCCCCTCAGTCTCACTCCCCCAGAGCAGCCCTCAAAAAAAGGATTCTAATGTTGAGGGCAGGTTACTATCCCAGCCTTAGAGGCCAGCTCTAGCTCACTACTACTACCCCCCTGTAAACAAACTGCTCACCTGTTCAATATTCTCTCCTTTCTTCTTCATGGCTCTCAGAACACACTCATATGAGTAGCCCATGTTGACCACTGTCTCCACACACTGCCGCTCACTGGGAGACAGTGTCTGCAATTCAGAATAGGCTTGGGGACAGCTGGGCATGTTGGGCACTTGTGACACTGAGAAATTTGGAGGAGTGACCTAGTAGTAGAGAAATGAAAGAATCAAGGCAAGAAGACCTAGGCTCCAGAAAACGTCACAGAGGGAGCCTAATTCCGGAGCTGGGGACATACCTGCAGTTGTTGCTACCTCAACTCCCTCGCTTGCAGAAGGAAGCACACAGCAGCCACATAAACCCTTACTATCCCCCTAGGCTTCGGCTGGCTGGATCCATTTCTCTCCAGGTTCCATTTATCCCTTTCCTAGGCTGCTGTATCTGAGTGCAGATATCACTTACTGAACACTCCCTCTGGAGCTGACTTTGTCCCCCAAGTATCTCCCATGTCTCTCACTGGTCCAGGCAGAGGCAGTGAGTGCTGTTTCCTACATGGCCAGCTCAAGGTCTTGGGGTTTGTGTACCCCCCCTCATATCCCCTCCCCACTGTGCTGAAACGGAATGTGGACTCCAGGACGCTGTCAGTCTACTGCCCTGGCTGCAAGTGACTTGCTCCATACCACTGGATCTTGCCCTCATCTGACTACTATACAGATTCCTATGTTTAGCTTCTCCTACCACCATGGGTAATGAATCAGTCCAAGGCATAGACAGCTCAGTATCAGACTAAGGTCCCATCCATTATGTGAACAAGGTCACAAGCTGTTCTACAGCTTGGCTCAACACTCAAGAAACAAAATGTTTCAAAATTTTCTTTATTGGGGACAGGAGGGCGTGAGGCAAGAGCGAACCTCTGTCCTACAGCACATTCAAAATTATTTTTTTTTCTTCTTTGCTGGTCCTAGGACTTCAACACAGAGCCTGGGCTCTGTCTCTGAGCCTCTTTGTATTCCTTGTGCTACCACTGAGCCACAGTACCATGTCCAGCTTTTTCTGAGTAGTTTATTGGAGACAGGAGTGGGAGTTTCCTGGACTTTTGTGCCTGGGCTGGCTTCGAACTGTGATCCTTAGATTCACTGGTGCCCAGCTTCAAAATTAAATTTTTTCTTTTTTGTCTTTTGTCAATCATGGGGCTTGAACTCTAGTCCTTGGCACTGTCCCTAAGCTCTTCAGCTCAAGGCTAGCACTCTACTACTTGAGCCACAGCGCCACTTCCGGCCTTTTCTGTTTATGTGGTGCTAAGGAATCAAACCCAGGGCCTCAAGCATGTGAGCCAAGCACTGTACAGATGAGCCACCTTCCCAGCCACTCAAAATTAAATTTCTATAACCTGCTGCTCTCCTCAAACTCTGCTGGGCACACTAGGAAGACTGAAGGACTTCAGACCTATTCAGCTTCTGTTTAATCACCCTACCTACAAGACACTGTGGGTAGTCCAGTTATGGGGCTGCTAATAGGTTATGGAAGTCATGACAGAGCATGAATAGTAAACCAATATAGCTACTTTGCAAGCTCTAAAACTATCTCCCTTCAGGGACTGGTTCAACCTGAGCTCAAGACCTCAATAGCAAAAGAGAATGCTAGCTCTCATAGGATAAACCCAGCCAGCCAGATAGAAGTTATGACAAACTGCTTTTCTCATAAACCGCTTGAATATTTGAGTGTCTGGTCGAATATGAGCACTTCCAAAAAAATTACAAGTTAAAACAAAAATTTAAGCCAGGCACCAGTGGCTCACTCCTGTAATCCTAGCTACTCAGGAGGCTGAGTTCTGAGGATCACCGTTTAAAGCTGGGATACAAAAGTCCAGGAGACTCTTTATCTCCAATTAACCACTAGTGGCACTGTGGTTCCAAGTGGTAGAGTGCTGGCCTTGAGCAAAAAAGCTCAGAGACAGTACCCAGGCCTTGAGTTCAAGCCCCATGAATGACAATAGGACCTGAAAATGTTCCTTTTCTTTAAATATCTAATTTATATTTCTAGGCTCCTACTCCTAGGAGATGATAAAATGAAAACTCATCTTAAACTTATGTACACACAGAACATGACTCTAAGAGACTATGTAGGGGGGTGAGGGAAGGAGAGAGGAGGAAAAAGGAAGATAAAAGGGCAAGTAATTTCAAAATATGATACAACTATGTACAAAGTTACACAAGGAACCTCAATTAAAAACGATCAAAATGGGATTGGTGTTACAAAGGAAAAGAAGGCAATACAGAGATTATTCTAAGCAAAACATGTATGTATGTAATACCAAGTGAAAAACTCCTAGGTTTTTTGGTACATACTTCCAAAAAAACAGAAGAAATGAAAGTCAAGTAAACAGGCTCTGACGGGGGAGGGAGGGCAACAGGTAAGTGAGAGGGGATGAATAAGGTCGATAAGAGTTTATTTGCATGTATGGAAATAGTACAATTAAACCTACTGAAATTATTTTAAACAATTAAACCTACTGAAATTATTTTAAACAATTAAACCTACTGAAATTATTTTAAGAAGGGGGAGTAGGTTAGGGAAGAGTAATACAGGGTGGAAAATGGTAGATAAATTATTTATATATAAGGAAATGTCAACTTCCTTTTACAACTAATATATGCTAGTAATAATAAGTATTTATCTCGGGCTAGGTGTTAGTGACTTATGGCCATAATCACAGCTACTCAGGAGGCTAAGATCTGGAAGATCTTGGTTTGAGATCAGCCTAGGCTGAAAAGTCCAAAACAGTCCATCTAAAAAAATAACCAGCAAGGGGCTGGGAAGGTGGCTCAGTGGTAGAGCGCTTGCCTTGTATGCATGAGGCCCTGGGTTCCATTCCTCAGCACCACATAATCAGAAAAAGACAGAAGTGGCGCTGTGGCTCAAATGGTAGAGTGCTAGCCTTGAGCTGAGGGACGCCCAGACCCAGAGTTCAGGCCCCAAGACAAACCCAAAAAAAAAAAAACAGCAAAAATAAGTGTGTCTAGTGGAACAAGCCAGGCAAGGTAAGGCCAACTTCAAACCCAATAACCAGCTATATACACATACACACGCATGCGCGTGCGCACACACATGCGCACAAACACACCTTAGACCAGGCACTGATGGCTCATTCCTGTAATCCCAACTACATAGGAAATAGAGATCAGGAAGATTGTGGTTCAAGACAAGGTTAGGCAAAAAGTTAGTGCAAATCTCATCTCAACCAATAGCAAGGCATGGTAGTGTTCACCTGTGATCCTGGCTATATGGTAAGTGTAAATAAGGTCCTACCCCCAAAATAAGCAAGCAAAATAGTCTAGGGATATTACTCAAGTGGTAGTACACTTGCCTGAGGCCCTGTGTTCAAACACCAGTACCACTGGAGATTTTTTTTTTTAGGGAGGTAGGGGTGAGTCATGGGGCTTGAACTCTGGGCCTGCGCTCTTCAGTGCAAGGTGAGCGCTCTACTACTTGAGCCACCGCGCCACCTCCGGTTTTCTGGTGGTTAATTGGAGATAAGAGTCTCACGGACTTTCCTGCCGGGGCTGGCTTTAAACCAGAATCCTCATATCTCAGCCTCCTGAGTAGCTAGGATTACAGGTGAGAGCCACTGGCACCTGACCCATCAGAGATTTTTGACACATTTGTATATTCATGTTAGTATGAATCTTTACAAATATATGTATATATATTTGTATATAAATATATCTATATATTTATCTAGATAGATCCCAGCATCACCTTCAGTAAATATTAGAGATAACCTAAATATTCAACATAAAGTATGACTATTATTAGATAGTCATTTAAAAATGCATTTAGGGTAAGCATGATGGTTCACACCTGTAATCCTAGCACTCTGGGGGTTTATGCAGGAAGATGCCATGGTCAAGGCTAGCCTAGGCTATATAGTAAGGCCCTGTCTCAAAAAGTAAATAAATGACATTAAATGAAGGTTGAGGTACACATGATTAATATAGATACAACTATTTGTGTGTGGTGCTAGGAATCAGGTCCAGGGCCTTATGCACGCTATTGACCTGTATACCTCCAGTCCCAGATAAATTTTTTTAAATAACATTACTGCATTCAGAGCAGCTCTTTGTCATTTTTTTTAAATACAAAGGTAAAACATAAATCTTGGAGGGGTAAGAATTGACTTCAGCATAACATAGATTTTTCATATCCAATGGCTAAAATGTAAACTAAGAATGAACAAAACTGTAGAAAATGACTATTAAGGGCTGGGAAGGTGGCTCAGTGGTAGAGTGCTTGCCTTGCATGCCTGAGGCCCTGGGTTCGATTCCTCAGCACCACATAAGCAATAAGAAAAAAGCCGGAAGTGGCACTGTGGCTCAAGTGGTAAAGCACTAGCCTTGAGCTGAAGAGCTGAGGGACAGCGCCCAGGCCCAGAGTTCAGGCCCCACGATCGGACCACCAAAAAAAAAAAAGACTATTAAGGAATCTTTCCCAATATTAGTGTTTGAGGGCAAGGAAAGTTTGTTTTGTTTTTTGGGGGGGAGGTTGGTCGTGGGGCCTGAATTCTGGGTCTGGGCACTGTCCCTCAGCTCTTCAGCTCAAGGCTAGTGCTCTACCACTTGAGCCACAGCACCACTTCCGGCTTTTTCTGCTTACGTGATGCTGAGGAATAGAACCCAGGGCCTCATGCATGAAAAGGCAAGCACTGAGCCACTTTCCTAGCCCCAAGCAAAGTTTTTAGGAGGATATACCAGAGTTTCAAGGCTTCTAAAGAGTTTGGGTACTAAGCCTTAAAGGTCACAGTCTTTGTATTCCTAGGCAGTCTCCAAGCCCTACTTCTATCAAGACAGTTCCTCTGCCAAATCTTCCCAGCTGCCTTTACTCCACCCCACCCCTCTGATACGTGAACACTTGGAACATTGCAGACACGTTCCCACCCGCATTACTACCTTACTGAAACACTGTGGTCAACATTGCTGGCGTAGTATTAATGTAAGTGCCTAGAGGAAAGTTACCATATCCTGTACATTTCTAATTCCCTAGAGTTTGGCTTTGGGCTTAACACTTCAACAGGGCAATCAAATAAGTGGAAGCCTATTAGGATTTTCATAAGGGGAATTTCATTTAGTACAGCAAATTGAGAGATGTTTAGTGTCTCTCCCAAAAGCCACTAAAATAAATATTGAGAACTAAAATTATATTTACCTTTAGTGTCTAAGAAGAAAAAGTAAAAGCAAAGACAATAAATTTGAGATCTTAAAATGTGGAAAGTGCACAGAGGAATGTTAACTATTAAAAGCAGTAAGTAAGCAAGTGGAAAGAATCTTAAATCACTCAGATGCCTTAGAGCCAGACATTGGAAGCACCAGGTATTCTTGGGATAAAGTAAAAGCATGAGACAAGATACTCCCCCATCACACCCTCACCTACCATAACATAGGAGGTAGAAAATTTAGGGTTTTTTTAAAATGAGATTCAAATCAACAAATTAAAAAAAAGGAAAAAGCGGGAGGTATGGTTGGCACACAACTATAATCTCAGCACTCCTGGAGTTTGAGGCAAGAAGATTGCTAGTTGGAGGCCAGCCTGGGCTAATCAGTGACATGAGTTCTACATAGCAATACCCTGCCTCAAAAAAGCAAAAAAGTAATTTACATTATTATGTACATGCATCCAAATCTTGGATTTCAATGTGGTAGAAGATAAAAGAGAGGCTGCAGGAAGAGCTGGATATATCTTAACAGGAAGAATAAATTATCTAAATATGGTATCTTTAGTAAAAGATGATATAAACGTTTTATTCGGAAATAGAAAAGCCAAGTGTAGGCTAAAGCAGAAAAAGATTATGAGTTAGCAGACTCCTACGTAGTATGTCCCTGCCTTAAAAAAACGAAACAATGAATATAACTTAACAAAGAACCAGGCACAGATACATCCTATAGTACCAGCTTCTTGGGAGTTTGAGCAGGATGATCAATTAAGTCCAGCAGTTCAAAGCCTGCCTGAGCAACACAGACAATCCTTACTTTTCCCTTTAACATCCCTCACTCACTTCATCGCAAAGAGCTTCAGGAAAGCCACGTGTAGGTGGCTCATGCCTGTAATCCTAGCTACTTAGGGAAGCTGAGATCCAGAGGATCAAAGTTTGAAGCCAGCCCAGTCAGTAAAGTCCAAGAGGCCTATTTCAAAATAACCAGAAAGGGCTAAGCTGGTGGTGTGTCTACAGTGATGCCAGCCAAGCAAGCAAGCTGAGTGAGGTTCAGGCCCTGAGTTCCAACCCCAGAACTAACTAAATTTTTAAAAAAAGGATTTTTCTTCTAAGGAGACAGGAGAATCATGAAGCCAAGGCCAGCTCAGATCAGATAAGAGGTAAAGATCTTGTCTCAAAAACAAAACAAAATGCAAACAAAAGAGCTAGAAGCACAGCTGAAGTGGTATAGCATTTATCCTAGCATATATGAGACCTTGGGCTCAATCCCCAATAATTTTTTTTAATCACAAATGTCTCAATTACTTTAAATGGGGGTGGGGGGGAGGGAATGGGACGGCGAGAATGACATGACGTATTGGTTAAGGATCCCTTATCTTTCCAGGATGCTTTTATCTAAAGCAGGAGTATAATGCTGACCTTAACAACTGACCAGGAAAAATTAGGATGAAACCTACACTGTACACTCTTCAAGTTTATCTGGAAAGAGGTACAGGAAGTTTATAGGAAGCCAGGAGCAGCCCAGCACTGGTGGCTCACACCTGTAATCCTGGTTATTCAGGAGGCTGACATCTGAGGACAGAGTTTCAAAGCCAGCCCTGGCAGGAAAGTCGGTGAGACTTTCATCTCCAGTTAACCACCAGAAAACCAGAAGTGGTGCTGTGGCTCAAGTGGTAGAATGCTTGCCTTGAGCTGAAGAGCTCAGGGACAGCGCCCAGTCTCAGAGTTCAAGCATGAAGCTCTCCAACAATGGCAACACTCACACAATCATTTACCAAGAATGCTACTGCATCTGCAGGGACCTTGCCCTTGTAAATCAGACCAAAGTTTCATCTTTCAGCGGGCTAATAGCAGCCTTGTTATGGTCTCTGATAGACAATACAATTAAGTACCAATACAATTAAGCTCCTCTCTGATTCTAAAGTGTCTTGACGTGTTTAGTCATTAAAAAAAAAGAAATCTATGAGCTGGCATGTTAAAAGGTTCTTGGGCTTCTATGTTTACATTCTAGAATGCATTAATGTTTTATTCTATACTGCTGAAATAACCACATCAATAGCTAAGCTCACACTGTGTTAAGGAGAGGAACCTCAATGAATCTTCAAGGGTTTTTTGTGCCAAAATCAGATTTTCTTCAAGAAAGCTGTAATTTTCTTATTGAGCCAGCTCTCTACATTAAATCCGAGTCCTCAGGACAACCATCCCCCTCCCTCCCTAGGAAGAAGACTGTACAAATCTTAACAAATGTTCATGGTGACAGGATTAAAAAATAACTATATGACTATATGGCTATGCTTGCGAAGCAGGCACTCTCCCATCACACGTCCAGGCCCTTTTTACCTAGAGTCTCAATTTATGCTTGGATTGGTCTGGGCTATGATCCCCTCCTACTGTGCTTCTCCGTGTCACAGGATGACAGGCACAGAACACTGTACTCAGGCACTGTGCTTCCCCATAACTGGGATAACAGATGTGACCACTGTGTCCATCCACTGGTGGAGATGCAGTCTTAATTTTTGTACCTGAGGTTACCTTCAACTCTGATCCCCTGATCTCTACACCTCATAAGTATCTAGGATTAGACTTTGGCTACCATGCCTGGCTAAAATGTGCAGATTTTTAAATGACAGCTTTCTACTTCATCCTTCAACTTCAAACACAAATTACCTACCAATCACGAAGGAACCACCCAGTCTGAAGAAATCTAACTCCAAGTTAGCCAAACTTTGATTGTAAAAAACTATACGCAGGGAAATGGCAACACTGTGGCTCAAGTGGTAGAGCACTTGCCTTGAGCTGAAGAGCTCAAGGACAGACAGTGCCCAGGCCCAGAGTTCAAGCCCCATGACTAACCACCCCCCCAAAAAAAAAACCATACTCAATGCACAACAACATGAAGATAAGGAAGCTGGAAGAAGTTACAAGGAGCACCAGGGCAGGTTTAAAAGAAAGAAAAAAATAATTGGAAAAAAAATTAAATACAGCCATGCATGGTGGCTCAAACCTACAATCCCAGCACTTGGGAGGTAGTCAGGAAAGCAGGTTATCTAACTAGACCTTGTTACCAAACAAAAACTTTAAAAAGCCAGGAGCTAGTGGCTCACACCATAATCCTAGCTACTCCAGAGGTTGAGATCTGAGGATTGTAGTTCGAAACCAGCCTGAGCAGGAAAAGCCCACGATACTCCAGAAGTGGAGCTGTAGCTCAGGTGGTGGAATGCTAGTCTTGAGCAAAAATCAAGGTAAGCTGGGTGCCATTGGCACACATCTGTAATCCTAGCCAGCTCAGGAAAGTCTGTAAGACTCATCTCCAATTAACCACCAGAAAACCAGAAGTGGCTCTGTGGCTCAAAGTGGTAGAGCGCTAGCCTTTAACAAAAAAGAGCTCAGGAACAGTGCCCAGACCCTGAGTTCAAACCCCATAACCAACAAAAAAGAAAAAGAAAAAAGCTCAAGGACAGTGTCCAAGCCCTGAGGAGTTCAAGCCTCAAGACAAGCATACACATACACACAAAATTAAAAAGGAAAAAAGCCCTAGAACATGGCAGCACATAAAAACAAAATAATAGCTATATGCTAGTGGTTCACGCCTATAATCCTAGCTTCTCAGGAGGCTGAGATCTGAGGACTGAGGTTCAAAGCCAGCCCGGGCAGGAAAGTCCTTGAGACTCTTATCTCCAATAAAACCACCAGAAAACTGGAAGTGGCACTGTGGCTCAAGTGGTAGAGTGCTTGCCTTGAGCTGAAAAGCACAAGGACCGCACCCAAGTCCACAGTTCAAGCCCCACAACCAACAAAAGAAAAAATAATAATAAAGACTAGAAATGCCATTCAAAGGATTCCCATTATTCCTTTATCTTTACAGAGGAAAAAAAAATCCCCAAAAGAATCAGGGATGCCCTAACCTAGGCTAGAGGTATATGTAGTGGTAGAGGACTTGCCTAGCATACCCAAGGCACTGGGTTCAGTCGATAGCACACAATAAGTAGGTACACTCAATCTAACTAGGCTCTGTTTAAAACTTAATCCTGGTCCTCAGGAAAAGCAACGTTTGGTACTGTAACTTAGGGGAGTAATTTCAAAGACTTACTGTGGAACCAGTATTTGGAGGTGATGATTCTTCTGTGTACATAGACAAGACAGACAGGGAAGGCATCTGGGAGGATGTCAGGGTTGGCACTTCTGTGCCACTGTCCAAGTTCAAAGCTGAAAGCCCAAGAGTATGGTCCCCATTGAGCTCACTGGCACTGCTTTGGGTAGAAGGCTTTAGGGAATTCCAGGATGTGCCGCTGCGGAGGCAGGATGTGCTATGGAAAGTGCTGGCCAGTTTGACTGTCGTCTGACTGCTGTCATCAGAGTCAAGTTTGGGGAAGGACAGAGATTTGATATTGCTTACTGCAGGGATTGGGGGTAGGGACACTTTGGAAGACAGCGATATCTTTTCACAGTTGCCCAACTGTGGTAACGTTATAAAGCCATTGGGTTTATGAAGAGGCTTGAAATCTAAGGTTGCCCGCTCCAAAGATGCCAACACCTCTTCATCCTGTAACACAGACCCAGAGCCTCCTCTAGGCAAGTTATTGTCCAATATCTGGGCCATAATAGGTCCAGTGGTTCCTACCAGAATGTTTCTCAGCTCTTCCTTCTCATCAATAGTTTTTAACTCCAGATTTTCAAATGGGTCCTCTTCGCACTCAAAGTCAGCAGGATTGAAATCTGCCTTTGTGTGGGGTGGGCTGAGAACTTTCTGTTTTGTGGCACTACTGCTGACCCGAGTTGGAGTGAGGATGCTGTTGTGCTGCAAGCTGGCGAGGATGGGATTAATAGGAGGTGGCTTTGTGGCTGCACTGTGAGTCTTGGGGAAGCTCATTTTGCTATCGCCCTCTGGGCCACTCTTAGAGTTCACTTTAGCTTCTGCTTCCTCGGCCTTACGCTCTGCTTCTTGCTGGGCTTCTTGGATTTTCTTAATGTCTTCAGCCCACTCAATGGTTTTCTTTTCCAAGGAGAAGTCATACTGCAAAGATACAGCAGAGAAAGGTGTGAACTGAGGTGGCTGCCCTTTGCCCACCCAATTCACTCCTTCCTCACTCCTACACAAGAGAGGTGGCCAGACATTTAAGGCACGTGGGGTGATCCTCAAGAAGAAAGAGGCCTCGATAGTTTAACCGAACCATGCTCCCAGATTACTTGCAGAAATTAAGTAGAAAGAGGTCCCACCAAGGCAATCCTACAGAGTAAGACAAGGAACCTTGCCACTTCCTTCACTTCTCTTCCCTTGGGCCGTTTTCCTCCCTAGAATTACTCTTGGCTCAACCAGGAAGCTTTAGCCACTTATGTTATGAAGTCTTTCCAAAATCTTACACCATTTGTCTTTACCAGTCATCTGATAGAAGACACATGTAAATCACACGTAGCTTTAACCTGTCATCTCTAGCATTTTTCCAACATCACAATCCACTTTAGACAACAATCCAGCTAGACCCTCTTTAGGTCTCTATTATCTAACAGAGAGTGAGTGAGTGAGTGAGTGTGTGTGTGAGTGTGTGTGTCTTATCTAAGACTGTGTGTGTGTGGTATTGGGTGTGTGTGTGTGGTATTGGGTGTGTGTGTGTGTGTGTGTCTGTGTGTGTGTGTGTCTGTGTGTGTGTGTTTTATTGGGGTGAAACCCAGGACTTCACACATGGTAAGCAAGCTCTACACTGAGCTATATTCCCAGCCCAGGATGATTTTCTATGACTTTCTCTAGATTTTCTCAACCCCGAAATTGTAACTATTATTACCCCTACTACAAAGGCTATGCACAAAGTCATAAAGCTGGTAAGTTCTAGAGCATGGATTTCAACATAGGCAGTCTCACTAGATTCTCTACACATATACTTAGATTATAATGAGTAGGTTGCACTCAAAATGCAAGAATCTTATTAAGAAATCCTGAGCCAGGCACTGGTGGCTCACACCTGTAATCCTAGCTACTCAGGAGGCTGAGATCTGAGGATCTCAGTTCAAAGCTAGCCCAGGCAGTAAAGTCCGTGAGACTCTTATCTCCAATAAACCACTAGAAAACCGGAAGTGGCGCTGTGGCTCAAGTGGTAGAGCGCTTGCCTTGAGCTGAAGAACACAGGGACAGTACCCAGGCCCAGAGTTCAAGTCCCACGACCAGCAAAAAAAAAAAAAGAGAGGGAGAGGCTAGGCACTGGTGGCTGGCTCATGCCTCTAAGACTAGCAACTCAGGAAGCTGAGATCTGAGGATCACAGTTCAAAGCCTGCCTAGGCAGGAAAAGTCCATGAGACTCTTATTTCCAAATAACCACCAGAAAACTGGAAGTGTAATGTAGTTCAGGGGGAAAAGCTCAGGGATAGTGCCCCGAACCTGAGTTCAAGCCCTACAAATGACAAAAAAAAAAAGGAGAGGAGGAGGGAGAAAGGAAAGGAAAGTAGTAGAAAAAAAGGGAAGGAAGAATGGCTTAATGGGAAGTGATTAGACCTTAAGAGGGATTAATGACTTTCTTAGAGGTTCTTGTTTAAAGAGAATCTAAGCCAGGTGTGCCGACACCCAACTACAATAATAGCACTCAGGAGGCTGAAGCAAGAGAATCATGAATTCAAGGCCATCCTGGTCTATAACTTGAGACCCTGTCTCAAAATGACAATAAAAATGTTAATTTAAAAAGAAAGAAAAGACTGGCACTTGTTCAGAATCACTCAGTTCCTGGGGAACCCAGCAATCTCTCCTTTCTTGCACATGGGCTCCTTCTACATGCATGCATTCCCTTTCCACTTTTTCAACATGGTATGACGTAAGCCAGATGGCCAACAGGGGCTGAAGAGATGGAGCCACCCAGTCTTGAACTTTCAGCCAATAAAACTGTAAGCAAATAAACTTTTTCTATACAAAGCACTCAGCCTCCTTTATTATAGAAACACAAAATAGATTAAAACAGGGGGCCAAGTATTTTATTTAATCCTTGTTATATATTCAAAAACTAATTATTTGCCTTGAAGAATTTAAGAAATCTTGTAAGATTACAAGAACTCAGATCCTGGGTGCTGTCCCTCAGCTCTTCAGCTCAAAGCTAGCGTTCTACCACTTGAGCCACATCGCCACTTCCAGCTTTTTCTGCTTACGTGGTGCTGAGGAATTGAACCCAGGGTCTCATACATGCAAGGCAAGCATTCTACCACTGAGCCACCTTCCCAGCCCTGCAAAGCGATTATATGACAATTCTAATGTGTATTAGAGTGATAGCAGAATCTGTTATAAACAGTTATGACACTAAGTGCCATCACCACTATATCCAATAGAAGTTTTCTGGACTCTAGATGTAATTAGCTAAAAAAAAAAACCTGAGTCTATATTATTATGCAAGGACAAATGTGAACAAGTTATAGACACATCAAACTGTCTAGAACTCGAGGTCTGTTTTCTGGCTACATAAGGCACCAACATCAATTCCACAGCCAAATTCTCCAGGCAAATAAAGCTTAAAGTTGTTTTGTGCAGTTACTTCTACCTGGCCCACGTAGAAATGGAGGTTAGAGCCTTGATCTCTTTTGGCCTGAGTGGATGCTTTAGGTTTCTATAATATGCCTTTATCAGTGCTACACATACTAAGTAAGAAACACCTGCAAAAACCTGAAGTGGCAAAAATTTGGAATTCAAAATAAATTTTCTGCATATGTCAAATGAAGCAATGAACAATATGAGAAAACACAGTTTTTGGTTTTCAGAGGGGGATCTCTTTGTTGCCAAGTTGGTCTCAGCTCAAGTGATCCTCCTACCTCAAGCTACCAAGCATCTGCGTCTACTGACCTACCTGCATTACAGCAGCCACCAAGTCATCATCTTATTTTCTAGTTATTTTTGCTATATTTTAACTTTTTGTGTGTGCCTATGTGTGTTCTTACTAATTTGTGTGTGTGTTGTACTAGGTATCAAATTCAGAACCTTATGCATACAAAGTATATATTCTACCACTGAGCTACATTCACTAGGCCTAGGGATGTTGTCAATCATACTGCTAATAGTACTATACTCACAGATAAGTATTTTAATGACTATGTGTAGCTACCTATTTAAAAAAATTAGGCAAATAAAACAAAGAAAAGTTAATAAGGTAAATCTACCTTTTACAGTTCAATGAAATCTCCATATACAAAAGGAATACCAGGGTTGAGATTGTGGCTTAGTGGTGTAGTGCTTGCCTCACATGCATGAAGCACTGGGTTTGATTCCTTAGTACCATATACACAGAAAAAGCCAAAACTGGGGCTGGGAAGGTGGCTCAGTGGTAGAGTGCTAGCCTTGCATGCATGAGGCTCTGGGTTGGATTCCTCAGCACCACATAAGCAGAAAAAGCTGGAATTGGCACTGTGGCTCTCAAGAGGTAGAGCGCTCGCCTTGAACTGAAGAGCTGAGGAACAGCACCCAGGCCCAGAGTTCAAGCCCCATGACCGACAGAAAAAAAAAAAAAAAGAATTGGCAAGGATGTGGAGAAATTAGAATACTCTTACAGTGCTAATAGCAATGCAAAATTATACACTAGCTACTTTGGAATATAGTCTGTTTTTCATACTATTAAACATAGCTATCATAAGACCCATCATTTCCAAAAGAAAACACAGTCCACAGGGGGGGAAATATTTATAATGGCATTATTCATAAGTGGAAAAACTAGAAATTATATTAACTGATGAATATAGCAAAATGTGGCATATCTATACAATGCAGTATTATTCAGACCATAAAAATTAACAAGATACTAATCATTCATACAATTGGATAAACATTAAAAATGTAATAGGGCTGGGCGATGGTGGCTCATGCTTGTAATCCTAGCTACTCAGGAGGGTGAGGTCTGAGGATAACGGTTCACAGCCAGCCCAGGTAGGAAAGTCCTTGAGACTCTTATCTCCAATTAACTACCAGAAAAAAACTGGAAGTGGCATATGGCTCAAGTGGTAGAGCGCTAGCCTTGAGTTGAAAAGCTCAGGGACAGTGCACAGGGCCCAGAGTTCAAGCCCCACAACTGAAGGAAGAAAAAAAAAAGTAATAGGGACTTAAAGGCTGATTTTAATAAAAGCACTGACTCTTCACTGGGGCCTGAAGATGTCCAATGGGGCAACTTAAATCAGAATAAAAGCCTGGACTTGTCTTTTTCTATATCATTTTCTTGCATTCATTTTGAATTAAGGAAAAAAGTGTCTGATGAATAAACATCTCTGACAAGACTTGAAATTATTTTTGCTTTTTGTTGTTTTGTGGGTTGGCTTTTTTGTTTTGGTTTTGGTTTTTTGGCTTTTGTTTTGCAGTACTGAGGGTTCAACTTTTCCTTACCACTTAAACCAAACACCCTAGCCCTATTTGACAAGAGTTGAAACTATTCCCCCTTGCAGCAGCAACCTTCTCAACACTGATAGGGCCCAATTCTGAGATAATGATCACCAGACCAAGACTTAAGCAAATCTCCAGCTATGCAATCCCTAGCCCCAAGAGTGTAGGTAGCTCCTCAAGGCAGACTTAAAGTCACTAACTGCTTTCTTTCTTTGAGTGTGTTCATACTGAGAAAACTGAGTGTTTTCCATCCAGTCTTTACCATTCTTTTCTTCAAAGTGTCTAGTGAGATAAGTGCCTAGATCTGGCTCCTGGGCACAAGTCAGACCTTAGGACCTAGTTTGATGATTAAAAAAAAAAAATGCGAGGTGAAATAAGCTCAAAGGCTACATTCCATATTTTCAGATCTCATTTATACGGTATGTCCAGGAGATACAGAAAGTAGACCAGTGTTTATCAGAGACTGGGAGCAAGTGGCAGGGGGATGAATTGCTTTAGGGAAATAAAAATGTTCTGGGATTATACAGCAGTAATATTTACACAGCTCTCTGAATATAACCACTATATAGCTTTAAAAGGTAAGCTCATGGCATGTGAATTATATCTCAATAAAAAATTTTAAAATAAAATTTTCAGATGGCTCACACCTGTAATCCTAGCTACTCAGAAGGCTGAGATCCAAGAATCAAGGTTCAAAGCCAGCCTGGGCAGTAAAAGTCCATGAGACTCTTATCTCCAATTAACCACCAAAAAGCCAGAAGTGGTTTCAAGTGGTAAAGTGTTAGCCTTGAGGGGAAAAAAAAACTCTGATTAGTGCCCACGTCCTGAGTTCAAGCATCAGAACTAGTGCACACATACACAAAAATAAAGTAAAATAAAAATTTCAGCCGGGCACCGGTGGCTCAAGCCTATAATCCTAGCTACTCAGGAGATGGAGATCTGAGGATCATGGTTCAAAGCCAGCCGGGGCAGGAAGTCCTTGAGACTCTTATCTCCAATTAACCACTAGAAAACCGGGAGTGGCGCTGTGGCTCAAGTGGTAGAGCACTAGCCTTGAGCTGGAGTGCAGGGACAGCGCCCAAGCCCAGAGTTGAAGCCCCACGACGGACCAAAAACTAAAAATTAAATGTAAAAAAAAAATTCAAACTGTGATTATCCACAGTAAACAGAATGAGGATGATGACACAGAATTCCTTTTAAACTAACATAAACCAGAAAGAAAACTTTTCCAGAAAGTTGTATTTTTAAAAAAATATGTATCTTGGGGCTGGGAAGGTGGCTCAGTGGTGGAGCGCTTGCCTTGCATGCATGAAGCCCTGGGTTCAATTCCTCGGCACCACATATGCAAAAAGAGAAAAGCCGGAAGTGGCACTGTGGCTCAAGTGGTAGAGCGCTAGCTTTGAGCTGAAGAGCTGAGGGACAGCACCCAGGCCCAGAGTTCAGGCCCCACGACCGGACCCAAAAAAAAAAAAAAAAAGTATGTATCTTCTGAAGTCACAGGAAGAAATGCTTGAGTACTATACATTTTCTAAACTGTAAACATCTTGACAACAGTTATTATTAAGGCATGTATCTCTCCATCTCTCCTCAGTACCCCACAGAGTACCTCTCCAAAGTAGGCATACAATAAATGTGTACAAAAAGGAAGAGGCTATATGCTGCTTTTAATAAGCAATTCAATAATTTGTAGAGCTTAAAGATCAAAGAGCTAAGTGGCCCTTGAGGAGATGGCATTCAAGCACAGTCTAAAATACAAAATATATTTTAGCAGAGAGGCAGCTGTTAATACAGTGAGAAATAGAAGAGTATTCCAGGTAAAATAGGAGCTTATGGGGAAAGCTGGGTGCAGGCAAGTAATATACAAAGTCTGTTCTATAAACTGCTAGTAACCTAGTTTGAGAAACCTGGAGGCAACAAGCTAATATACTTTGCTTTTTTTTTTTTTGTCGGTCGTGGGGCTTGAACTCTGGGGCTGGGCGCTGTCCCTCAGCTCTTCAGCTCAAGGCAAGCGCTCTACCACTTGAGCTACAGCGCCACTTCCAGTTTTCTGGTGGTTTATTGGAGATAGGAGTCTCATGGTCTCTCCTGCCCGGGCTGGTTTTGAACCACGATCCTCAGATCTCAGCCTCCTGAGTAGCTAGGATTACAGGCGTGAGCCACCAGCGACGGGCTGCTAATATACTTTGCCATAATGTTGTCTCTACATTACATTCAATAATGATCAGTGGGTCACTAAACATTTTTTAATAGTTCTTTAAGAATATTAATCTTTATAGGTGGAGATGGGAGGGAAAGACTGGGAGAGAGAAAGGGAAATGTACTTATTATCTGACTTATGTAACTTTCGTAACCTTTGTAATAACAATAAAAAAAACTTAAAAAATACTCTAGAAACAATGTGGAAAAAGGAAGGAAAATATGACAAAGGGCCAACTAAATAGGCTACTAACATAGACCAGGTGAAAAATAAGGTTGTACTGAAATAGAAAAATAGAAACAGCAAAAGAAATACATTATCTAACTTAGTGACTGAGAAGACAATGAAGACATGAGCAGAGAAAGAAAAGGGGTGAATAAGTTAACTGGGCAATGGGGTTTTATTTTGTGCTAGGCACAAAGTGGCAAAAAATATATTAACCCAATAGACTAAACACAATCTGTATATATTGTTTGTGTTTGGAAATAGAAATAGAAATGTGGGAATATATAACAATGTGAGCCAGGCAGTAACAGAAGCCACGACAAATACAAATTAGGGGCTCGAATGTGGCTTAGTGGTAGAGTGCTTGCCTAGTATGCAAGAAGCCCTGGGTTCCGTTCCTCAGTACCACATAACCAGAAAAGGCCAGAAGTGGCACTGTTGCTCAAGTGGTACAGTGCTAGCTACCCTTAAGCAAAAGCAGCTCAGGGACAGTGCTCAGGCCCTGAATTCAAGCCCCAGGACTAGTAAAAATAAAAAATAAAAAAATAGTGCTGGGAAGGTGGCTCAGTGGTAGAGCACTTGCCTTGCATGCATGAGGCCCTGGGCTCGATTCCTCAGCACCACATAAGCAGAAAAAAAAAGCTGGAAGTGGCACTGTAGCTCAAGTGATAGAGCACTAGCCTTGAGCTGAAGAGCTGAGGGATAGTGCCCAGGCCCAGAGTTCAGGCTCACGACCGGACTCCCCCCCCCCCCCCCAAAAAAAAAAAAAAAAACGAATTAGAGATGTAAGCATAGCTTTTTCTATTGTCCTATACATCAAATTCTTATTCTTTACATTTTTAAATGCACTAAACTTTAACTAAAAAATCACCACTTACCTGCACTTCTCTGACAACCTGCAAACAATCAGGCAAGGAGAAGCCAATAGGTAGACCAACTTTAGCTGGTGTTTTGAATTTGTCTCCTATCTTAAATGGGACATCATCAAGGTAACTGAAAGTCCCTATAATCAAAAATAAAGTAGAAAATATCAGCAAAGAACTTTATTATTTTTTATAATATTATGTTTAGTGGATACATATTAATTTAGTTGTACTCTAAGACTTCACTGCTTACCTTTTCCTTAACCCTAGATCACTAAAGAATAAAATCCTACTTCGTTCTACTTAATCTTATTAGAGTTGTTTTTCAATTATGCTGACGTGTAAAAGGTAGAGTTCTTTTTTTTTTGGTCAGTCATGGGGCTTGAACTCTGGGCCTGGGCACTGTCCCTGAGAATTTCAGCCCAAGGCCAGCACTCTACCACTTGAGTCACAGTGCCACTTCCCATTTTCTGGTGGTTTATTAGAGGTAAGAGTCTTACTGCCTGAGCTGGCTTTGAACCATGATCCTCAGATCTCAATCTCAGCCTCTTGAGTAGCTAGGATTACAGGCTTGAGCCACCAGGGCCCAACTAAAGCTAGAGTTCTTTATTTTGGGTCCGGTTGTGGGCCTGAACTCTGAGCCTGGGCGCTGTCCCTCAGCTCTTCAACTCAAGACTAGCGCTCTACCACTTGAGCTACAGTGACACTTCCAGCTTTTTTTTTTTTTTTTTTGCTTATGAGTACTGAGGAATTGAACCCAGGGCCTCAGGCATGCAAGGCAAGCTCTTTACCACTGAGCCACCTTCCCAGCCCCTAAAGCTAGAGTTCTTAAACAGCCTTTTCCCCACCAGGATCCAAGACCTCTCTCTGCCCTTATTTCCTAGTAGTCATCTTCTGGCTCATTGCAGTAAGTCATGGTGAACTCTCTTTACAACGGCAGGCAAAATAGGTCAAATCCTGGGCTGGGAAGGTGGCTCAGTGGTAGAGAGCTTGCCTTGCATGCCTGAAGCCCTGAGTTCGATTCCTCAGCACCACATAAGCAAACAGAAAGAAGCCAGAAGTGGCGCTGTGGCTCAAGTGGTAGAGCGCTAGCCTTGA
>NW_012267311.1:3104641-3120208 GCF_000151885.1 Dipodomys ordii | reverse complement strand
CTGAGGGACAGCGCCCAGGCCCAGAGTTCAGGCCCCACGACTGGACCCAAAAAAAAAAAAAAAGGTCAAATCCAAATACTGAAGAAAAAAAAAATCTAACTTCTACACAGCTACCAAATTAAGTCTATAACTGTGGTCAAGCTAATCATTTTTCCTGGGCATATTCCTGATTATTAATACACTTGGAAATTTTCCAAATGTTGTCCTACTTACAACAACAAACACTGCTGAGAATTCAGGGGGAAATAAGCCCTTATATACTGCTGGTGAGAATGCACATTAGTGCAACAACTATAGAAATCAATATGGAGTTTCCTCAAAAAACTAAAAAATAGGGGCTGGGAAGGTGGCTCAGTGGTAGAGCGCTTGCCTTGCATGCATGAGGCCCTGGGTTCGATTCCCCAGCACAACATAAGCAAAAAGAAAAAAAGCTGGAAGTGGTGCTGTGGCTCAAGTGGTAGAGCGCTAGCTTTGAGCTGAAGAACTGAGGGACAGTGCCCAGGCCCAGAGATCAGGCCCCACGACCGGACCAAAAAAAAACTAAAAAATAAACCTACTTTATGTTCCCATGGAGAATATACCTGAAGAAGTCTAAATCAATTTACAAGAAAGACATCTGCACACCCATTTTTCTGCAATTTAGTTCACAACAGCCGAACTGTGGAATTGGCTAAGGTGCCCAACACGATGAATGCATAAAGATGTGGTGTATGTATACCATTGAATACTGGTTATTCAGGCATAAAGAAGAATGAAAATTTATCATTTGCAAGAAAATGGATAAAACTGGAGATCTTGTTGAAGATAAGGCAAGCTCAAAAGGCCAAATGCTTCATACTTTACTCATTTGTTGAATTTAGACTTTCAATGTACATACATACACATGCATACACAAACAGAGCACTAGATTGTAACTTGGGACTTTGGAGAGATGAGAGGTAGGAGCCAAATGAAAGAGAATGATTGAGGAAGAATAATATTGAAATATACCATGTCTAAATATGAGACTGTATAACAAAGCTGTTGAACAACAAGGCTGGGAAAATGGGGAGAAAATAAAAGCAGTGATTAGTCTAATTAAAATATATGTATTTATGTGCAAAATATCATGATGAAATCCCTTAATACAATTTATATATACTAAAAAGAGAGTAAAATGGGAGACAGGTATTAGTAGAATAGTGAAGGGTGAAAGCATGTGAAAATGAGTATTATATGTGTGTATAAAAATAACTTATTGAGGGGCTGGGAAGGTGGCTCAGTGGTAGAGTGCTTGCCTTGCATGCATGAGGCCCTGGGTTCAATTCTTCAGCACCACATAAGCAGAAAAAGCCGGAATTGGCGCTGTGGCTCAAGTGGTAGAGGGCTAACCTTGAGCTGAAGAGCTGAGGGACAGTGCCCAGGCCCAGAGTTCAGGCCCACAACCGACAAAATAAAAAACAAAAAAAAAAAAACGTATTGAAAATGTCTTTTAAGAAATGAGGGGAGCCGGGTGGCTGACTCCTATAATCCTAGCTACTTAGGAGGATGAGATCTGAGGATCATGGTTCAAAGCCAGCCCGGGCAGGAAAAGTCTGTGAGACTCTTATCTCCAATTAACCACAGAAAACCGGAAGTGGTGCTGTGGCTCAAGTGGTAGAGAGCTCGCCTTGAGCTGACGAGGGAAGGGACAGAGCCCAGGCCCTGAGTTCAAGCCCCATGATGGACCCTTCCTCCCCCACAAGAAAAGCAATGAGGGAAGATGAGGGAGAGTGATCAGGGGGTGAGGTTGACAGGGTACATCACACGCATGTAAGGAAAAGTGACAATGAAGTTCCCCTTGTACAATTAATGTATACTAATGAAAAAATCTTTTTTTAAAAAACACTAGTAAGTAAAATGATTTATAAACTCTAAAAAAATGTATCTACATTCATTAATATCAACTAAATTTCTTGAGTGAATAATGACTAGTGTGGCATTTCCATGGGCTACTATCTAAAAAGCACTATTTTGAGCTAAATATGGTGACAATGCCTAAAATCCCAATAGTGGAAAGGCTGAGGGTAGAGGATCTCCAATACAAAGTCTGTCAGGGATACACAACTAAAACCTGTCTCAAAATAACAAAAACAAAACAAACAAAAAGCTTAAAAGAAGGAGGGTGCTATGCAAAAGATATCTGAGCCAGTAGGAATTGGAAAAGTGTTTGGTTTTTTTAATCTACCTTTCAGTCAGGTAACTGAAAGAGACTCTTATTCTATAATGGAACCAAGTTCAGGTTTAGAAACAGGGAAACCAACTAAAATCCTCTAAACTGCTGCTTTTCTTTGTAAGCACTAATTATAGGTACCTGCTTTAAAAACAGATTCCTTTCTTTCACCAACAAAGTCAATGACTTCACCGCCCAAGGATTTTATCTGTATCTCCCATCAATAGTAATCCCCTAATCTTCCAGGGCCTTAGTCCTTCCACTACATTAAGGGAATGAGCAGAAGGCAGAAGTAGGGATAAATGGCAACCAAGTACTAAACGACATAGAAACATTTTGAATAATAGAGAGTACCATAAATATTATTAATGATGATGTTATGATAGTTATAGAAAACATTAAGAATTGCCTATTTTTATTCAAGATATCATACTATCTACTTAAAGATATCCACATCTCATCAATTTTATTTTTTAAGCAAACTCATAGAATCCAATAAAAATGAAAACACAATCTACCAGAACCTTTGGAAATTAGTGAAAGTAATCCTAAGAGGAAGGTTTAGAACTTGTGAGCACCTACCTCAAAAAAAAAAAAAAAAAGGCACCAGTCACACCTGTAATCCTACCTACTCAGGAGACTGAGATATGAAGGATTGATATTTGAAGTCAGCCAGAAAAGTTTACTAGATTCAATCTTCAAAATAATCAGGAAGAAAGCAAGGTTGAAGGCATTGCTCAAATGGTAGTGCCAGCAAAGCACAAAGCACAAAGCCCTGAGTTCAAATTCAAATACTGGGGGCAGGGAGGAGAGAAACAGTCACAGAGGGACTATACAAGAACTAAACAAAAAGTTCAAAAAATTAGCTGGGTACTAGTGGCTCATGCCTATAATTCTACATACTCAGGATGTGAAGATCTGAGGATCTTGGTTCGAAGTCAGCCAGGGCAGGAAAGTCGGTGACACTCTTATCTCCAATAACCATGCAAAAACTGGAAGTGGACTATGACTCAAGGAGGTAGAGCATTATCCAAAAAATCTCATTGACAGTGCTCGGGTCCTGAGTTCAAGCCCCACAACTGACAAAAAAATAAATAAAAGCTTAAAAAATGGTTATTTGAAAACATTCATAAACCCTTAGCCAATCTGACTATAAGGAAATGGTCCAAATAAATAAAATTAGAGATGAAAAGGGGCTTATCACAACAAATACAAGTGAAATCCAGAAGATAATATTTTGAATACTTAAGACTCAAAACTAGAAAGTTCTAGAATAAATGGATAAATTTCTAGATCAACTTGACCTACCAAAATTGAACCAAAAATATGTCACTTAAATCTATAAGAAATTAGACTGAAGTAGTAATAAAGAAGTAATAAAGCTTGTCCAAGCCCAATGTTGGTGGCTCAAGCCTGTAATCCTAGCTACTCAGGAGGCTGAGATCTGAGGATCATGTTCAAAACCAGCCTGGGCAGAAAGCCTGTGAGACTCATCTCCAATAAACCACTAGAAAACCGGAAGTGATGCTGTGGCTCAAGTGGTAGAGCACTAGCCTTGAGCTGAAGAGCTCAGGGACAGTGTCCAAGGCCCAGGGTTCAAGCCCCATGACTGACAAAAAACAAAAACAACTACCCTAAAATCCAGCAACAGCACTCCTAAAGGTATTGCGAAGAAATTTAAGTCAGGGCATAATAGAGGCATTTGAACACCCATGTTCATTGTGGCACCATTCACAACAGCTGAGCTATGGAAACAAATGATGAATGGACTAAGAAAAGGTGTTGTATAATTCTATGGATTAGGAGTAGCTAGATATGACCATCTCAGAAAGCATAAAAGCTGACTGGGCATTGGTAGGTCACACCTGTAATCCTAGCTACTCAAGAGATTGAATCTAAAAATTGCAGTTTGAAGCCAACCAAGGTGTTTAATCTCCAACTGACCCCAAAAGAACTAAAAGTGGGGGTGTGGCTCAAATGGTACAGTAATGCCTTGAGAGCGGAAAAAGCCAAGAGAAAGCCCACGCTGAGTTCAAGCCACACTACACATCACACTATGCATATTCACACACACACACACACACACACACACACACACACACACACAAAGAAAGTATAAAAGCTTAGGTAAAAATTTATTTTGGGTCTTAACTCTCATTTCCTGAATGAGAGTTCTATTCCTCCCTACTTTAACCTGTTATACTAAAACTTAGCCAGGCACTGGTGGCTCATGCCTATAATCCTAGCTACTCAGGAGGCTAAGATCTGAGGATCAGGGTTCAAAGCTAGCTTGGGCAGGAAAGTCCATGAGACTCTTATCTCCAATAAACCACTAGAAAACCGGAAGTAGTGCTATGGATCAAGTGGTAGAGCGCTTGCCTTAAGCTGAAGAGCTGAGGGCCAGTGCCCAGGCCCAGAGTTCAAGCCCTATGACCGACCAAGAAAAAAAAAAAAAAAAGACAATTGCTATATGTGTATATACACAATAAATTATTATTCAGCCATAAAGAAAAATAAAATTATGTTGCTTGCAGGTTAATGTATAGATCTTGAGACAACAGTATCAAACAAAGTAAGCTGGGTTCAGGACAAAGATCACATCTTTTCTCTCAAATGTGGATGCTAGATTTAAAAGATATATATTTATGTAAACACATACAAGATTAGTGTGTGTGAGAGAGAGAGAATGGTGACACCTCTGAATAATTAGCATGTACTTTAACAAAAAATGATCAGGAAATAGAAACGTACTGTCTGAGTAAAGGTACTACTGGGAGGGAGGCTAACAGTGACAGTTAAGGAGGGTAAATATGGTAAACTATGTACATACAAGAAAATAAAACTTGAAAGCTGGGCGCTGGTGGCTCACGCCTGTAATCCTAGCTACTCAGGAGGCAGAGATCTGAGGATCGAGGTTCAAAGCCAGCCCAGGCAGGAGAGACCGTGAGACTCCTATCTCCAATAAACCAACAGAAAACCGGAAGTGGCGCTGTAGCTCAAGTGGTAGAGCATTCGCCTTGAGCTGAAGAGCTGAGGGACAGCGCCCAGGCCCAGAGTTCAAGCCCCACGACCGACCAAAAAAAAAGAAAAGAAAACTTGAATAGAACTTGTTGAGATGAGTTTGAGAAATGGAAGGGAGGAAGAAGAGGGAGAGGGACAGAGTAGGTGGATAACTAATCAAGATACATTGATTGCATGCATGGAGATATTAAAATGAAACTCCCTTGAACTGATGCCAATAAAAAAAAAAGAAATTAAAGCTGGGTGCCAGTGGCTCATGCCTGTAATCCTAGCTACTCAGAAGGCTAAGATCTGAGAATCATGGCTCAAAACCACCCAGGGCAGGAAGTCCTTATCTCCAATTTACAGTCATCCCTCGCTATATCACAGTTCACTTATTTCAGCTTTCACTGTATCGCATACATAAGGGGGCTGGGAATGTGGCTTAGTGGTAGAGTGCTTGCCTCACATGCATGAAGCCCTGGGTTTGATTCCTCAGTACTACATACACAGAAAAAGCCAGAAGTGGCGCTGTGGCTCAAATAGAGCACTAGCCTAGAGCACAGAGAGGCTCAAAGACAGTGCCCAGGCCCTGAGCTCAAGCTCCAGGACCAGGGGGAAAAAATAAAAATAAATACGGAAATAGTGATCCCTCACCTATCATGGGAGCTATGTTCCAGAGACCCCTGCAACAGGTGAAAATCCATGAAGTAGCAATAAGTGAATCGCCATATAGCAAGGGAAGACCTTTAACACTGTTACTTCACAGATTTTCACCTATCGCGGGGACCTCTGGACCATAACTTCCCAGATAGATGAGAGATTACTGTAACCAACAAAAAGTACGCAGACCCTGAGTTCAAGCTCCAATAATGGCAGGAAAAAAAAAGTTTCCAGGGAAAAAAGTGAGTGGGAACGGAAAGGGAAATAAATGAAAATTTCCAAAACTAGAAAGTGTATTTTTTTATTTTTTATTTTTTTGGGGTCCGGTCGTGGGGTCTGAACTCTGGGCCTGGGTGCTGTCCCTCAGCTCTTCAGCTCAAGGCTAGCACTCTACCACTTGAGCCACAGTGCCACTTCCGGCTTTTTTTTTTTTTGCTCATGTGCTGCTGAGGAATCGAACCCAGGGCCTCAGGCATGCAAGGCAAGCGCTCTACCACTGAGCCACCTTCCCAGCCCAAGAAAGTGTATTTTTTGAAATAGGATAAGTTTATTATTTTTATTTCTACTGTTTTCTCCGTAGGCCTTTCCTCTGTTTTGATTCAATCCTCTTTTCCCTTAAAAAGAGGGCCAAAGCAGGCTGGGAGATGAAGCTCAATGTTAAAACATTTCCTCACCATACATGAGGCCTGAGTTCAAATCCCAGCACTACAAGAAAAAAAAGAAAAAGAAAGGAGAAAGAATAAAAAGTCACCTAGAGACAACTTTAGATGTACCTTTCAACCATCACTTGATACTGTGAAACAATTCTATGATACTCAGGTAAGATAGAAAGCTTACCTGAAATACCTGCTGCCTGACCTATAGAATACCAATTCCAGTATTTGAGGGACTTGACTCCAAAAAGATTTAACAAAGCTTATATAAGTTATGCACATGTAGGTATACATATAATAGCGATTCAAAGTTTCAAAGAGTTAGAAAAAATATATAAACAAGCTAAAACCATTAAGACTATTGTATAGAGCTGGGAAGGTGGCTCAGTGGTAGAGTGCTTGCCTTGCATGCCTGAGGCCCTGGGTTCGATTCCTCAGTACCACATAAGCAAAAAAAGCCAGAGGTGGTGATGTGGCTAGTGGTAGAGCACTAGCCTTGAGCTGAAGAGCTGAGAGACAGTGCCCAAACCCAGAGTTCAGGCCCCACGACCAACCAAAAAAATTAAAAAAAAAAAAAAGACTATTGTATCACTCTAACTCAGCTGATCAATACTATCAAGTAACCATTTGTAGTTTAGAAAAGCACTCATACAAGCTGCTGGACAGTCTAGTAAGCCATTCTTCCAGTGATGTGATTCAATTTTTAAAATAGAAGATCATCTCTAAAGCAATTTTTATTGTTTGGATATTCTGGCACATAATTCTTACCTTTTACTGGAGAAAAATATGGGCTAGGGGCTGAGAAGGTGGCTCAGTGGTAGAGCGCTTGCCTTGCATGCATGATGCCCTGGGTTGGATTCCTCAGCACCACATAAGCAGGAAAAAAAAAGCCGGAAGTGGTGCTATGGCTCAAGTGGTAGAGCGCTAGCCTTGAGCTGAAGAGCTGAGGGACAGCACCCAGGCCCAGAGTTCAGACCCGGCAACTGGACCCCCCCCCCAAAAAAAAGAAAAATATGGCCTAATTTTAATTTCTTAAGCATCTTAATTTCCCTTAAGTACAGGTAAGAATTAGGTTTCTTGGGGTTTTTGTTGTATTATTAATGGGGAGAAGAAAAAGTTTGGTTTGTTTTGGTGAGACAGGTTCTTGCTGTTAGCCTAGGCTGGTCTTGAACTGAACATATTCTTGCCTCAACCACTTGAGTGCAGATTACATGTTTACACTACCATGCCCAGGACAGAAAATAAACACTATAACATTATTATTATTGTTATTATTGATATTATTATTTGTGCCAATCTTGGGGCTTGAACTCAAGAGCCTGGGTGCTATCCCAGAGCTTTTTTGCTGAAGGCTAGATTCTACCACTTGAGCCACAGCTCTACTGGTTTTTTGGTGGTTAAATGGAGACAAGAGTATCATGACCTTTTCCTGCCTGAAGCTAGTTTCAAACCACAATCCTTAGATCTCAGCTTCCTTAGTAGATTTACAGCCATGAGCCACTGTCATTGGGCCAATAAACACTGTTATCATATCTTAAGATAAACTATTTGGTTTCAAGTTCAAAATTATAATTACTATCATTCATATCTCTAATATGTTGATTGATTCTTAGTAAATTAGTTCCTTTTGAGAACTAGGGTAAGACAAATAAAACAAAAGCTTTAACTAAAAGATTAAAAATTTTTTACATACAAATGGAGAAGTGCTATGACCAAGACACAAGAATGGGAACAGTAAGTGACTGAAAACAGTTATGAATGACAACAAATCTGGCTTAGTCCTTATCTACCTCTTATGTAGCTTCAAGTACAATAACCAGAAAATTTAACTGCCCATTTAAAGAAACACTTTAAAAGTTATCGAAGGTTCTTGATGTATATGCTACATGTTGTACAGCTTTACTTTTTCAAACTGTTCATATAAAAAGACAAAGATGCCAAGTGAGTTCAAATTCTCTACCAAATGATAACTTCAATTGTAATATTCAATAGTCCACTTACCATGGAAATCTGTACCCAACTTCTTAGAAGCCATTTAGAACCTGAAAAACAAGGAAATATTTCTTAAGCACACATCCTGAAGGACTAAAAACAAGATAGAGACAACACAAAAGAAAATGAAGACCAAAGTTTCAATACTGACACTGTCCTCATATTCTTTTTCCAAAAGAAAGCAGACTGGAGAAAGAAATGAGGTGGCTTGTTCTGGTTTTGGTACTGAGGCTAGGTCTCAGAGAATACTTTCTCTTAAGCTCTCTAACTCAAGGCTGGCAGAGATTTGAGCTAAACCTCTGCTTCTGGGTTGGTATTTTTTTTGGGGGGGGAGGGAGTTAATTACATAAAAGTCTCATGGACTTTTCTGTTCAGGCTGCCTTTGAACCCAGATGGCTTCAAAGCACAATCCTTATCTCGGCCTTTTATTTTTTTTTTTGATCAGTCATGGGGCTTGAACGCTGTCCCGGCACTCTCCAGCTCAAGGAGAGCACTTCTGGTTTTCTTGAGATAAGAGGCTGGCTTTGAACCACGATCCTCAGATCTCAGCCTCCTGAGTAGCTAGGATTACAGGCATGAGCCACCGGCTCCCGGCTCTTATCTCAGCCTTCTGAGAAGCTTTACAGGTGTGAGCTACTAGTGCCTGGCTCAATAAGATTGGTTGTTTTGGTTTTTATTTATTTTTACTAAATGTCTTAACTCTGCAGGTTTAAAGAAAAAAAAATCAGGCTGGATACTGGTGGCTCACGCCTGTAATCCTAGCGATTCAGGAGGCTGAGATCTGAGGATAGGGGTTTGAAGCCAGCCTGGGCAGAAAAGTCCCCAAGAGACTTTTATCCAATAAACTACTCAGAAAAAGCTGAAAGTGGTACTGTGGCTCAAGTGGTAGAGTATGAGCCTTGAGCAAAAGAAGCTTAGGGACATGCAAGACGTTCAGGCTCCAGGACTGGTTAAAAAAAAAAAAATCAGAATGGCAGAATATCTACTAATTTGTCTGCCCAGGCTGGCTATGAACCTTAATCTTCAAGTAGCTAGGATTATATGCATGAACCACCAGTACCTGGCTCATAATGTAATTTTTATTTTGGCCTGACAGTCTTAGAACATATCTGTAAAGACTAAATTGAATTTATAAGATCTTAATTTCAGTCGTCTCATCATTAGCTAGACACTACTTTCATAATTTATCACTGTCTACAAACTCTGTTTGCAAACCTGAATGCTTTTATTATAGGCTACTGTACAACAGCGTATTTGGCTAAAGATAGCAGGCCAACAAAAGAAGTCAACAGTGTACTGACTCACCCTGAGGAGTATTTTAATGGCTACAGTAAGCTTTAATTCATGTATTAATTTCTGCTTCCAATCATCCAAAATATTACTTGTTCAGATCTTTCCTGAGCACCATTGTGTTATGGAGAGCTAAAATAAAAACCTCAGCTGGCGCTAGTGGCTCACACCTGTAATCCTAGCTACTCAAGAGGATGAGATCTGAGGATCTCGGTTCAAAGCCAGCCCAGGCAGGAAAGTCCATGAGACTCTTATCTTCAATAAACCACTCGAAAACCGGAAGTGGCGCTGTGGCTCAAGCGGTAGAGCACTCACCTTGAGCTAAAGAGCACAGGGACAGCGCCTAAGCCCAGAGTTCAAGCCCCATGAGGGACCAAAAAAACCTCAATGAAAACCGTTGATAGAGGGATGGGGGAATAGAGAAAGAAAATAGGCTGTATATAGAGAGGACCTTGCAGGAAGGAGTTTAGGCTAACAAGGAAGATTAAAGAGGATGAATATGATCAAAGCAGATTGTTTGCAACTATGAAAACAGAACAGTGAAGCTTTGTTTAAATTGTTTTGTTGTTTTGGTGCCAGGACTAGGGCTAGAACTCAGGCCCTGGGTACTGTCCTTGAGCTTTTTGCTCAAGGCTTATATTGTACCACTTGAACCACTTCCAGAGATAAGTTTGCTGGTTAACTGAAAATAGAGAGTCTCATAGACTTTGCTGTCCAGGCTGGCTTCAAATCACCATCCTCAGATCTCAGCCTCCTGAGTAGTTAGGATTACAGGTATGATGTACCAGTGCTTGGCTAAAATTGTTTTGAGAATGGGAAAAGGAAGTGTGTTAGAAGGGTAAGACTGATTGGAATATATTGTAAATATGTGTGGAAATTTAACAATAAAATCCTCCCCCATGGGCTGGGAAGGTGGCTCAGTGGTAGAGTGCTTGCCTTACAAGCATGAGGCCCTGGGTTCGATTCCTCAGTACCACACAAGCAGAAAAGGCTGGAAGTGGCACTGTTTCTCAAGTGGTACAGTGCTAGCCTTGAGCTGAAGAGCTTAGGGACAGCGCCCAGCCCAGAGTTCAGGCCCCATGACCAACCAAAAAAAAAAAAAAAATCCTCCCTTGTATAACTAATATATAAAGAAAATAAAGTAGCTGTACATCACTAATAGTCATCATAATAAAAAATTTTTTTAAGATATGTCCTTTTAGCACTGGCCAACCTCCCTTTATCTTTTGTGCAGCTGGGACAACAAGCACACACCAGCATGCCCAACTCAATGTTGTGTATGTATGTGTGTAAGTGCACGTGTGTGCCTGTCTTGGGGCTTGAGCTTTTGTGGTCAAGGCTTGTCCTCTATCACTTGAGCCATGGCTCCACTTCTGGCTTTTTTGGTAGTTAATACAAGATAAAGAGTCTCACAGACTGTCCTCCCTGGGCTGGCTTCGAACTATAATCCTCATATCTCAGCCTACCAAGTAGCTAGGATTAGCATGAGCTACCAGTGCCTGGCTCTGACTCAATTTTTGAGACAAGAATAGTCTGGCTAACTTGTGCTCCAGCTGACCTCAAACTGAAATCTCCCCATGTCCATCAACCACCCAGTTGGGATTAAGACATATTCTTACAGTATTGGAGTTATGAGATTATAAATTGGTCTTCTGATTTTCCCTTTTGTGCTATGTTTTTTAAATTTTCTATACTGAAAGTATCTCTAATTTATCAACCATTTGGTGCACAAAAACATACTTTGTTGGGGAGGGAAGGGATACTAGGGGAAAAACAAAGGAGGATGTAACTGCTTGATAGGAAATGTACTCATTACCTTACTCATGTAACTGTATCTCCTCTGTACAGTATTTTTCCAATAAAAAAACAAATACAAACAAAAAAACATACTTTGTGAGGGGAAAACCAGGGGGGAAATGACAGCAAAGAAGATTCCTGGGAAGTAGCACTGTGGCTCAAGTGGTAGAGTGCAAGCATTTAGCAAAAAAGGTCAGGGACAGCACCACACACACACACACAGCAACACACACACACACATACAAATCTTGTGAGTTCACAAAGAGGAAAAATACAAACACATAGATGGTTCTAGGTTACTGATTCATGGAGGTATAGTTAAGTGTTTTACTTATATCACGATAAGAAAAAGTTATGAATTGCTCCCAAATACATAGAATCAGAATAAAGCAATAACTAGGGCTGATGATGTAGCTCAATGGTAGACCATCTGACTAGTATTCCCTAAATTTAATAATCCCAGCACTACCAAAAAAAAGTAAAAATTATAGGAACAGAAGAATTATGAAAAAATACAAATGAATAAAGCAGATCTAATTTGTTATGTAGACTGAGGAGCAGGCAGAGAGGCCTACCTCAGCACCCAGGAGGAGCTCTGCACTGAAGGCACATGGGTAGAAAGTGAATGCTGAGAACAGAAGACAGACTGCTGAATTTCTGTGTCTGCAGTGCACATTATGATCCCTTTGTAGAGCATGTCTACAAAATCTCTATAGGATAATGATGAAGAGAAGACATTTAACAGGGAATATGAAAAACAGCCCTCCACAAACTACCAAAAACAAATAAACAAACAAAAAAAGCTGGGCTGGGAAGGTTGGCTCAGTGGTAGAGTGCTTGCCTCACATGCATGAGACCTTGGGTTCAAGTCCTCAGCATCACATAAGCAGAAAAAAGCCGGAAGTGGTGCTGTAGCTCAAGTAGTAAGGCGCTAGCACTGAGCTGAAGAGCTGAGGGACAGCACCCAGGCCTAGAGTTCAGGCCTCACAACCGACCAAAAAAACAAAAACAAAAAAAAACTGCATTCTATTTCCTAAAATACTTTGCCTATAATGGAGCCTACATCTCCTGCCCTAGCAGGCCATTAACAAAGGGCATACATGGTCCTATGGACTCTTCTACCAGTACACTCTCTTTGCAGAACTTACCTTGGTTGTAAAGCAGAAGTCACCTAGCATCTATGTGCACCCACTATGGAAATCAGTTAACAATTCCTCAGAAAGCTGAAATCTGACCTACTTTATAAATTCACCACAGCACTATGGGCATATATCTGAAGGAATCTAATACACAAGAAAGACAACTCGTGTACGTGTTTACTACTTCCGTGAATTGTTTATTCACAACAGCCAAACTGTGGAATCAACCAAGGTACTCAACAACAGATGCACAGTTAAAGACTATATGCTGAACACTGGCAATCCAATAATCCTAGCTACTCAGGAAGCTAATATATGAGGATCATGGTTCAAAGCCAGCCTGGGGAGAAAAGTCCAAGTGACTATCATCTCCAAATTAGCCAGCAAAAAGCTTGGGTTGAGGTATGGCTCAAGTGATAGAGCACCAGCCTTCAGTGAGAAAGCCAAGAGAGAACACAAGGCCTTGAGTTCAAGTCCCACCACACACACACACACACACACACACACACACACACACAAAACTGGGCATTGGTGGTTCATACCTATAATCCTAGCTATTCACAGTTCGAAGCCAGTCCAGGCAGGAAAGGCTGTGACACTCTTATCTCCAATTAACCACCTAAATATAGAGCTGTGGCTCACAGTGGTAGAGCACTAACCTTAAGCACAAATGTCCATGAACAGTTCCCAAACCCTGATTTCAAGCCCCACAATGACAAAAAAAAAAAAAAAAAGGTGCTGGGAACGTGGCTTAGTGGTTGAGTGCTTGCCTGACTACATGAAGCCCTGGGTTCAATTCCTCAGTACCACATAAACAGAAAAAGCCAGAAGTGCTATGGCTCAAGTGGCAGACTGCTAGCCATAGAAAAAATAAAATCGGCCAGGCACTGGTGGCAGGAAAGTCCACGAGACTCATATCTCTAATAAACTACTCAGAAAACTAGAAGTGGCACTGTGGCTCAAGTGGTAAGAGTGCTAGCCTTGAGCTTAAGAGTTGAAGGACAGCACCCAGGCCCAGAGTTTAAGCTCCCCTAAGACAATAATAATAATAATATCTAGCAAAATGAATACCAGGAAATGTAAGTTTTTTTCTTTGTTGCTGCTTTTATTTTATTTTCATCTTGTTTGTTCATTTATCTGGCTTTAGGAGGATAAGGGGACACAGATATGGAAGGACAAAGGGTGAGCAAATGTAGCAGTGGCACTTACTAGACACTATGGTAAAAACGACTTGTGGGTGGGGATGGGAGGGAAAAACTAGGAGAGAAAGAGGGAAGGGGTGACACTGTCCAAAAAGAAATGTATTGTTTTTTGTTGTTGGTTTTGTTTTGCTTTTTGTTGGTCATGGGGCTTGAACTCTGGGCCTGGGCACTATCCTTGAGCTCTTTTGCTCAAGACTGGTGCTCCACTTTAAGCCACAGCACCACTTGTGGTTTCTGGTGGTGAACTGGCGATAAGAGTCTCACAGACTTTCCTGCCCAGACTGGCTTTGAACCGTGATCCTCAGATCTCAGCCTCCTGAGTAGCTAGTATTACAGGCATGAGCCACTGGCACCTGGCTTCCCTGAGACTCATCTCCAATAAACCACTAGAAAACCAGAAGTGGCACCATGGCTCAAGTGGTAGAGCGTTTGCCTTGAGCTGAAGAGCACAAGGACAGCAGGACCCAAGCCCAGAGTTCAAGCCCCATGACCGAAAAAATAAATTTAAAAAATAAATTTTAAAAAAGAGAAAAAAAAAAAACTAAGGGACCACACCCAGTACTGATTCTAAGCCCCAGTACTGAAACCAAATTAACAAAAAATGTTTCACAAATTTTGATATTCATACCCATCCATCTTGCCTGATAGACTTTACATTTTTAATAATCTTAAATCAATCTCATGTTGAACCTGGAATAAATATAAAACTATGGCTGGGTATGGTAGCAGAAACAGACAGAAGGAATTAAGAAGACTGAAGTTTGAGGCCAATCCAGGCAAAAGTTAGCCAAGATTTTTTTTTTTTTTTTTGGTCATGGGAGCTGAACTCTGGGCCTGGGCACTGTCCCTCAGCCCTTTAGTTCAAGGCTAGTGCCCTACCACTTGAGCCACAGCACCACTTCCAGCTTTTATCTGCTTATGTGGTGCTTAGGAATTGAACCCAGGGCCTCATGCAGGTAAGGCAAGCACTCTACCACTGAGCCAACTTCTCAGCCCAGCCAAGATTCTATCTAAAAATAAAGCAAAAAACTGGGGACAATGTTCAAGTAGTATTTACTTATCAATCTCATCTAACACATACATATACATACATATACACACATAATAGGTATTATATATACATAAACACAATCTCCAATAATATATACACACATTTATATAGATTATGTGTGTATGTGTATGAGACTATTCTGTTCCTTAGTTTTATTTTGTTTATTTTATTTTATTTTTTTGCCAGTCATGGGGCCTGAACTCTGGGCCTGGGCGCTGTCCCTTAGCTCTTTAGCTCAAGGCGAGCACTCTACCACTTGACCTTCAGCCCCACTTCTGGCTTTTTCTGCTTATGTGGTGCTGAGGAATGGAACCCAGGGCCTCATGCACGCAAGGCAAGCACTCTAGCACTGAACCACCTTCCCAGCCCCAGGATTAGAGTTTTAATAGCTCCAACAGGAAAAGTACAAGAGACTCTAGCTCCAATTACTCCAATTAACCCACAAAATACCAGATTGGAGGTATAACTGGAGTGGTACAATGCCATCCATGAGCAATAAAGCCAATCAAGAGTTCAAGAGGGGGCTGGGAAGGTGGCTCAGTGGTAGAGCACTTGCCTTGCATGCATGAGGCCCTGGGTTCGATTCCTC
>NW_012267311.1:3063070-3099056 GCF_000151885.1 Dipodomys ordii | reverse complement strand
AGTTTCAAAGCCACCCCAGGCAGGAAAGTCCAAGAGACTCTTATCTCCAATAATCCACCAGAAAACCTGGAGTGGCGCTGTGGCTCAAGTGGTAGGGCACTTATCTTGAGCTGAAGAGCTCAGGGACAGCACCCAGGCCCAGAGTCCAAACCCCATGACCGACAAAAAAAAAAAGAACATGATATGATGACAAAAAAATCTTTGCCTCTAGGTATTTTTCTCCACAATTCAAAACCTCAGTCTAAATATGAAAAAAAAATCAGATAAAAATTGAAGAGCATTCTACAAAGTATCTGACCAGTTGTACACAAAAGTTTCAGATTTTGGCAGGGCACCAGTGGCTCACACCTGTAATCCTAGCTATTCAAGAGGCTGAGATCTGAGGATTGTGGTTCAAAGTCAGCAGGGGCAGGGAAGTCTGTAAGACTCTTATCTCCAATAAACCACTCAGAAAACCAGAAGTGGGGGCTGGGAAGTTGGCTCAGTGGTAGCCTTGCATGCCTGAGGCCCTGGGTTCGATTCCTCAGCACCACATAAGCAAAAAGAAAAAAAAGCCAAAAGTGGCGCTATGGCTCAAGTGGTAGAGCGCTAGCCTTGAGCTGAAGAGCTGAGGGACAGCGCCCAGGCCCAGAGTTCAGGCCACATGACTGGACCCCCCCCAAAAAAAAAAAGAAAGAAAAGAAAACCAGAAGTGGCACAGTGACTCAAGTGGTAGAACACTTGCCTTGAGCTAAAGAGCTGAAGGACAGCGTTCAGGCCCAGAGTTCAAGCCCAGTGACTGACAAAAAAAAAAATTCAGATTTGGAAAAACCAGTAGAAAGTAAACAACATAAAAGTTAAACACAATTTGTCCAAAATTCACTTCTGAAACAGAAAAAAAAAAAGGCCATTAGTATAGAAACTGAAGAAATCAAAAGTCTAGAGTTCAGTCAGTACAAATATACCAATATTGCTTAATATTGCTTAGTTTTCACAAACTAACCACAGTACAGGTTGAATACTCTTTCCTGAAATTCTTGGGATCATAAGTGTTTCAGATTTCTGATTTCTTTGGATTTGGGGGTCTCAGATAGACTTAACCAGTTGAACATCGCTAATTGGAAGATCCAAAATCCTCCAACATTCACAACTTTCAAAGCACTGAGTAGTCATGTCAGGTCACAGAGTATAATCTGTAACCCGACCCAATCACACAGCCCAAGTTCAAACTCACCAGAACAGGAGCCAGCAAGCAACCCCACCCAATGTGAAGACTGCCAACAGTCCCACCCAGGCAGAAACTGCAGCCACTGACTCTACCCAACTATAGGGCATGTGTAGCCCACATGATTGTAGAGCCCAGCCTTCACCCTCCCCGTCACAGAAAGCATCCAGTAGTCCTGAGTGTAAAGTCCAGTCAAGTAGACCTACCTTACTTTAGAATCCAGCCAGACACTCCACCCAACCTCAAAGTACAGAGTGCAGCTGGATTCAACCAGATTCCAGCAGTTAACACTACCAGCAGCCCACAGACACTAACTGCTAAGTAGTCTAGAACCCAACCTAAGGTAACTGTGAAAGTTATTTCCCTAGCAAAATGAAGCTGTAAAGACTAAGGAGGTACAGTTAAAAACATGGCATAGCAGTAGAGTGCCTGCCTAGCAAAAACAAAGCCCTGAGTTTAAGCTCCAGAACCAAAAAAAAAAAGATGACTAGAAGTATTCATTTCATTTCCACAAATGCACAGAATACAAGGAGAAATTATCATACTGGAGGAAAGCATGTACCATGAAAGGAAACTAGTAAGGCTCCAAACCTAACTTACACAGAAGAGAAATTGAACCATGGCTCAAATAGTAGAGTGCTAACCTTGAACAAAAGAAGCTCAGGGACAATGCCCAGGCCCTGAGTTCAAGCCAGTACTGAGAAAGAGAGAGAGAGAGGGAAAGGGAGAGGGAGAAGGGGGGAGAGAGAGAAAGAGAAGCTTACCTCCAATTAACCATCAAAAAGCTGGAAGTAGAACTGTGCTTCAAGTGGTAGAGCACTACTCTTGAGCAAAAAAACAAACCTCAAGGACAGTGCCAGGCCCTGAGTTCTCAAGCCCCAGGACTAGCACCAAACCAACAACAACAAAAGAGTAAAAAGTTATGGGCAGGGAGTGTGGCTTCAGTAGTATAGTACTCATTTATATTATATATATAATATTACATATTATGTTATATACAATATATATTATATTATATATTATGCATAATATATGTTATATTATAATGTGCAAAGCCCTGGAAGGGGGAAAAGGAAAAAAAGGGCAGTCAAATATAAACGTCAGCATTGTACTTTTTGTTTGCAATTGTACTTTTTATTTCATCTAAGACTTAAAGGAAGCCGGGCACCAGTGGCTCACGCCTGTGGCTCTCAAGAGGTAGAGCGCTCACCTTGAGCTGAAGAGCTGAGGGATAGCGCCCAAGCTCTGAGTTCAAGCCCCACAGCCGACAAAAAAAAAAAAAAAAAAACACTCTAGCCGGGCACTGGTGGCTCAGGCCTGTAATCCTAGCTACGCAGGAGACTGAGATCTGAGGATCTCAGTTCAAAGCCAGCCCGGGCAAGAAAGTCTGTGAAACTCTTATCTCCAATAAACCACCAGAAAATCGGAAGTGGCGCTGTAGCTCAAGTGGTAGAGCGCTGGCCTTGAGCTGAAGAGCTGAGGGATAGCGCCCAAGCCCTGAGTTCAAGCCCCACAACCAACAAAAACAACAACAACAACAACAAAAACACTCTAGTTTTACAACTCCAAAAATAGCAGATTTGGGAATAGCACATTATAAATAAATACACTACTGAATGTGTTAGAACAGCTTACAAATGGATGATGTAGCTCAAAGGCAAATTGCTTACCAAGTATGCTCCAAGCCCTGAGTTCAATCACACACACACACTCACACTCACACACACACACAACCACTACTACCACCACCACCCTGCCCCCGCCCCCCCAAAGGGGTGGGGGGGGAATAAGTGAGAGAAGGAAGTAGAAAGGGAGGAAGGGAAAACATGAAATATTATGCCTAGAAGCAAAAAACTTCTAAAATGATACCTAAAAAAACAAACTATAGGGGCTAGGAAGGTGGCTCAGTGGTAGAGCACTTGCCTTGCATGCCTGAGGCCCTGGGTTTGATTCCTCAGCACCACATAAAGGCGCTGTGGCTCAAGTCACCCAGGCCCAGAGTTCAGGCCCCATGACCGGACCAAAAAAAAAAAAAAAGACTAAAAAAAGCAATTATAATTAGGAGCTTATCTATCCAAAAGGCATAAAGAGTACAAAAAAAATCAAAAGGTGAAAGAGTCTATTTGCAACCCATAACATGAAAATTGATGCCAAAAATTTATGAACAGGAAGTGGCGCTGTAGCTCAAGTGGTAGAGCGCTCGCCTTGAGCTGAAGAGCTGAGGGACAGCGCCCAGGCCCAGAGTTCAAGCCCCACGACCCACAAAAAAAAAAAAAAAGAAGTAGTAACAAAACTTTCTAGGAATAGCAATTTGACCCACAAAAAAAAAAAAAGAAGTAGTAACAAAAATTTATGAACAATTCTTAGGTGAATTTTTTCAAAGTACAGTGTGAAGATATCACCACGAAACCCCCCTCATGCTATAGATGTACCCTAATTTTAAAATAGTTTATATATATGTATATATTTATATACATATATGTATATACATGGGATTCATGGTGAAGAGAGATAATTCAAATAAAGTTAGGTGAAAAATGAGCAGGATTAGAGTTTTAATAGCTCCAACAGGAAAAGTACAAGAGACTCTAGCTCCAATTACTCCAATTAACCCACAAAATACCAGATTGGAGGTATAACTGGAGTGGTACAATGCCATCCATGAGCAATAAAGCCAATCAAGAGTTCAAGAGGGGGCTAGGAAGGTGGCTCAGTGGTAGAGCACTTGCCTTGCATGCCTGAGGCCCTGGGTTTGATTCCTCAGCACCACATAAAGGCGCTGTGGCTCAAGTGGTAGAGCACTAGCCTTGAGCTGACGAGCTGAGGGACAGCACCCAGGCCCAGAGTTCAGGCCCCATGACCGGACCAAAAAAAAAAAAAAAGACTAAAAAAAGCAATTATAATTAGGAGCTTATCTATCCAAAAGGCATAAAGAGTACAAAAAAAATCAAAAGGTGAAAGAGTCTATTTGCAACCCATAACATGAAAATTGATGCCAAAAATTTATGAACAGGAAGTGGCGCTGTAGCTCAAGTGGTAGAGCGCTCGCCTTGAGCTGAAGAGCTGAGGGACAGCGCCCAGGCCCAGAGTTCAAGCGCTGGGAAGGTGGCTCAGTGGTAGAGTGCTTGCCTTGCATGCATGAGGCCCTGGGTTCGATTCCTCAGCACCACATAAGTAGAAAAAGCTGGAAGTAGTGCTATGGCTCAAGTGGTAGAGCGCTAATCTACAGCTGAAGAGCTGAGGGACAACGCCCAGGTCCAGAGTTCAGGCCCCATGACCAACAACAACAACAAAAAAAAACTGGAAGTTGCAGTGTGGCTCAAAGTGATAGAGCACTAGCCTTGAGAAAAGAGCTGAGGAACAGTACCCAGGCCCTGAGTTCAAGCCCCACAACCAACAAAAACAACCAAAAAAAAAAACCCACGAACAAAAAAGCTGGAGGCATTTGGCATAATACTTCTCTGACAGTACAAAACCCTAAATTCAATCCCCATACCTCAACCCCCACAAAAAAGAGCTAAGTATGTGATTTGTAAGAGGAAGGAATGATCAAATTCAGGAAAATAGCTAACTCGTTGGAACTAGAAGGGAACAGGTAAACAGGTAGTACTGGTAATGCTCTAGTTTTCAAGATAGCTTCCTAAGTTGTACTACACTTTATAATTTACATGTTTAAAACATATGCCTTGTATATTAGACAGCACAGAGTAAGAAATTATAAGGCAAACCTCTATAGCTACTAAAAGTCCTGCCTAGCAAAATTCTAAAATCTACAAACTGGCAAATCAAACATCTCCTTATCTCAATCTCAATCTCTAAAAATAAATTGGCAATAGCACTAAAAAAGCACCCTCAGTTATTAACAGACAAGAAATGAAGTCTCCTGCTAACATACAAAGTAATCAAGATTGGACTAATAAAAAAAATAATACTTTTAAAAGCTCTAGCCCTATTCTCATGGTTAAGGCTAGGACCAATAAGAAACAATTCCCAATGGCCACAGAGAAACGATTTACGAAACAAAAGTATTAAAAAATTTTTATAACCAAAGTATAAAATAAATATACATAAATACATATTAATAACATGAAATACCTGGGCACTGGTGACTCACGCCTATAATTCTAGCTACTCAGGAGGCTGAGATCTGAGGATTGAGTTTCAAAGCCACCCCAGGCAGGAAAGTCCAAGAGACTCTTATCTCCAATAATCCACCAGAAAACCTGGAGTGGCGCTGTGGCTCAAGTGGTAGAGCGCTAGCCTTGAGCTGAAGAGCTGAGGGACAGCACCCAGGCCCAGAGTTCAGACCCGGCAACTGGACCCCCCCCCCAAAAAAAAGAAAAATATGGCCTAATTTTAATTTCTTAAGCATCTTAATTTCCCTTAAGTACAGGTAAGAATTAGGTTTCTTGGGGTTTTTGTTGTATTATTAATGGGGAGAAGAAAAAGTTTGGTTTGTTTTGGTGAGACAGGTTCTTGCTGTTAGCCTAGGCTGGTCTTGAACTGAACATATTCTTGCCTCAACCACTTGAGTGCAGATTACATGTTTACACTACCATGCCCAGGACAGAAAATAAACACTATAACATTATTATTATTGTTATTATTGATATTATTATTTGTGCCAATCTTGGGGCTTGAACTCAAGAGCCTGGGTGCTATCCCAGAGCTTTTTTGCTGAAGGCTAGATTCTACCACTTGAGCCACAGCTCTACTGGTTTTTTGGTGGTTAAATGGAGACAAGAGTATCATGACCTTTTCCTGCCTGAAGCTAGTTTCAAACCACAATCCTTAGATCTCAGCTTCCTTAGTAGATTTACAGCCATGAGCCACTGTCATTGGGCCAATAAACACTGTTATCATATCTTAAGATAAACTATTTGGTTTCAAGTTCAAAATTATAATTACTATCATTCATATCTCTAATATGTTGATTGATTCTTAGTAAATTAGTTCCTTTTGAGAACTAGGGTAAGACAAATAAAACAAAAGCTTTAACTAAAAGATTAAAAATTTTTTACATACAAATGGAGAAGTGCTATGACCAAGACACAAGAATGGGAACAGTAAGTGACTGAAAACAGTTATGAATGACAACAAATCTGGCTTAGTCCTTATCTACCTCTTATGTAGCTTCAAGTACAATAACCAGAAAATTTAACTGCCCATTTAAAGAAACACTTTAAAAGTTATCGAAGGTTCTTGATGTATATGCTACATGTTGTACAGCTTTACTTTTTCAAACTGTTCATATAAAAAGACAAAGATGCCAAGTGAGTTCAAATTCTCTACCAAATGATAACTTCAATTGTAATATTCAATAGTCCACTTACCATGGAAATCTGTACCCAACTTCTTAGAAGCCATTTAGAACCTGAAAAACAAGGAAATATTTCTTAAGCACACATCCTGAAGGACTAAAAACAAGATAGAGACAACACAAAAGAAAATGAAGACCAAAGTTTCAATACTGACACTGTCCTCATATTCTTTTTCCAAAAGAAAGCAGACTGGAGAAAGAAATGAGGTGGCTTGTTCTGGTTTTGGTACTGAGGCTAGGTCTCAGAGAATACTTTCTCTTAAGCTCTCTAACTCAAGGCTGGCAGAGATTTGAGCTAAACCTCTGCTTCTGGGTTGGTATTTTTTTTGGGGGGGGAGGGAGTTAATTACATAAAAGTCTCATGGACTTTTCTGTTCAGGCTGCCTTTGAACCCAGATGGCTTCAAAGCACAATCCTTATCTCGGCCTTTTATTTTTTTTTTTGATCAGTCATGGGGCTTGAACGCTGTCCCGGCACTCTCCAGCTCAAGGAGAGCACTTCTGGTTTTCTTGAGATAAGAGGCTGGCTTTGAACCACGATCCTCAGATCTCAGCCTCCTGAGTAGCTAGGATTACAGGCATGAGCCACCGGCTCCCGGCTCTTATCTCAGCCTTCTGAGAAGCTTTACAGGTGTGAGCTACTAGTGCCTGGCTCAATAAGATTGGTTGTTTTGGTTTTTATTTATTTTTACTAAATGTCTTAACTCTGCAGGTTTAAAGAAAAAAAAATCAGGCTGGATACTGGTGGCTCACGCCTGTAATCCTAGCGATTCAGGAGGCTGAGATCTGAGGATAGGGGTTTGAAGCCAGCCTGGGCAGAAAAGTCCCCAAGAGACTTTTATCCAATAAACTACTCAGAAAAAGCTGAAAGTGGTACTGTGGCTCAAGTGGTAGAGTATGAGCCTTGAGCAAAAGAAGCTTAGGGACATGCAAGACGTTCAGGCTCCAGGACTGGTTAAAAAAAAAAAAATCAGAATGGCAGAATATCTACTAATTTGTCTGCCCAGGCTGGCTATGAACCTTAATCTTCAAGTAGCTAGGATTATATGCATGAACCACCAGTACCTGGCTCATAATGTAATTTTTATTTTGGCCTGACAGTCTTAGAACATATCTGTAAAGACTAAATTGAATTTATAAGATCTTAATTTCAGTCGTCTCATCATTAGCTAGACACTACTTTCATAATTTATCACTGTCTACAAACTCTGTTTGCAAACCTGAATGCTTTTATTATAGGCTACTGTACAACAGCGTATTTGGCTAAAGATAGCAGGCCAACAAAAGAAGTCAACAGTGTACTGACTCACCCTGAGGAGTATTTTAATGGCTACAGTAAGCTTTAATTCATGTATTAATTTCTGCTTCCAATCATCCAAAATATTACTTGTTCAGATCTTTCCTGAGCACCATTGTGTTATGGAGAGCTAAAATAAAAACCTCAGCTGGCGCTAGTGGCTCACACCTGTAATCCTAGCTACTCAAGAGGATGAGATCTGAGGATCTCGGTTCAAAGCCAGCCCAGGCAGGAAAGTCCATGAGACTCTTATCTTCAATAAACCACTCGAAAACCGGAAGTGGCGCTGTGGCTCAAGCGGTAGAGCACTCACCTTGAGCTAAAGAGCACAGGGACAGCGCCTAAGCCCAGAGTTCAAGCCCCATGAGGGACCAAAAAAACCTCAATGAAAACCGTTGATAGAGGGATGGGGGAATAGAGAAAGAAAATAGGCTGTATATAGAGAGGACCTTGCAGGAAGGAGTTTAGGCTAACAAGGAAGATTAAAGAGGATGAATATGATCAAAGCAGATTGTTTGCAACTATGAAAACAGAACAGTGAAGCTTTGTTTAAATTGTTTTGTTGTTTTGGTGCCAGGACTAGGGCTAGAACTCAGGCCCTGGGTACTGTCCTTGAGCTTTTTGCTCAAGGCTTATATTGTACCACTTGAACCACTTCCAGAGATAAGTTTGCTGGTTAACTGAAAATAGAGAGTCTCATAGACTTTGCTGTCCAGGCTGGCTTCAAATCACCATCCTCAGATCTCAGCCTCCTGAGTAGTTAGGATTACAGGTATGATGTACCAGTGCTTGGCTAAAATTGTTTTGAGAATGGGAAAAGGAAGTGTGTTAGAAGGGTAAGACTGATTGGAATATATTGTAAATATGTGTGGAAATTTAACAATAAAATCCTCCCCCATGGGCTGGGAAGGTGGCTCAGTGGTAGAGTGCTTGCCTTACAAGCATGAGGCCCTGGGTTCGATTCCTCAGTACCACACAAGCAGAAAAGGCTGGAAGTGGCACTGTTTCTCAAGTGGTACAGTGCTAGCCTTGAGCTGAAGAGCTTAGGGACAGCGCCCAGCCCAGAGTTCAGGCCCCATGACCAACCAAAAAAAAAAAAAAAATCCTCCCTTGTATAACTAATATATAAAGAAAATAAAGTAGCTGTACATCACTAATAGTCATCATAATAAAAAATTTTTTTAAGATATGTCCTTTTAGCACTGGCCAACCTCCCTTTATCTTTTGTGCAGCTGGGACAACAAGCACACACCAGCATGCCCAACTCAATGTTGTGTATGTATGTGTGTAAGTGCACGTGTGTGCCTGTCTTGGGGCTTGAGCTTTTGTGGTCAAGGCTTGTCCTCTATCACTTGAGCCATGGCTCCACTTCTGGCTTTTTTGGTAGTTAATACAAGATAAAGAGTCTCACAGACTGTCCTCCCTGGGCTGGCTTCGAACTATAATCCTCATATCTCAGCCTACCAAGTAGCTAGGATTAGCATGAGCTACCAGTGCCTGGCTCTGACTCAATTTTTGAGACAAGAATAGTCTGGCTAACTTGTGCTCCAGCTGACCTCAAACTGAAATCTCCCCATGTCCATCAACCACCCAGTTGGGATTAAGACATATTCTTACAGTATTGGAGTTATGAGATTATAAATTGGTCTTCTGATTTTCCCTTTTGTGCTATGTTTTTTAAATTTTCTATACTGAAAGTATCTCTAATTTATCAACCATTTGGTGCACAAAAACATACTTTGTTGGGGAGGGAAGGGATACTAGGGGAAAAACAAAGGAGGATGTAACTGCTTGATAGGAAATGTACTCATTACCTTACTCATGTAACTGTATCTCCTCTGTACAGTATTTTTCCAATAAAAAAACAAATACAAACAAAAAAACATACTTTGTGAGGGGAAAACCAGGGGGGAAATGACAGCAAAGAAGATTCCTGGGAAGTAGCACTGTGGCTCAAGTGGTAGAGTGCAAGCATTTAGCAAAAAAGGTCAGGGACAGCACCACACACACACACACAGCAACACACACACACACATACAAATCTTGTGAGTTCACAAAGAGGAAAAATACAAACACATAGATGGTTCTAGGTTACTGATTCATGGAGGTATAGTTAAGTGTTTTACTTATATCACGATAAGAAAAAGTTATGAATTGCTCCCAAATACATAGAATCAGAATAAAGCAATAACTAGGGCTGATGATGTAGCTCAATGGTAGACCATCTGACTAGTATTCCCTAAATTTAATAATCCCAGCACTACCAAAAAAAAGTAAAAATTATAGGAACAGAAGAATTATGAAAAAATACAAATGAATAAAGCAGATCTAATTTGTTATGTAGACTGAGGAGCAGGCAGAGAGGCCTACCTCAGCACCCAGGAGGAGCTCTGCACTGAAGGCACATGGGTAGAAAGTGAATGCTGAGAACAGAAGACAGACTGCTGAATTTCTGTGTCTGCAGTGCACATTATGATCCCTTTGTAGAGCATGTCTACAAAATCTCTATAGGATAATGATGAAGAGAAGACATTTAACAGGGAATATGAAAAACAGCCCTCCACAAACTACCAAAAACAAATAAACAAACAAAAAAAGCTGGGCTGGGAAGGTTGGCTCAGTGGTAGAGTGCTTGCCTCACATGCATGAGACCTTGGGTTCAAGTCCTCAGCATCACATAAGCAGAAAAAAGCCGGAAGTGGTGCTGTAGCTCAAGTAGTAAGGCGCTAGCACTGAGCTGAAGAGCTGAGGGACAGCACCCAGGCCTAGAGTTCAGGCCTCACAACCGACCAAAAAAACAAAAACAAAAAAAAACTGCATTCTATTTCCTAAAATACTTTGCCTATAATGGAGCCTACATCTCCTGCCCTAGCAGGCCATTAACAAAGGGCATACATGGTCCTATGGACTCTTCTACCAGTACACTCTCTTTGCAGAACTTACCTTGGTTGTAAAGCAGAAGTCACCTAGCATCTATGTGCACCCACTATGGAAATCAGTTAACAATTCCTCAGAAAGCTGAAATCTGACCTACTTTATAAATTCACCACAGCACTATGGGCATATATCTGAAGGAATCTAATACACAAGAAAGACAACTCGTGTACGTGTTTACTACTTCCGTGAATTGTTTATTCACAACAGCCAAACTGTGGAATCAACCAAGGTACTCAACAACAGATGCACAGTTAAAGACTATATGCTGAACACTGGCAATCCAATAATCCTAGCTACTCAGGAAGCTAATATATGAGGATCATGGTTCAAAGCCAGCCTGGGGAGAAAAGTCCAAGTGACTATCATCTCCAAATTAGCCAGCAAAAAGCTTGGGTTGAGGTATGGCTCAAGTGATAGAGCACCAGCCTTCAGTGAGAAAGCCAAGAGAGAACACAAGGCCTTGAGTTCAAGTCCCACCACACACACACACACACACACACACACACACACACACAAAACTGGGCATTGGTGGTTCATACCTATAATCCTAGCTATTCACAGTTCGAAGCCAGTCCAGGCAGGAAAGGCTGTGACACTCTTATCTCCAATTAACCACCTAAATATAGAGCTGTGGCTCACAGTGGTAGAGCACTAACCTTAAGCACAAATGTCCATGAACAGTTCCCAAACCCTGATTTCAAGCCCCACAATGACAAAAAAAAAAAAAAAAAGGTGCTGGGAACGTGGCTTAGTGGTTGAGTGCTTGCCTGACTACATGAAGCCCTGGGTTCAATTCCTCAGTACCACATAAACAGAAAAAGCCAGAAGTGCTATGGCTCAAGTGGCAGACTGCTAGCCATAGAAAAAATAAAATCGGCCAGGCACTGGTGGCAGGAAAGTCCACGAGACTCATATCTCTAATAAACTACTCAGAAAACTAGAAGTGGCACTGTGGCTCAAGTGGTAAGAGTGCTAGCCTTGAGCTTAAGAGTTGAAGGACAGCACCCAGGCCCAGAGTTTAAGCTCCCCTAAGACAATAATAATAATAATATCTAGCAAAATGAATACCAGGAAATGTAAGTTTTTTTCTTTGTTGCTGCTTTTATTTTATTTTCATCTTGTTTGTTCATTTATCTGGCTTTAGGAGGATAAGGGGACACAGATATGGAAGGACAAAGGGTGAGCAAATGTAGCAGTGGCACTTACTAGACACTATGGTAAAAACGACTTGTGGGTGGGGATGGGAGGGAAAAACTAGGAGAGAAAGAGGGAAGGGGTGACACTGTCCAAAAAGAAATGTATTGTTTTTTGTTGTTGGTTTTGTTTTGCTTTTTGTTGGTCATGGGGCTTGAACTCTGGGCCTGGGCACTATCCTTGAGCTCTTTTGCTCAAGACTGGTGCTCCACTTTAAGCCACAGCACCACTTGTGGTTTCTGGTGGTGAACTGGCGATAAGAGTCTCACAGACTTTCCTGCCCAGACTGGCTTTGAACCGTGATCCTCAGATCTCAGCCTCCTGAGTAGCTAGTATTACAGGCATGAGCCACTGGCACCTGGCTTCCCTGAGACTCATCTCCAATAAACCACTAGAAAACCAGAAGTGGCACCATGGCTCAAGTGGTAGAGCGTTTGCCTTGAGCTGAAGAGCACAAGGACAGCAGGACCCAAGCCCAGAGTTCAAGCCCCATGACCGAAAAAATAAATTTAAAAAATAAATTTTAAAAAAGAGAAAAAAAAAAAACTAAGGGACCACACCCAGTACTGATTCTAAGCCCCAGTACTGAAACCAAATTAACAAAAAATGTTTCACAAATTTTGATATTCATACCCATCCATCTTGCCTGATAGACTTTACATTTTTAATAATCTTAAATCAATCTCATGTTGAACCTGGAATAAATATAAAACTATGGCTGGGTATGGTAGCAGAAACAGACAGAAGGAATTAAGAAGACTGAAGTTTGAGGCCAATCCAGGCAAAAGTTAGCCAAGATTTTTTTTTTTTTTTTTGGTCATGGGAGCTGAACTCTGGGCCTGGGCACTGTCCCTCAGCCCTTTAGTTCAAGGCTAGTGCCCTACCACTTGAGCCACAGCACCACTTCCAGCTTTTATCTGCTTATGTGGTGCTTAGGAATTGAACCCAGGGCCTCATGCAGGTAAGGCAAGCACTCTACCACTGAGCCAACTTCTCAGCCCAGCCAAGATTCTATCTAAAAATAAAGCAAAAAACTGGGGACAATGTTCAAGTAGTATTTACTTATCAATCTCATCTAACACATACATATACATACATATACACACATAATAGGTATTATATATACATAAACACAATCTCCAATAATATATACACACATTTATATAGATTATGTGTGTATGTGTATGAGACTATTCTGTTCCTTAGTTTTATTTTGTTTATTTTATTTTATTTTTTTGCCAGTCATGGGGCCTGAACTCTGGGCCTGGGCGCTGTCCCTTAGCTCTTTAGCTCAAGGCGAGCACTCTACCACTTGACCTTCAGCCCCACTTCTGGCTTTTTCTGCTTATGTGGTGCTGAGGAATGGAACCCAGGGCCTCATGCACGCAAGGCAAGCACTCTAGCACTGAACCACCTTCCCAGCCCCAGGATTAGAGTTTTAATAGCTCCAACAGGAAAAGTACAAGAGACTCTAGCTCCAATTACTCCAATTAACCCACAAAATACCAGATTGGAGGTATAACTGGAGTGGTACAATGCCATCCATGAGCAATAAAGCCAATCAAGAGTTCAAGAGGGGGCTGGGAAGGTGGCTCAGTGGTAGAGCACTTGCCTTGCATGCATGAGGCCCTGGGTTCGATTCCTCAGCACCACATAAAGGCGCTGTGGCTCAAGTGGTAGAGCACTAGCCTTGAGCTGACGAGCTGAGGGACAGCACCCAGGCCCAGAGTTCAGGCCCCATGACCGGACCAAAAAAAAAAAAAAAGACTAAAAAAAGCAATTATAATTAGGAGCTTATCTATCCAAAAGGCATAAAGAGTACAAAAAAAATCAAAAGGTGAAAGAGTCTATTTGCAACCCATAACATGAAAATTGATGCCAAAAATTTATGAACAGGAAGTGGCGCTGTAGCTCAAGTGGTAGAGCGCTCGCCTTGAGCTGAAGAGCTGAGGGACAGCGCCCAGGCCCAGAGTTCAAGCCCCACGACCCACAAAAAAAAAAAAAAAGAAGTAGTAACAAAACTTTCTAGGAATAGCAATTTGACCCACAAAAAAAAAAAAAGAAGTAGTAACAAAAATTTATGAACAATTCTTAGGTGAATTTTTTCAAAGTACAGTGTGAAGATATCACCACGAAACCCCCCTCATGCTATAGATGTACCCTAATTTTAAAATAGTTTATATATATGTATATATTTATATACATATATGTATATACATGGGATTCATGGTGAAGAGAGATAATTCAAATAAAGTTAGGTGAAAAATGAGCACACATTTCACTGAAGTATACATGTCAATAAACAAAAGAAAAACATGCTCAGTTTCAAGAAATACTAAAAAACATAGCAGATAGCATTTTTAACTCATCAAATTAAGGGGGGAAAAAGGCTCATAATATCAAGTGTTGGGGAGGAAGTGGAGCAAACAAAACAGACACTGCTGGCTCTTGACTCAGTAACCACATGATTTACATTTGCCAAGAACCAATGACTCAAACACTGGAAGTATTTGGTAAGAATAAGAAACTGACAATGACCAAGCCAGTTCTGAGTACACAGCAAATTACTGCCAAATACAAATTTTGGTCCTTAGAGAACTAGGTCCAATTTAACTCAGCAATACAAAAAAAGAAAAAAAGAAAACTTAGTCTCTTACCCAGTTTATCCTCTTTTTAAAAAATATCCTGTTCATTTTGTGAAGTACAAAATATTTAGGTATTTATTTCCTCCTAGAATAGAGGACACCATATTTGACTAAACCTTTGATAAAAAATAAATTTCAGGGCTGGGAAAGTGGCTCAGTGGTAGAGTGCTTGCCTTGCATGCATGAGGCCCTGGGTTCGATTCCTCAGCACCACATAAGCAGAAAAAGCTGGAAGTGGTGTTGTGGCTCAAGTGGTAGAGCACTATCCTTGAGCTGCAGAGCTGAAGGACAGTGCCCAGGCCCAGAGTTCAGGCCCCACGACCGGCAAAAAATAAATAAAAAATAAATAAATAAATTTCAGTAAGTAATTTTCATCCCAGTTATACTCTACTTCATTGAGAACAACTAGTTTTAAATGTCATTATTTTGAAAATAGTAACTTATATTTCATAGAAATTGGAACCAGCCCTTTGACATTATGACTACATAAGAGGGACAAAATAGTTTAAGATGCAACATGAGCATTCACATTGGACATATCTGAATTCAGATTCAGATTATGCCATTTGAAAGCTTCAATCAATTAATGCCCTTCTCTAATCCTGTTTCCTCAATACATAAAAAGCATGCCTATCAAGGCAAACTGGTGGCTCTGGCCTTGTAATTCTAGCTATTCCGGAGGCTGAAAACTAAGGATCAAGATTTGAAGCTAGCCCAGAAAAGTCCATGAAACTCTCATCTCCTCTCCAATTAACTGGCAAAGTGCTAGCCTTAAGCAAAAAAATTTCAGAACAGTGCCCAGGATCTGGCCTCCACCCCACCCTGCCCAAACACGTAAGCATACATATCACAACCAACCTACTTACTCAAATGGTAAGGATAAAATAGTGCTTAATACTCTTGGCTCAGCCGGGTGTTGGTGGCTCATGTCTGTAATCCTAGCTATTCAGGAGGCTGAGATCTGAGGATCTCGGTTCAAAGCCAGCCCAGGCAAGAAAGTCTGTGAAACTCTTATTTCCAATAAACCACCAGAAAACGGGAATTGATGTTGTGACTCAAGTAGTAGAGCTCTAGCATCGAGTTAAAGAGCTGAGGGACAGCGCTCAGGCCCAGAGTTCAAGCTCCACGATCTATATATATATATATATATATATATATATATATATATATATATATATATATTCCTGGCTTACTAGTACATACACAGTGATGGTACTTTCAATAAATCTTGTTCCATTCACCTTTTTCATGAGCTAGCAATTCAACCCAGGGCCTTCTGCATGCTAGCACTCTACTATAAGCTATATGCCACCAGCCCTCACTTTTTTTTTTGGTCAGTGTTGGGGCTTGAACTCAGCCTGGGTGCTGTCCCTCAGCTCTTCAGCTCAAGGCTAGCACTCTACCACTTGAGCCACAGCATCAATTCCAGTTTTCTGGTGGTTAATTGGAGATAAGAGTCTCATGGAGTTTCCTGCCGGGGCTGGCTTTGAACTAAGATCCTCAGATCTCAGCCTCTTGAGTAGCTAGAATTACAGGCGTGAGCCACTAGCTCACGGCTTCTTTTTGTTGTATTTTTGGTCAGTCATGAGGCTTGAACTCTGGGCCTGGGCACTGTCCCTCAGCTCTTCAGCTCAAGGCAAGCACTTTACCACTTGAGCCACAGTGCCACTAATTCACTTAAAGCTTGACTGGTGCTTTTGGCTCATGCCTATAATCCTAGCTACTCAGGAGGAGGAGATCTGAGAATCATAGTTTGAAGCCAACCCAGAGAGAAAAGTTCCCATGAGACTCTTACCTCCAACTAACCACTCAAAAACTGAAAGTGGTGCTGTGGCTCAAAGTGATAGAGCGCTAGCCTTGAGCAAGAGCTCAAGGACAGCACCTAGGCCCTGAGTACAGTATGTATAACCAACCAAAAAAGAAAAAAAAAGATATCTAAAGCCTGAAATTTAACTTCCAAATCACAAGAAAATATTACTTATATTCAAATCATTTCCTAATAGTACATAAATTACACATTAGTGGTTCAAAAAACAATGCACGCTGGGTACCAGTGGCTCATGCCTATAATCCTAGCTACTCAGGAGGCTGAGATCTGAGGATCATAGTTCAAAGCCAGCCAGGACAAGAAAGTCCAAGAGAGTCTTATCTCCAATAAACCATTAGAAAACCAGAAGTGGCGCTGTGGCTCAAATGGTAGAGCACTGGGCTTGAACTGAAGAGCGCAGGGACAGCGCCCAAGCCCAGAGTTCAAGCCCCACGACTGACCAAAAAAAAAAAAAAAAAAAAGCAATGCACTACTTGTTTTTTCTAACACAAAGCACTTCTCCTATAAGAAGTTCTCAAAAATAAAATATCTCTACTTGTTTTTGCAGTGCAGAGTAGGAATTTATATACTGTATGAGAAATAAAATACAGATGTTTTCTAAGTTTCTTTTCACCCGAAGGTATTTTTTTCTTTTTCAGGTCATGGACTTGAACTTGAACTCGGTACCTGATGCTTTGCTCATTGGATGGTACTCTACCAACTGACCAACACCACCAACCCCCAAGGGGATTTTTGATTGTAAGCAAAAGATGATTTATCCCAGCATTCAGGAAGCTGAAGCAAGTTAGAGGCCAGTGGGAGGAAAAAAACCTTATTCAATGTTGTAAACAATTTATTTCCTAAGAAACACTGTAAAAAAAAGACACAAGCCAATTGATTTTAATGATAAATGAACAATAATGTTTTCTAGCTGATGGAGGGAAACTTTATGCTTAAAACGATCTACAAGCTACGAGCCAGTGGCTCACACCTGTAATCCTAGCTACTCAGGAGGCTGAGATCTGAGGATCACGGTTCAAAGCCAGCCCAGGCAGGAAAGTCCGTCAGACTCTTACCTCCAATAAACCACTAGAAAACCGGAAGTGGCGCTGTGGCTCAAGTGGTAGAATGCTCTCCTAGAGCTGAAGAGCTGAGGGGCAGCGTCTAAGCCCAGAGTTCAAGCCCCACAACTGACAAAAAAAAAAAAAGATCTACAGTTGAATAATCTCAATGCGTTCAACAATATAACAGAAAGAGGAGTAATGACTATAAAGCTGTGAAAGTATTTTACAAATTCAGTCACCAAATTAAAAACCAGTGTTCCTCATTTTAAATAACAGGCAAGAGGATTGAAGCCAGGTGTTAGTGGCTCATGCCTGTAATACTAGCTACTCAGGAGTCTGAGAATTGAGGATCATGGTTCAGAGCCAGCCTAGGCAGAAAAGCCTGTAGATTCTTATCTCCAATTAACTACCAGAAAACTGGAAGTGGCAGTGTGGCTCAAAGTGATAAAGCACTACTTGCTTTGAGCTAAAGAGCTCAGATATAGAGCCCAGGTCCTGAGCTCAAGCACCACAACTGAGAAAAAAAAAAATAGACACTTGCCAACCAAAAATCCGTGCATTGACAACCAATGATGACATCTGTCTACAGATCTAACTTATTATTTTGTCTTCAAAATAAAATGAAAAAAATCAGATACAGATATAATATACCATGATGTGGTAGGGAGTCTTATCAAGATGCCAAGTACTGGTCTCTCATGTCTATAATCCTAGCTACTCAGGAGGCTGAGATCTGAGGATCATGGTTCAAAACCAGCCCAGACAAGAATTTGTGAGACTTATCTCCAATTAACCACCAGAAAACCGGAAGTGAAACTGTGGCTCATAGAGCCCTTGTCTTGAGCAAAAAAAGCTCAAGAACAGCACCTTGGGTCCTAAGTTCAAGCCCCATGACCTACCAAAAAAGAAAAATAAAGAAAAAAATTTATATTCACATATTTTAATTTTCTTCCTCTGCCTTCACTTCTAACTTAACACTTTTTTTCCAATGAAAAGTTAATAAGTTATCTGCTGTATAATGATATACTCACCACAGAAACATTAATTTCCCTATTTCCATAATTACAATGACTAAAAACACACAGTAGGCATTTAATAACAAGATGAATATACGAGATGAACAACAAAAAAAATTTCCACTTAATATACATGTCTGCCTTTTAAACTTTGTACATTTCATGTAATTTGCTATAATGGCATACAAAAATACTATATGCCATAATACTACACAAAAACTTTCAATAGTTGGGATATTAACTAGAAAGCACTATCACTAAACACTAAATCCCTTATTTTTCCCCACCACCAAATCTGACAATATTCAACAGGAAGCACCCATTATGTGTATCCCAATTCTCAAACAATAAGAAGTGAATAAAAAAAATAAAATACTAGGTCTGTGAGATCAGAACATATTTAATCAGCAAATTACCAAATCTGGTTTGCAACATCCCCTCCTCCGGGAACTAGAAGTGTTTCAAGTGTCTTAAATTTTTATTCTAGTTTAACATAAAATCTGTTTTTGTGCAGTCTGGAAACAATTTACGGGTAAGAGATCACTAATATAAATCAAATAAATGATCTGTAAGTGACTTCTCAAGAAAGATTTGGAGCTGTTTCTGAGGCTCAGGTGGGCAGTCCAGCCAAGTCTCCACCCAGGAAGCAAACAAAAAAAAAAAAAAGAGGAAAGATATACATACCTAGAGAAAGTCCGACAATGCCAAGGAGAGCCCCAAAGAGATCTCACCCCACCCTCGTCTATTCTCCAACCTTTCTCCCTGATCTCACTGCCTCAGGGAGAACTACATCTATCCTGCACTACCCAAGCTCACCCTCGATTCCCAGCCCTCAGCTGCACGACAGAGCCCTGGGCGGCGGACCCCGGCCCCCTCGCTCGCTCCCACGGGATAGGTGTCCGAGGCGCCGGTCTCTGATAGTGCTATTACTTCTCTCAAGCCCAACTCATCTTCCCTCCTCCCCTCTGCCCTCCGTCCCTTGAACTCTGTCCCGTCACGCTGACCCTTTTCCCAGAATCCTCCCCAAGTCGGTCAGGCCCCCGCCTCCCTCCCACCTCCCGGCTCCTTCCATCCCGCGGGGCCTCGAGCCCCTTCCCCCCCACCCGTGGCCTCCCTCACGGTTACCCGGCACCGGCCCCTTCCCCAACTCCGCCCCTCTCCCCCCCCCCGCCCCAAAGAGAAGCCCCCTCACCTCAACGCCGTTGCCGTCCCCAAAGCTGAAAGGTGCTGGCGCTGGACGGCCTCCGAGGCTCTGTCCCCGCGGAGTTCCAGAAGCCCCTAGGGAGAGCGAACGCCCACTCTTCCAATTCTACCAGCCCCAGGCCAGGCCGTCACCGTAGCCGCCGCCAGTACTACGGTCGCCATGTTGAGGTCCTACTTCCCTCCTCCTTCTCTTTGGCGCCCCGCCCCCTTAGGCGTCTGACGTCAACACGCTGCGCCCCACCCGCCGGGACCAATGGGAGGAGCTGACGGTGACGTAACTAATTCCTCTCCCACAGCTGAACAACTCCTACAACCTGCAACCTTGCCTTTTAAAATGGGAACCCTGCTAAACCTAGGGTCTCTACGAGGGTCCCTAAGAGGGTGATGCTCAACGTTAAGGATTCAGCCAGAGCAGACTCACCCAAAGCTTTGAACTGCGAAGGACACACAGATACTGAGCAGGCAGCCGTCGTGTTTGGATATTAGGATGCCTAACTTCTGTTCCCAGGTCAGCAAACTGATAAAAGTCGCAGGCTCTCTAGGCCTCACTTTTCACATATAAATGAAGAGGCTGAAAGAGGACCTTTAAATGTCTCTCCAGGGGCTGGGAAGGTGGCTCAGTGGTAGAGCGCTTGCCTTGCATGCATGAGGACCTGGGTTCAATTCCTCAGCACCACATAAGCAAAAAGAAAAAAGCCAGAAGTGGTGCTGTGGCTCAAGTGGTAGAGTGCTAGGCTTGAGCTGAGGGACAGCGCCCAGGCCCAGAGTTCAGGCTCCACGATCGGACCCCCCCAAAAAAAAAGATAAATAAATAAATGTCTCTCCAGTTTTGACATTCAACGTGTTGAAACCCAGGTAATCCAATCCCAAGCTTTCTGTGTTAATTGAGATGTCTGCTGGAATTAGATACATGGAAGATTCATAACTGAATTAAAAGAACATTTGTTCTCAAAAATTCTTACTCAGTGGGGGAAAATGAAGAATGAATATGTAGAAAAAGCCATAAAGTGATCAAGGTGTAACAGGTGCCAGAGATCAAATTCAAAAACTCAGCTTGCTGGACAAGTTCTCTACCACTGAACTGTTCATCTTCACCTCACATTTGGTTTTTGGTAAAGATCCTAAACCAAGCTCTGGCAGCTTAGGCCTGTAATCTTAGGTACTCAACAGGCTGAGATCTAAGGATCAAGCCCCAGTACTAGCAAAAATAAATAAATAATCCTAAATTTACTAGAGGAATTAGGAAAGAATTGCATCTCTAGATAAAGCATGTATCTAACCCTATATTTTCTCTGGAATTTTTTCAGAACTCGATTGTTTTAAGGATTTTGACTTTTACTTTGCATAAGTTGAAAGCTATAGTAGAATTGTCTCAAGAGAAGGAACATAATCTTTTTAAAAATTAAGCTGGGTGCCCGGCATTGGTGGCTAACGCCTGTAATCCTAGCTGCTCAGGAGGCTGAGCTCTGAGGATCCTGGCTCAAAGCCAGCCCCGACAGGAAACTCTGTTAGACTCTTATCACCAATAAACCACTAGAAAACGGGAAGTAGTGCTGTGCCTCAAGTGGTAGAGCGCTAGCCTTGATCTGAAGAGCTGAGGGACAGTGCCAGGCCCAGAGTTCAAGCCCCACGACCAAAAAAAAGCAAACGAAAAGAAAAAAGGAAAAATTAGCATGTATTAGTTGTAGTTGTAGAATGGGAGTTTCTTTATGACATGAATACAGTATAACACGATATCTCATTCTTAATGTACTCCTCCTAATTAAAACAATTTCAACAGGGTTTATTTTTCTATTCTCCAACATGCAAACTACTTACACCAGATCACATTTGCCCTCTTCATCTGTCTTCATTAGTTGTCCATGTTTCTGCTGGTACCCATTTTCCCTGCTACCATATTTTCTTTTTCTTTTCTTTTTTTTTTGTCGGTCGTGGGGCTTGAACTCTGGACCTGGGCACTGTCCCTCAGCTCTTCAGCTCAAGGTAAGCACTCTGCCACTTGAGCCACAGCACCACTTCCAGTTTTCTGGTGGTTTATTGGAGATAAGAGTCTCACAGACTTTCCTTCCTGGGCTGGCTTTGAACTGCGATCCTCAGATCTCAGCCTCCTGAATAGTTAGGATTACAGGCGTGAGCCACCAGCACCCAGCTTCCATATTTTCTTTATTCAGGTGTTATTGAGCAGCTTTGCTGGTTCTTCAATGTGGCTCTTAAGAGCAATGCTTTAATAAACATGAGTATGCAGACAATTTTTGTGTGTGTGTGCCAATTCCAGTCCATTAATGCTAATTAGCTCCAATGTTAAAAGTAACATAAATACACCAGTTATCTTTCATCCTACCTTTGACTCAACAGATAATTGATAAAAATCGGTTAGCCTTTTAACCAATATTTACCCTTTTCCTATTCTAACCCTGTCCCCAACAAGAGTACTCGTGCTAACCCTAACTCTAATTATACCCAAATCCTAATATTAACAGCAATACTGTATTTCACATTCATCCTTTTACTCACCTTGTATTTCAAAATTTATTTTCAGTTTTATTCCCTAACCCTAACTCTAGCCAGAAACCTAAACCCTAACCCTAATCCAAATGGTGACCCAAGCCTAAAATCAACAAAAAATTTTTGAGTTTTGATTCACCCTGATACTTCATTCATAATTTGTAATTCGTAATTTGCCCCAAATCCTACAGATTTCCTGACCATATGTCTAAAACTATCAGTTTAACTAACATGAAAAATACTTCACATTCTAGGAGTTAAGATAAAGTTAACATCAATAGACACTACGGGAAGTCAATGGACATAAAAGTTCATGTTAGGGGAAAAGATGGCTTTAGATTTAGGGTCATGAATCTGTAGGATTTAGGGCAAACTGCAACTAACTGTAAGAAGTATGAGTAATATATCAGGATTAATCAGAACTCATGTATCTTTTGTTAATATTAGGATTGGGCCACCATTAGGATCAGGGTTAGGGTTAGGATGCCAGCTGGGATTAGAGTTAGGGAAATGGAACCCTTAGGGTCAAACTGAAAACAAATTTTGGAACTACAAGTCATCTTAACTAAAAGTTAAGATGAATGTGATACAATATTGCTATTAAGATTTGGATTAGAGCCAGGACCAGTGGCTCAGGCCTATAAGCCTAGCTACTCAGGAGACTGAGATCTGAGGATCTGGGTTCAAAGCCAGTCTGGGCAAGAAAGTCTGTGAAACTCTTATCTCCAATAAACCACCAGAAAACCCAAAGTGGTGCTGTAGCTCAAGTAGTAGAGTGCTAGCCTTGAGCTGAAGAGCTTAGGGACAGTGCTCAGGCCCAGAGTTCAAGCCCCATGACCAAAAAAAAAAAAAAAAAAAGATTAGGATTAGGGGTTAGCCTGAGTGCTCCAGTTAGGGTTAGGATTAGATTTAGATTTAGGAAGAGTAAAGATTGAGTAAAATGGCAACCTATTTTAACAAGTATCAGTTGGTTCAAAGCTAGAATGAAATAAAACTGACATATTTGTGTTACTTGAAGCATCTGAAGGTAATTAGGTTTAGGCTTAAGTTTAGTTTTCTAGTTCAGGTTAGGGTTAGGGTTATGAAAGGGTAAGCTTTAGGGTAAAACTGAGTTTCTACTAAGAATTAGAAGTAAAATACATGTGAAATTTAATAGAAAGAGTATTTTCCTTAGATTTACTATTCATGATTAATTAGGGTTAAGTTTTACCTAGTTAAGTTTAACTCTTAGGATTCCAGTGAGGAATAGGGTTAGGAAATGGGTTACATGTTAAGTAAATCTGAATCATTTTAAGTTTTAGGAGTTCAGGTAAATTTAGCATCAATAGAAACTATAGTGTTTTTTATAATATCAAGATTGGAGAACAATGGGTTTAGTGGAAAATTAATTTAGTGAAATGATAGTTTTACAATTAAGGTGAGTATATACATAGAATTTAAGGCAAGCTACAACTTATTTCTAGAAACACAAGTGGAGTATCAAGAAGATGTAGAAGGGAGGAGTCCCCACTAGGGGGTGTTGGGGCCATCCTCAAGATTTTTTTTTTGTTGGTCATGGGGCTTGAACTCTGGGCCTGTACACTATCCCTGAGCAATTCAGCTCAAGGCTCGCACTCTACCACTTGAGCCACAGTGCCATATCCGGTTTTCTGGTGGCTAATTGGAGATGAGTCTCAAGTGTGTTTCTGCCCAGGCTAGCTTTGAACCTGATCCTCAGATCTCAGCCTCCTGAGTAGCTAGAATTACAGGCCTGAACCACCAGTGCCCAGCCTTCCTCAAAATTTTTTAGTTTTGTTTTGTTTTCTCATATTGGGGGAGGACTGAGAACTAAAATAAGAATGAGAGTAGAGGGGCTGGGAAGGTGGCTCAGTGGTAGAGCGCTTGCCTTGCGTGCCTGAGGCCCTGGGTTCGATTCCTCAGCACCACATAAGCAAAAAGAAAAAAGCCGGAAGTGGCTCTATGGCTCAAGTGGTAGAGCGCTAGCCTTGAGCTGCAGAGCTGAAGGACAGCACCCAGGCCCAGAGTTCAAGCCCCACGACTGGACACAAAAACAAAAACAAAAAAGAATGAGAGTAGATTGGTCAATATGGGTGAAATGGTGGAGTATATCTGCCAAATGGCTCAAAAATTTAAAAACAATTTTGGTTAAGAGACACATTAGCATACAAATTGACCTTTGAATACTTGCTAGATGGATGTAGGAGTTAGCTTGGTGGAAGAGTGGGAGTCACAGGAAACCTACCACGTGGCCTTGTCCCTTGCTAGGTATTAATCTCCAGGGCCTGTAAAGAGAATTGGAGGAGGTATACAAACCAGATTTTTTTTGTCAGTTGTGGGCTTGAACTCAGGGCCTTGGGGCTGCCCCTGAGCCTCTTTGTGTTCAAGGCTAGCACTCTACCACTTAAGCCACAGTACCACTTCTGGTTTTTGAGTAGTTAATTGGAGATAAGAGTCTCATGGGGACTTTTCTGCCTGGGCTGGCTTCAAACCAGTATCCTTAGATCTCAGCCTCCTGTGTAGCTAGGATTACAGGCGTGAGCCACTGGCACCTGACTCCCAAACCAGATTTTTTTAAGGGGAAGAGGCAATACTTCTCCTAAATTCCTGCAGTCCACAAAGAGGACCAGGCCACTCAAGCAAAAGACAGAGAGAAAAAGATTGAACTGCTCCTACTACATTTACAAGACAGTTACCTTTACAGAGGAGATGGATGGGAGGCTTATGCCACCCTATGTCAGCCACACAGGCCTGTCAGGCACAGGGGTGAAGGTCAACAGAAGGAGTTTTCTAGAGAGACAAAACAGAGAAAAGGATGAGCAACGAGAGCAATAAAGGCCTGAATGTATGGAACCTTGGGTCCTTTATCATTGTACTGGCAGAAATTATCCAGCTCTCTGAGAGTAAGCCACTTTGGACACAGAGCTAACAATAGTTTCAATCCTAAGTAGTATCCTAAAGTGCTTTATTCATTTAATCAGTTGCTGTTTGAAAACTCTCCCTATGTCTACTGAGTTTTCTCATTACAGATTTTTTTTTTTTTTTGGTCAGGTCGTGGGGCCTGAACTCTGGGCCTGGGCGCTGTCCCTCAGCTCTTCAGCTCAAAGCTAGTGCTTCATCATTTGAGCCATAGAGCCACTTCTGGCTTTTTTCTTATGTGGTGCTGAGGAATCGAACCCAAGGCCTCAGGCATACAAGGCAAGCACTCTACCACTGAGCCACTTTCCCAGCTCCTCTCATTACAGATTTTATCTCCTGCAACACTTAGCCAGACATACAAATAAATGACTCTTGCAAGTATTTGTTGGTCAAGTTTTGACAAGTTACAGGTAAGCCTTGCTTAACTTTCTTTCAACCTCCCTGTTGTTTTAATTGGAAATAAAAAAGGATTTTGTAGCAAAGACTTGTTTGATCTGAGAATTGCAGTTTAAAGCCAGCCCTGGCAGAAAAATTCCTCTGAGACTCTTAACTCCAATAAACTACTCAAAAAAAAAAAAAACCCAAAAACTAGAAGTGACACTGTGGCTCAAAGGGGTAAAGTGCTAGCCTTGAGCAAAAGAGTTTGGGGACAGTGCCTAGGCCAGTGAGCAAAAATGCCAACACTGAGACAAGCCATCCCAGAAACAAGCATCTAGACCCCCAGGACAAAGCCAGTGCGGGTAATAAGGGGTGATGGAGAAGAGTAAGAGGGATGATAGAATATCCTAAATGAAATCACTTCGTGCCTGCCCTTTCAATACTAACCAGACCTGGGAGATCAAAAGATACATACTTATTGAGCATACCTAATGTTCAAAGTGAGTCTCAGACTGAGGACAGTTATCCTTGGCAGCTTCCTGGGTCTCCTATGCATACTCTATAATCCAGATTTCTACCAAGACCTCCCATCAGCCCCTTAACCAACTCCAATCCAACCCCGACTTCTGACTGCTTGTTCTTTTTTTTCTTTTTTCTTTTCTTTTTTTGCCAGTCATGGGGCTTGAACTCATGGCCTGGGTACTGTCCCTAAACCTCTTTACTTAAGGCTAACATTCTACCATTTCAGGCTTTTTTTGTGTATGTTGTACTGAGGAATTGAACCCAGTTCTTCCTGCATGTGAGGCAAGCACTCTACCACTAAGCCACATTCTCAGCCCCTGACTGCTTATTTTTAACCAGTCTACTATACTCTCCCCGCTACCCATTGCCAGATGTCAGAAGTAGTGAGGGACATTTTCCACCAACTCCAGGACTTCCTAGAACACAGGAGATAGGAACTAGCTGAACTAGCCAAGTCATCCAGTTTTTAATTTTCTGCCCTAAACCCTTCCTTCTGCCATTTGTGGGCCCTCTAATATTTTTTCTTATTGCTCAGCCCCTGCCTTGTAAGATTTCTTTCAGATTTTATCCAAGGACACACACATTCACCACCAAGGAAGAGTTGCTGCTTGCTGCCTTCTCCTGAACCAGACAACTCCACATTCCACCCCTAATGTTGATGCCTTTTGCCAGCAGGAAATAGCCAAAGAGAATCAGCACCCCCTTTATAGTTTATAACTATCAAAAGCCTGGAATGTTAGGTTTGCCCAGGAAAAAGGTTGCTTTTTTCAGTGTGAGTCTGTGTGTAAATCTGCAAATAGACTTCCCCTCTGCCCCCTTGTTTTTCATGCAGGACCCCACTTACCGTACTCTAGAAGTCTCTGCCCAGCACCTGTATTGCTCAGGTGGACTAGCATACCTGGGGGCAGTTACCCCCCCTTTCTTTGAGGTCACATCCTGGACTGCTCCAGTCATGCCTCCTTTGGACCATGGGAGGTTCCCAGATTCTCCACATCTGCTTTGGCCATTCCTCCTCCCTGTCCTCTCCCTATGTAACCTCAATCCCACCAAGTGTTGATCCCTTCTCTGAAGACCTTCCACTGTAGGTGGGCCAGTTGTTTGCTCTTCCCCTAATAAACTTTTCTGCCTGAACCACATGATAGTTTCCTTTTGTGACTTGTCCAGAAATTCTTATTCTGCAACTGAAGTCAAGGACCCTAAGAGTTCCTACATTTAAAAGGAAACTTCACTAAACCTCACCTGTATCTGGTAACAGTCCCACTCAGCAACCAACACATGGAGCCCAGGGGTAAACCCTGGCTCTTCAATAGCTTCAGGATCCAAGGTTCATTGCTTCTCTGGCCTCAAAGCAATGAAAATCTCTCCTGGCATAGAAGAGTAGAACCATAGCCAATCACCACACCATACTTTCAGAGTCCCATTTACCACTAAGAGTGTCTCTGCTGTACTGCTTAACAGGAAGTTTCAAGGATCCTTCACTGCAAGGTAGCTGGACCAGATGCCTTTGGCAGCCCAGTTTCTCTAAAAATACCACTGCTGATTTTGAATTGCAGCAGCACTCTTTCTCAGTGGAATAAGTGAATGCAATGTTCACCACCCAGGGCTACCATGTGACTCAAGCATCTACCTAGCACTGACAGGCTTCTTAAGCTTCCATCTCTGGCATCAAAGCTAACAGTGTAAGGACTGGGAATGTGGCTCAGTGGTAGGGTACTTGTCTAGCATGCATGAAGCCTGGGTTCAATTCCTCAGCACCACATAAATAGAAAAAGCCAGAAGTGGCATTGTGGCTCAAGTGCTAGAGTGCTAGCTTTGAGCAAAAAGAAGTCCAGGGACAGTGCCCAAGCCATGAGTTCAAGCAGCAGGACTAGCAAAAAAAAAAAAAAAAAAAGGCTGAGAAGGTAGCTCAGTGGTAGAGTGCTTGTCTTGTATGCGTGAGGCCCTGGCTTCGATTCCTCAGCACCACATAAGCAAAAAGAAAAAAGCCGGAAGTGGCGCTGTGGCTCAGGTGGTAGAGCGCTAGCCTTGAGCTGAAGAGCTGAAGGACAGCGCCCAGGCCCAGAGTTCAGGCCCCATGACCGGACATCCCCCCCCAAAAAAACAAAAAACAAAAAACTAACTTCTCCCAGTGTAAGCATCCCTTTGAGAGGTCCTTCAGGGTAATTCCTTCTCCTCATTCATCTCTTATGACTGACTTATAAACCCAAATTCCATGGCAAAGTATCCTGTGAGTCATTGAGCTACTTATCCCCAGGCTTCCAGAGTAACTTACTTCAGACAATAAGCACTACCTCAAGATGGTGACTCACTATCATGCTCTAAGTTAAGGGGAGTGGCAGAATGCCTTTCTTCACCAAGACTAGTCTCCCACACCAGACTAGTAGCTGCCTAGTATTAGGATTAAGTCTTGTTAGTTGTGTGGCCTTTAGCCAGAGTTATACTTAGCTCAGAACTCCTTGCAGCTTTGCTTCTGTTGAGTTTGTTTCTGCTTTTTTATTATTTTTTGTTTTTTGTTTTTGTTTTTGTTTTTGCTGCTCCTTAGATCAGTTTTCTAATAGTCAATGACCAACACTGAAACCTGACTTTAAAGCTTATGACTTGAGCCAGTGTCTTCCAGGATGGGCTGGATGAATTGAAAACCAGATTATTTAAAATTTCTGAAAGTCACCAGATGCTGGTGGCTCATGGTTCAAAGCCAGCCAGGGCAGGAAAGTCCATGAGACTCTTATTGCTAATAAGTCACTTGGAAAAAGCCTGAAGTGGTGCTGTGGCGGAAGTGGTAGAAAAATAAGCTCAGGGACAGCACCCAGGCCCTGAGTTCAAATACCAGGACTGGTGAAAAACAATTTTTTTTCTGAAAGCCTATTATGGTGGTTCACGCCTGTGAACACTTGAGAAGCACAGGTAGGAGGCCTGGTCGTCCAAAACCAGCCTCTGCTATATAGCAGCGGCTTACACTTACAATCCTAGCTACTCAAGAAGCTGAGCTGTGAGGCTCATGGTTTGAAGCCAGCCTGGGCAAAAAAGTCCTGGAGATTTTTTTTTTGCCAGTCATGGGTGTTGAACTCTGGGCCTGGGCGCTGTCCCTCAACTCTTCAGCTCAAGGCTAGTGCTCTAGCACTTCAGCCACAGCACCACTTCTGGATTTTTCTGTTTATATGGTGCTGAGGAATCGAACCCAGGGCCTCATGCATGCAAGGTAAGCATGCTACCGCTAAACCACCTTCCCAGCCCCATCCTTGAGATTCTTATCTCCAATTAACCACCAAAAACCCAGAAGTGGAGCTGTGGCTCAAGTGGTAGGGCACCATCCTTGAGCACAAAAGTTCAAGGATAGTTCCCAGACCCTGAGTTCAAGTCCCAGGACCAGCACACACACACACACACACACACACACACACATACACACGAGTTATTACAAATAGGAGATGGGTAGATGAAAACCAAGAAAAAGATGGGAAAGGACTGATGTAAGAAGAAAAATAATCAGAAGACTATGTTGCCATGGAGGATTTAGGGCAAAAGAACCTTCAGAGGGCCAATACTGTGTCCCTCTTCTCAGATTTAGGCCTCCTGAAAACAAGGACAAGTCTCCCTAGTTACACAAAGACATCCTAAGATTTATTATCAGCCTAGATCTCCTCCTAGATTTCCTTCTCTGCCTTTTTTTTTTGTCAGTCGTGGAGCTTGAACTCTGGGCCTGGGCACTGTCCCTACACTCTTCAGCTCAAGACGAGCGCTCTACCGCTTGAGCCACAGCACCACTTCCGGCTTTCTAGTGGTTTTTTGGAGATAAGAGTCTCATGGAGTTTCCTGCCCAGGCCAGCTTTGAGCCATGATCCTCAGATCTCAGCCTCCTGAGTGGCTAGGATTACAGATGTGAGCCACCAGCACCGGGCTTTCTGCCTTCTTTAAAAAAAAAATTGTATTATCTTACTTTAATTATATGGAGAAAGAGATTCATTGTTACATATTTCTAATATATTCCAATCAATCTTACTCCCTCTATAACTCTTCCATCTTCCCCCTTCACCAAAATTCTCTGCCTTCTTCTTTTAAGTGGGGATCTGATTTCTCAACACCTATTCCTAATTCAATTTCCATGTTTTCCATCTTTCAAGTAGGTTACCCATCCTTAAGAATGTAAAGGAGGTGGGGTGCCAGTGACTCATACTTGTAATCCTAGCTACTCAGGAGGCTGAGCCACAGCGCTACACTACTTCCCATTTTCTGGTGGTTTGGGAGAGTCTCACAGACTTTGCCTCCTGAATAGCTAGGATTACAGGTGAGAGCCACCAGTGCCCGGCTTGAGGCTGAGATCTGAGGATCACCGTTCAAAGCCAGCCAGAGCAGGAAAGTCCAAGAGACTCTTATCTCCACTAAACCACTGGAAAACCGGAAGTGGCGCTGTGGTTCAAATGGTAGAGCACTCACCTTGAGCTGAGGGACAGCGCCAAAGCCCAGAGTTCAAGTCCCACGAGTGACAAAAAATAATAATAATTTAAAGGAGGGCTGGGAGTGTGGCTTAGTGGTAGATTACTTGCCTAGTGTGCATCAAGCCCTGGATTTGATTCCTCAGTACCACATAAATAGAAAAAGTCAGAAATAGTACTATGGCTCAAGTGGTACAGTGCTAATCTTGAGCAAAAGAAGCTCAGGGACAGTGCCCAGGCACTGAGTTCAAGCCCCAGGACTGGCAAAAAAAAAAAAATTGTAATCCTAGCCACTCTGATTTGAGGATGGTGGTATGAAGGCATGAAAGTGTGTGAGACACTTATCTCCAACAAACTGCTAAAAAGCAGTTTGAGCTGAGGCTCAAAGGGTAGAGTGATAGCCATGAGTTCAAGTCCCAGGACTGGCACCAAAAAAAAATAATAATTATCCAAAGGACAGTAGGATGAAAAGTCATCAAAGCAGTCTAAACAAAGGCATGGATACAGATAAGGAAAATTCACAATCCATAAGTAGATCAAAGAATAACTGTCAGGAGAGCAGAGAGAGATACAGTTGGAAAAACCAGGTCAAAAATGAAAGCAGGATTTGGCTTAGTTTTGACAGTTCAAAAGCTGTAAATAAAGCAATTGGCATCCTTGGCAAAGGCATCGTTATCTCTGGGAAAACCAAGAGAAAAGGCGAGATGAGTCACTGAAATCTTGAAGATCAGGTTGAAACCTTGAACTCTTCCCCTGAAGTTCACAGTTGCCTTGAAGGATTCAGATCTCTTCTGACCTCTGAAGTTCCTTCCAGTTTTAAGATCTATATGATGATTTTAATGTAAAGATGCAATTATCCTGAGTAAAGATGATTTCACATTTCAAAAGAATGAAGATATCAACACAAAAAAACAACTTTACAATAGTAAAAGAACATAAGGTTGGGGCATAGCTGCCTAACATGTACAAGGCTGTAAATTCAGTTCTCAATACCAACCAAAAGTGAATATGTAAGGATTGTTTTAAAAGTCATGGAGTTTATTATTGTTCTCTAAAGAGACATAATTATGCCGGGCACCGGTGGCTCATGCCTGTAATCCTAGCTACTCAGGAGGCTGAGATCTGAGGATCATGGTTCAAAGCCAGCCCAGGCAGTAAAGTCCATGAGACTCATCTCCAATAAACCACCAGAAAACTGGAAGTGACTCTGTGGCTCAAACTGTAGAGTGCTTGCCTAGAGCTGAAGAGCTGAGGGATAGAACCCAAGCCCAGAGTTCAAGCTCCACGCCAACCAAACAAAGAAAAAAGAGAGAGAGATAATTACAAAGATAGACTAGAGGACTGGGAAGATAGTGCTCAGTGGTAGAGCTCTTGCCTTGCATGCATGAGGCCCTGGGTTCGATTCCTCAGCACCACATAAGCAAAAAGAAAAAAGCCGGAAGTGGCACTGTGGCTCAAGTGGTAGAATGCTAGACTTGAGCTGAAGAGCTGAGACCAGGCCCAGAGTTCAGGCCCCATGACTGGACCAAAAAAAAAAAAAAAAAAGACTAGAGGAGAGAGAAGGGGTGGGGGGGAGAGGGAGGAGAATGGATTTACTAGAGAAATCAGTTCACACAATTAGTTATAGCAGCTGAGAAATCCCATCATAGGCCATTTGCAGGCTAGAGACCCTGGAGTGTCAGTAGTGTAGCTTAGTCCAAATCCACAGACCTCCAGATCCAGGAAGCTGAGACTGAATGCCTAAATATACAAGGAAGGTGGTCCTGGGGTCCAAAGGCAAGGATGAAGGTCAATCTTTTGAAGTGTTTATTGTTATTACAAAAGTGATGTAGAGAGAGGTTACAATAACATGTCAGTGAATGAGTACATTTATTTTTGAACAATGCCACTCTTCTCCCAGTTTTTCCCTCACATCCTATGCACAAGTTATATAGTTGACTTTCAACATAGTGTCTACTGAGTTGCTGCATTTATTTATCCTTTGTCTCTCCATTTCTTTGCCTCTCCTTACACAACCAAAGGAAGATACAGAACAAAAAGGAAAGAAAACAAAAACAGCAAAAAAAAATCTTTTTTTTTTTTTTTGTCGGTTGTGGGGCTTGAACTATAGGCTTGGACGCTGTCCCTGTGTTCTTCAGCTCAAGGCAAGTGCTCTACAGCTTGAGCCACAGTACCACTTCCGGTTTTCTAGTGGTTTATTGGAGATAAGAGTCTCACAGATGTTCCTGCCTGGGCTGGCTTTGAACCACAATCTTCAGATCTCAGCTTCCTAAATAGCTAGGATTACAGGCATGAGCCACTGGTGCCTGGCTAAAACTCTTGTTTTATTTCCTACAGTTCGTTTCTATAAATATTATTTTGTGATCAGCTGCACATAGGCATTGTGCCTTGCTGTTCCTCTCCCAAGAATGTGATGGCCAATCTTGTTGGTCAATTTGACTGGATTGAGAAGATGCCTAGAAGATTAGTACACTTCTCTGGATATATCTGTGAAGCTGTTCCCATAATAATTAAGGGAAGAAAATATGTTCTGAATGTTGACAGCACGATCCATGAGGATTTTGGTTCATGATTTCAGAACTTACAGTCTATGGGTAAGAGGTTCCATCGTTTGTGGGACTCTAACCTCAGAAACCACAAACTAAAATAAACCCTTCCAAACTTTAAATATTTGTCCCCATGGTGAAAAACTAACACAGCCAACAAGCCGAGTTTTGACATCCACACAAGAGATGAGCATGCCCTACCTCTTGGGAAAGAGAGAACTGAGATACAAATTTTCACCCTCTTTACAATGTTTTCTCTGGACGCACAACTGACTCGGTGGCCATGGCTGCTTGATCAGGAAGAAAGGGCCTGGCACCTTTGAAAGGAAAGTTGACACATCCTAGGCAGATGTGCACTGGAACAGCGTCCCAGGACAGCACAAGAGACTTCAATAGCTTCATTTGCTTCTGGTAATACTCTGACAAGGAGTTGGCAAAGAACACTCTCAGTAATTTAGAAAGACCTCTTTGGAAGTAAAACCTGGCAGATGGTATTTACAGCCTTGCTTTGAGTCTCCTATCAGAGTGAGTGCCAGATGTTTTCTTCTAGTTTCTAAGATCTAAAAGATTCCTTTATCCAAATAGCAAAAAGTCAATACACAGTTAAATATGAGCACATGGGCCAGTGAATCCTTTGCCAGGTCGGCATTGTTTGCTTTCTGATATGTAAAGCCCAAAATATACTTCATACCTCTGGACCCTTATAAGTTGCTCATTCCTCCTCTTACAGATCAGCATACCCATCTGCTTTAAGATGATGCAGAGGAAGTATTGCTGTGGCTCAAGTGGTAGAGTGCTCACTTTGAGCTGAAGAGTGCAGGGACAGCACCCAAGCCCAGAGTTCAAGCAAAAAAAAAAAAAAAAAAAGATGATGCAGAAATCTCTAACTTACAGGATATATGTCTGTTTACCAGGATCTACCTCTAAGTCCCAACATGGCCATTAAATCAATAAGTAAGATCAAATAGCAGCATGAATAGCCAGAACTGACAAAACTGCAGGAAGAATAAAATTATAAACTAAAGGGATGGTAGAATATAAGTCTCCATCAAAATAGGGAGAGATGATCAATATAAAGCCTTTCCTGGAACATACGGTTTAACAATTGGACAAGAAATTTGTGAAGATAGCCCAGTGCCAGTGGCTCACGCCTGTAATCCTAGCTACTCAGGAGGCTGAGATCTGAGGATCACAGTTCAAAGCCAGCCTAGGCAAGAAAGTCCATGAGACTCATCTCCAATAACCCACCAGAAAACTAGAAGTGGCACTGTGGCTCAAGCGATAGAGTACTCGCTTTGAGCTGAAGGGCTGAGGGACAGAGCCCAAGCCCAGAGTTCAAAAAAAAAAAAAAAAGAACGAAAAAAAGAAACCTTCAATAAATAAAGGAGAAATGTCAGAAGTGTTATGAGAATGGTGAATGTAGAAATCAAAGGACTCAGAAAGAGTAATATAATGATGCATTTCTATAATCCCAACACTGAGGAGCAGGAGGATCTCAAGTTTAAAGGTCAGCCTGGGCTGCATAGTCTCAAAAATAGGGGGCAGGGGCTGGGAAGGTGGCTCAGTGGTAGAGCGCTTGCCTTGCATGCTTGAGGCCCTGGGTTCGATTCCTTAGCACCATATAAGCAAAAAGAAAAAAGCCGGAAGTGGTGCTGTGGCTCAAGTGGTAGAGCACTAACCTTGAGCTGAAGAGCTGAGGGACAGCGCCCAGGCCCAGAGTTCAGGCCCCATGACCGGACCAAAAAAAAAAAAAAATAGGGGGCAGATGGGGCTGGAAATATGGCCTAGTGGTAGAGTGCTGGCCTAGCATCCATGAAGCCCTGGGTTTGATTGCTCGCTACCACATAAACAGAAAGAGTTGAAAGTGGTGCTGTGGCTTACATGTAGAGTGCTAGCCTTGAGCAAAAGAAGCTCAGGGACAGTGCCCAAGTTCTGAGTTCAGTCCCCAGGACTGGCAAAAAAAAAAAAATATAGAGAGCAGAGAAGAGTAAAGTTAAAATGGGTATGATACAAAAAACCCCAGAAAACTCACTAAATAAGTATTTCCTGCAGAGAGGCTCTGAGCATCCTCTGATGAAAATTTTGTTGACATAGAGAAACTCTTATGAGAAACTCTTTCACTTTCAGAGCATAGACTTTTTTTTTTGTTGTCAATTTTGGGGTTTGAACTCAGGGCCTGGGTACTGTTCCTGAACCTCTTTGTGGTAAAGGCTAGAGCTCTACCGCTTGAGCCATAATGCCACTTCTGGTTTTTGAGTGGTTAATTGGAGATAAGAATCTCATAGGGACTTTTTTGCCCAGGCTGGCTTTGAACCATGATCCTTAGCTCTCAGCCTCCTGAGTAGCTAGGATTATAGGTGTGAGTGACTGGTGCCCTGCCAGAAAATAGCTTCTTGATAAGCACTGCCAGATAGCAATAACCATCAGAAGGGATATACATTCAATTATAATAATGAAGTATAAGGTTGAAATAACAGCCAGAGAAGCCTGACCAGCAGGCAGCTATGGAAAAAGCTAACAGTATACTAGATTCCCGGGGACAAGATGGCCCAAAAGGATATTATTTAACTTAGATAATCAAAAAAAACTAGACTAAAAAAGAAATCTAGACTAAATGATTAAGATCCTCAATCTAAATTTATTGCTTAGTTTCTGGACTTGAATCAGTTTGGAAATCTGGAATCCAATGACTAAAGAAGAGAAAAGTCCCTGAGATACCTTAATAAATGTATATAAAAACGATATCCCCAGTCATTCTTCAAAGAGATCTACTACTTGGGCAGACAAACGAGAAAGGGAAGCCAGGGGTTGGTGGATGTAATCCTGGCTACTCCGGAGGCTAAAATCTGAGGATCACAGATCAAAGCCAACTTGGAAAGTCCTTGAAACTTTTTTTTTAATTATGAAAATACCATATAGAGGGTTACAATTACGTGGGCAAGATAATGAGTACATTTCTTTTCTTTCTTTTTTTTGGGGGGGTCCAGTCATGGGGCCTGA
>NW_012267311.1:3037022-3062470 GCF_000151885.1 Dipodomys ordii | reverse complement strand
TGAGCCACCTTCCCATGAGTACATTTCTTATCAAGTATTGTTGCCTCCTCGTTTCCCCTTCCCATCTCTTCCCATCTCTCCCCCGCCCCCCTTATATCTCTTATTAACCACCAGAAAAATGAAAGTGACCCTATGACTCCAAGAGGCAGAGTGCTACCTTGAGCAAAAAAAATTCAGGGACAGTGTCCACACCTTGAGTTCAAGCCCCATAACCGACAAAAAAGGGAGAGAGAGAAAAAGGGGTATGGGGGTGTGGGGGTCCTGAAGCTAGAACTCAAGGCCTGAGCACTGTCCCAAGCTTTTTTTCTCAAGGCTAACATTTTACCACTTGAGCCACTTTTGGCTTTTTAGGGATTGGTTAACAGGACATAAGTGTATAAGAGTGGCCAGATGCCGATGGCTCAAGCCTATAATCCTAGCTACTCAGGAGGCTGAGATCTGAGGATCACAGTTCAAAGCCAGCCGAGGCAGGAAAGTCCATGGAACTCTTATCTCCAATAAACAACCAGAAAACCTGAAGTGGCACTGTAGCTCAAGTGGTAGAACACTAGCCTTGAGCTGAAGAGCTGAGGGACAGCGCATCAGGCCCAGAGTTCAAGCCCCACAACCAACAAAGAAAAAAAAAAGATTAAAAAAAAAAAAAGAGTGTAAGAGTGTCACAGACTTTGCTTCTTGCCTGGCTTGGAACCACAACCCTCAGAATGTAAGGAATATTTTCTTGTGATTTGAAAGTTAAATTTCAGGCTTTAGATATATTTTTTTTTGTTGGTTGTAGTTCTTGAATTCAGGGCCTAGGTGCTGTCCTTGAGCTCTTTTGCTCAAGGCTAGCACTCAACCACTTTGAGCCACAGCACCACTTTGTTTTTGAGTGGTTAGTTGGAGGTAAGAGTCTCATAGGGATTTTTCTCCCTGGGCTGAATTCAAACCATGATCCTCAGATCTCAGCTTCTTGAATAGCTAGTATTATAGGCATGAGCAACCATCACCCAGCCAAGCTTTAAAAAGTTTAAGTGAAGAAGTGTGGCTCAAGTGGTAAAGCGATCACCTTGAGCTGAAGAGCTGAGGAACAGCGCCCATTCCCAGAGTTCAAGCCCCATGACTGACAAAAGAAAAGAAAGAATCAGGGGCTGGGAAGATAGCACTCAGTGGTAGAGCACTTGCCTTGCATGCATGAGGCCCTGGGTTCGATTCCTCAACACCACATAAACAAAAAGAAAAAAGCCAGAGTGGTGCTGTGGCTCAAGTGGTAGAGTGCTAGCCTTGAGCTGAAGAGCTAAGGGACAGCGCCGAGGCCCAGAGTTCAGGCCCCATGACTGGACCTCTCCCCCCAAAGAAAAAAAAAATCAGGGTCAAGGACCAATACAGATGTTCTCTGTCTTTTGAAGGTTTGGCTTAAAAAATTTCAACTTTGGGGCTGGGAAGTTGGCTCAGTGGTAGAGCGCTTGCCTTGCATGCCTGAGGCCCTGGGTTCGATTCCTCAGCACCACATAAGCAAAAAGAAAAAAGCCGGAAGTGGCACTGTGGCTCAAGTGGTAGAGCGCTAGCCTTGAGCTGAAGAGCTGAGGTACAGCACTCAGGCCCAGAGTTCAGGCCCCACGACTGGACCCAAAAAAAAAATTTTTTTTTTCAACTTTGTGATTATGTAGAAGCAACACATTCAATAGAAGCTGTATGTTGAGCTGGGTATGGTAGTATAGGCCTAAAATCCCAGCCTTGATTATAAATTCAAAGTAAGTGTAACCTACAAAGTAATACCCTGTCTTTAAAAAAAAAAAAAAAAGATAGAAACTGGTGGCTTATGCTTATAATCCTAGCTACTCAGGAGGCTGAGATCTAAGGAACACAGTTCAAAGCCAGCCTGGGCAGGAAAGTCCATGGGACTCTTTATCTCCAATAAACCACTCAGAAAACCGGAAGTGGCAGTTATCGGACTGCAGAAATGCTGAAGATGACAGGTAGTTTTGTTTTTGTTTTTTGTCAGACATGGGGCCTGAACTCGGGGCCTGAGCCTTGTCCCTTGGCTCTTCAGCTCAAGGTTAGCACTCTACCACTTGAGCCACAGCACCACTTCCGGCTTTTTCTGCTTATGTGGTGCTGAGGAATCAAACCCAAGACCTCCTGCATACAAGGCAAGCCCTCTACCACTGAGTCACCTTCCAGCCCTGACAGGTAGTTTTGTACATGACACTCAAGATGCCATAAGCTAAGCCTGATTTTTAAAAAAAGGTTCTCTATATAGCATGGGAAAAAATGACATATCTTGTAGCTGTCTGGGATGTGACTTTAAGTGATGGAATCCACACGATTGAATTCAAACACAAAACCAATTCAGGAAAATGAGTAGTGTACATATTTGGGAAGGAAAGGGTAAGAAAAGAATGGATGTGCTGGGCTAGGAAGGTGGCTCAGTGGTGGAGTGCTTGCCTTGCATTCATGAGGCCCTGGGTTTGATTCCTCAGCACCACATGAGCAGGAAAAAAAAGCTGGAAGTGGCGCTGTGGCTCAAGTGGTAGAGCACCAGCCTTAAGCTGAAGACTGAGGGACAGGGCCCAGGCCCAGAGTTCAGGCCCACGACCGCAAAAAAAAAAAAAAAAAAAGAATGGATGTTTAAATTAGTGGGTGGGAACTGCAGAGACCAAAGCCACCATAAACATGATGTTGTCATTGGCTTTGCTTATGAATATACTCTAGAAATTAATGGGGAGAGCCTCAAGAATACAAGGAGAGCAGGTCAAAGATCACCAATATGTAGATGATGCATTTGGATGGTCAGGACTAGACTTGTTCTGGAAAAAGACACTATGGACATTTGATGCAATAGAAAGCAAATGGAAATAGCAGGGGAGGTTGTGGGTGATGGGATGGAAATATATTTCAGCCTTGAGAAGCACAACTGTTACATAAAAGTGGTGAGCAGCCAGAAGCAGAGAGGGCATTGTCCACACCATTATGGTGTATGACAGTAATCCAAGAGACTCCTGCATGAATGAAGAAGTCAAAATCCAGACTTTTTAATGATTGTGGTAATTAAATATGTTCCACAGGTACATTTAGTCTGCAATGTTCTTTTATTTGTCAAGTCAATTGAAACTAATATTCTAACGATCAGGAAAAATAATTATGTGCAATCATAGCAATTGCAATTTTTTTTTGGGGGGGGTCTGGTTGTGGGACCTGAACTCTGGGCCTGGGCGCTATCCCTCAGCATTTCAGCTCAAGGCTAGCACTCTATCACTTGAGCCACAGCGCCACTTCGGCTTTTTCTTTTTGCTTATGTGGTGCTGAGGAATCGCACCCAGGGCCTCATGCATGCAAGGCAAGCGCTCTACCACTGAACCACCTTCCCAGCCCCTGCAATTTATTTTTTAAATAATATAAAATTTTTTAAAAGCCAAATCAAAAATAAAGCAGACCACAATCACTAGCAGTTCACAAATGGTAAGTTTTACTATAATAAACTGTGAAATTAAAAAAAGGATCGGGGCTGATGGATTACAACTATAATCCTAGCTACTCCAGAGTCTGAGCCTCATGGCTCAAAGCCAGCCTGGGCAGGAAAGTCCTTGAGATACTCATCTCCAATTAACCACCAAAAAGCCAGAAGTGGAGCTGTGGCTTAAGTGGTACAGCTCCAGCCTTGAGCATAAAAGCTAAGGTACAGCCAGGCACTGGTGGCTTATGCCTATAATCCTAGCTACTCAAGTGGCTGATCCTCAGATGAAGATTGCAGTTCAAAGCCAGCTCAGTCCCTGAGACTCTTATCTCCTATTAACCACCAGAAAACTGGTTGAGGTGCTGTGGCTCAAAGTAGTAGAGCATTAGCCTTGAGCTGAAGAGTTCAGAGACAGCACCCAGGCCCAGAGGTCAAGCCCTAATGGCTAACCAAAAACAAAAAAAGCTAAGGGACAGTGCCTAGGCTCTGAGTTAAGCCCCAGTACTGGTACAAAAAAATAATGAAAGAAGAAAGAAAACATTTAAACATTTTCGGCAGGTTAGTCAGGCTAGTGACATTGTGTGCAACACTCTGTTGTGATTCTGAGGATTAGTGGCAAGCTACAGCTCTCAATCAACCACAGTCATGAGGGTAAACAACTGACACTCTAGAGCTTGCTGTGTTGCTAAACAATGATATTTTGGCTGTTATGTGTATTAAATTCATGTTTGTTTTGTTTTTAAGACAGGATTTCAATATATAGCCCAAACTGGCCTATAACTTATAATTCTCCAGTCTCATTCTCCAGGGTGCTAAGATTATTAAATACATTTTTGTTTTGTTGGTGGTACTGGGGTTTGAACTCAGTCTTACACTTGCTTGGCTTAAATGAATCTTTGATTCAACTATACTTTACATTTACAATAGATTAACTGGGTGCAACTCTATTATAAATTAAGGAGCATTTATATATGTTTTGCACAGGATTAGTGTTCTATCACTTGTCTGTTTGGATTTTTTTTTTGGGTCCAGTCGTGGGGGCTGAACTCTGGGCCTGGGCGCTGTCCCTCAGCTCTTCAGCTCAAGGCTAGCTCTCTACCACTTGAGCCACAGCGCCACTTTCGGCATTTTTCTTATGTGGTGCTGACGAATTGAACCCAGGGCCTCAAGCATGCAAGGCAAGTGCTCTACCACTGAGCTACCTTCCCAGCCCTGTTTCGTTTGTTTTCTTTTTGTTTTTTTGGTGATTAACTGCAGATAAAAGTCTCGTGGACTTTTCTCCCGGCTGGTTTCAAAACAAGAATCTCAGAGCTCAGCCTTCTGAAAAGCTACGATTATAGGCATAAGCCATCAGTGCTTGGCTTTTTTTTTTTTAATTTTTTATTTTGCCAGTCATGGGCCCTGAACTCTGGGCCTGGGTGCTGTCCCTAAGCTCTTCAGCTCAAAGCTAGCACTCTACCACTTGAGCCACTTCCAGCTTTTTCTGCTTATGTGGTGCTGAGGAATTGAACCCAGGACCTCAAGCATGCAAGGCAAGCACTCTACCATTGAGCCACCTTCCCAGCCCCAGTGCTTGGCTTTGTAGATACATTTCTTAATTTATAACATGCTCTTACATAGGGAAGAATATTAAGTTTCTACTATTCCTCAGTTTTCCCAGAAACAGGAAAAGTAATGACTTGCTCTGAGTCTCCTAAGTAGTGCAGATATTTTACCTAAATGCTTCAAGTTTGCAGAGCAGCTCGGAGTGAGGAACTTCATATTTCCTTTATTTCTGTCACTGATTAGATGAAGAACAAATGGTATAATGAAACATAATGTTAATAGTTTTTTCCCAGTGAAATGTATCTGTAATCCCAATTATTTGAAGGCTAAGGTGGGGAGACTGTTTAAGCCTAAGAGTAAGAGGCTAGCCTAGGCAACATAGACAAAAAGAGAGGGAGGAAGAGAAGGATGGGAGGGAGGGAGCAAGAGCTGGTTATAGCATATATTAATATGCCTATGATCCCAGCACTTGCGATGGAGAGGCAGAAGAATCAATGTCAGCATGGACTACATATCAATATCCTGTTTCAAAAACAAAAACAAAGCCGGGCGCTGGTGGCTCACGCCTGTAATCCTAGCTAACTCAGGAGGCTGAGATATGAGGATCGCAGTTCAAAGCCAGCCCAGGCAGGAAAGACCATGAGACTCCTATCTCCAATAAACCATCAGAAAACCGGAAGTGGCACTGTAGCTCGAGTGGTAGAGTGCTCTCCTTGAGCTGAAGAGCTGAGGGATAGCGCGTAGGTCCAGAGTTCAAGCCCACGACCAACAACAGAAAAAAAAAAAAAAAAGGCTGGGAATATGGCTTAGTGGTAGAGTGCTTGCCTAGCATGCATAAAGCCCTGGGTTCCATTCTTCAGTACAACATAAATGGAAAAGACCAGAAGTAGTGCTGTGGCTCAAGTGGTAGAGTGCTAACCCTGAGCAAAAGGAACTCAGGAACAGTGCCCAGGCCCTGAGTTCAAGCCCCAGGACTGGAAAACAAAACAAAACAACAACAACAAAATATGAACTGTGGCTGGTGGATCATGCCTATAATCCTTATTACCCAGGAAGCTGAGCTACAGAGGATCAAGGTTCAAAGCCAGACTGGGCAGAAAAGTCCTCGAGATTCTGTCTCTAAAAATAACCATCAAAAAGCTGGGCTAGATGACGGGCTCCAGTGGCTCACGCCTGTAATCCTAGCTACTCAGAAGGCTGAGATCTGAGGATCATGGTTCAAAGCCAGCCTGAGCAGGAAACTCCGTGAAACTCTTATCTCCAATAAACCATCAGAAAACCATAAGTGGCGCTGTAGCTCAAGTGATAGAGCGCTAGCCTTGAGCTAAAGAGCAGAGGGACAGCACTCAGTGCCAGAGTTCAATCCCCATGACCAAAAAAAAAAAAAGCTGGGCTAAGGGTGCTGTTCAAATGGTAGAGTGCTAGCCAAACAAGCATGTAGAGCAAGCACCAAAATGATAATAATTTTAAAAATTAACTGTGCTCCAAGCCTTTTCTTTTCTTTCTTTTTTTTTTTTTTTGAAGGAGCCTTGTTATGTGATCCAGACTGATCTGGAAATACTATGCCCAAGGGAATCCTCCTGCCTCAGCCTCCTGAGTAGATGGGACCACAGCACACCCCACCATACCTGGCAAGCATTGTCTTTTACTCATCTTTGCATTTGGGTTTTTGTTTTTTTGGGGGGGTCTGGTTGTGGGACCTGAACTCTGGGCCTGGGTGCTGTCCCTCAGCTCTTCAGCTCAAGGCTAGCACTCTACCACTTGAGCCACCTTCTCAGCCCTGCATTTGGTTTTTTAAGTAAGCAAATTATTTCCTCCAATTTTCAGGTTTCAACAGTTAAGTTTTATTTTACTAGGCATCATTGTCTTTCAATCAGAGCTGATCTAAGTCTAAAAGCAAGTATCTTATCAACTATGCCTCTACTCTGTTTATCTGGAGTTTTCCTTGGTTTGCTACTGAGGCTAGAGGTTGATCACCTTGCTTTCTACTCTTGGGATGAAAGGTAGCCTCATCAGTCTCCTCACCTATATAATGAATCAAAAGGGCCTTCTTCCTTCTGCAGTCTCTTAGTGACAGAGGAACAATACCTCTCCTATTAGATTTTCTGCTTCCCCAATCAGCCAGGTTTCCAAACCGTGTGTGACTTAATCAAAGAGATCTCTCTGAGTATCTGGAGGAGGGGAAGTAGATTGCAGATTAGCAAAGAACTGGCTGGTTGGAGTGAATAGCAACCTACAAGAAAGAAAAACTGACAACAGTATTTTCACAATAAAAAAGAAAGAAAGAAAGAAAAACTGACAAGAAAAACAAACCATCCTTTCAGGTAATCTTATTACACTCTTCTTGCTGGTCTTTAGCTCTTCTCCACTCCCCCCTCTTTTGGTTCCTGTCCTGGGGTTTGAACTCAAGCCCCACGACTGCAAAAAGAAAAAAGAAAGAAGGGGGGAGGGGCTGGGAAGGTGGCTCAGCGGTAGAGTGCTTGCCTTGCATGAATGAGGCCCTGGGTTCGATTCCTCAGCACCATATAAACAGAAAAAGCCGGAAGTGGCACTGTGGCTCCGGTAGAGTGCTCACCTTGAGCTGAAGAGCTGAGAGACAGCACCCAGACCCAGATTTCATGCCCCATGTCCAGCAAAAAAAAAAGAAAAAAGGAATAATTTAAGTCAACTTGCTCCTCTTCCTATATAGCCTATAAGTCTGTCTCATCCTAGATAATAAATAGGAATCTCAAAAATCCATTATAGAAAGTACATTTCACTATATCAACATGCCATCTTTACTAGAACTCTTCTATAATATCTTAACTTATATTTAAGCATAGTGAAATATTCCCACGCTCACCATGACTCAGCCTTGAACTTAAGTGAGGTCTGCTAAGGAAAGATAAAATTTCAAACATCTTCATGGGGGAGAAAAACACTTTCACTCCTTCAACCTTAGTAAGTTTCCACCCACAAATAGATATTTCTTAGTGGCCAATGACAAATGATCCCTTCATGATTGTTGATCTCCAAGGTATCAGGAACACAATGGAAGAGAGAACTTCTGTTTATAGAATTCCACTTTCCATTCCTATTCTCTGATAAAAGTGATGCTATAACCAGAGGGCAGGGGATGGGGAACAGGGAAGGCTCAAGAAAGAAAGGCCAAGTAGATCAGCACTGGGTTTCCTACACAAAGCAGGGCAGAACACATCAAAACAGGGCACAGATGGTCTTCCAAGTGATTAGAGAAATTAAATCCCCAGTATATTTTGATCCTTATACAGCCAAACTCAGAAAGGAAGGGAGGGAGGGAGAGAAGGAGGGAAGGAAGGAAAGAAGGGAGGAAAGGAAAAATATACAATGATATAGAAGATCCTTTGACTCTCTCTCTAGGCCTGTCTTTTTTGGGCAAAATGTCATAGCTTGACATTCCTTCCCCAGAAGTATTAGAATCTCCCATTTCCCTCTTTTAATTTCCAGAATTATTTTTTGCCGGTAACATCATCCTATGACTCCCCTCATTTTCTTTCAGTTGGCTGATACATTAAGGAGACTTGACTAATGTCTTGCCTAGGCTAAAAAATTTTCTGTTTGCCAACAAGGCAAAGTTTACTTCTGCAAAAGAATGCACCATCAGCCAAAAAGCTGGCAACAAGCCCATAGTGTAAGGCAGGCTGCTCCTTTTTTATTCCTAACCCAGCAGGCTAGGCCTTTCTGTTCACATTGGTTGGGCGCAGGTTCACCATCTGCAAAAGGATGTAATTTAAGTAACAGGATGTAACAAAAACTCAAGGAACTTCTGACAGGATGTCTTAATTAAAGTGCAGTAGAAACAGGATTAACTAAAATGTAATTAACAAGAGTCATCTAGCCAAAGTAGGAACTTTTCAGAAAAACAATTCTCACAAGATTAACAGGAAGGACGCAAATTACTTTGATAGAAAAGGTGCTGTTCTCCCATTACTTCAGCTGAATTGTCTTTAGTAGTGGGGAAAAAATATCCTAGAGGACAATGAATGATGTCAAAAATTCATCTGGGGCTGGGAAGTTGGCTCAGTGGTAGAGCGCTTGCCTTGCATGCATGAGGCCCTGGGTTTGATTCCTCAGCACCACATAAGCAGGGAAAAAAAGCCCGAAGTGGCGCTGTGGCTCTAGTGGTAGAGTGCTAGCCTTGAGCTGAAGAGCTGAGGCACAGCGCCCACGCCTAGAGTTCAGGCCCCATGACCGGACCCAAAAAGAGAATTCATCTGGGCTCCTGGAATTAGCATTTACTGCTTAATTCTGAACCATCCCATAAGGAAAGGGTGAGGGATACTTTGTGGTTACTAGTTGTACCTTGTCATTCATACTGGTAGGTGCTGGGGATCTGGTGTTGGACACATGGTTTGGCCCAGCCCAATGACAAGGAGAAGTTATAAAGAATCAGAAAAATACATAGCCTTAAAAGAACCTGTGCCTAGGATGAACTTCTTACTGTGCGAAGACTGTTCCCACTGCAACAGATTGTGGACTGTGCCTAAAGGAGTATTACAGAAGAAAGACCATTCAGCTGGATAGTGATTTTACTATAGTCCTATCTCTGTTACTAGTTTGCTATGTGGCTTTTCCAAATTGCCTTACCTCTCTAAGCCTCAAATTCCTCTTGAATGGCAATGATAACGGTTTCATTTTTGAGCAGTATAAATGCCATGACAGTGTTTTAAGAAGCATTAAAGATTATAAAATGTGGGGGGGGGAAATAAACAAAAAAAGATTATAAAATGTACTGAACATTATTCTTTACCAATTTTTCTCTTTACCAATTTTCTCATTCTTTTCCATTTTATTTTATTTTTGGGGTCTGAACTCTGGGCCTGGGCACTGTCCCTCAGCCTTTCAGCTCAAGGCTAGCGCTCTACCACTTGAGCCACAGCGCCACTTCCGGCTTTTTTCTTTTTGCTTATGTGGTGCTGAGGAATCGAACCCGGGGCCTCAGGCATGCAAGGCAAGCACTCGACCACTGAACCACCTTCCCAGCCCCTCTTTTCCATTTTAAATGCATGAATAGTTTCTTTAGCCTAGATTCTTACTCTCAGAAGTCATTTGAACAAGACCACACAATGATTTAAGAAGGCATAGAATGAAGCCTGGACAGAAATGAATTTAGAGAGATACAGATTACTGAAGCACAGGTTCATTGAGGGCATGTGTTCATTCACATAGCAAATTAGACAAAAGGGAGGTGCCCTTTCCTATTGCTGTAATAGCTTGTAAAGGCCTCTGGCCAATTGTGTTATCTATGTTGCTGATCAATAAATCAGCTAGTGACAAGGAAGAAGAAAAACAGTTGTTGCTCTCCCTTCTATTTTTTTTCTTTTCTCTTTGTACAAGTTTTCTGATGGCTGGTTTGGAAGATTTAAAAATTCATCCTCAGTCTGTGGTCTGGTAGCTCTCACCTGTAATCCAAGCTACTCAGGAGACTGAGATTTAAGGATCATGGTTCAAAGCCAGACTGGACAGCAAAGTCTGTGAGACTCATTTCCAATTAACCACTAGAGAACAGGAAGAGACACTGTGGCTTAATGTGGTAGAGCACTAGCCTTGAGCAAAAATCTCAAGGACAGTGCCCAGATCTTGAGTTCAAGCCTCACAATTGACAAAAAAAAAAAAAAAAATTCTCTGAGGAAAGTTTATTCAAGGTAGCTGACAATGATAATAAACAGGGATATACTGATAACAATCTGCTCAAATATTCAGCAATATGCCGCTAAAAAGTGTGACCATAGACATGACCTTTCTAGTGAGCAATGGGGTAATCTATCAAGAACTTTAAAAATGCTTATGCTGGGGCTGGGAAGGTGGCTCAATGGTAGAGTGCTTGCCTTGCATGCATGAGGCCTTGGGTTTGATTCCTCAGCACCAAATAAGCAGAAAAAACCAGAAGTGGCACTGTGGCTCAAATGGTAGAGCTCTAGCCTTGAGCTGAAGAGCTGAGGGACAGCGCCCAGGCCCAGAGTTCAGGCCCCATGACTGGAAAAAAAAAAATGCTTATGCCCATTGACTTAGTAATGTTACTGGAGTCCTAAGCCAGAGGCACAACTCCAAGAGTCAAACGGACCAGGTTTTATTGTAACTAAACAGTGATTCATGTCTTCATGACTAAAATATAAAACAAAGGACAGTTGAGATTGGATGGAAGGAAGGAAGAAGAGATGAGGGAGAGTGATGGAAGGGTTAAGTCTGATCAAAGTGTACTGTAAGCGTATGTGAACTGCCAAAATGAAACTGCCTTGTACAACTAACAGAGGTTAACAAAAATTAAAAATAAAAGATTAGAGATTTATTACCTGCAGCAGGTAAGAACATGGAAGTTATTTCCAAAGCAGTGAATACCCTCTTGAACCAAGGAAGCACGGGGATTTTATTAGGGAAATCTGTACATTTTCATATAGGAATGTAAAGGGATGGTAGTATTCTTGAGCATGCTCAGTTTAAAGCCATAATTCAAGGAAAAATATGGTGGGTATTTTTTTTTTAGCATGCTTAAATCCAAGTCATGTTTGAAATGGAAGATAGTAATGTCTCTGGGTATTCTCAGATTTGTAATAAATTTTGTTTTGATTTCTTTTTTTTTTCCCTGTCATGGGGCTTGTACTCAGGGGCTAGGCACTGTCCCTGAACTCTTTTGTTCAAGGCTAATGTTCTACCACTTTGAGCCACAGCACCATTTCCAGTTTTCTGGTAATTAATTAGAGATAGAGTCTCATGCCCAGGCTGGCTTCAAACTGCGCTTCTCAGACCTCAGCCTCCTGAGTAGCTAAGATTACAGGAACGAGCCACCATTGCCCAGCTTTATTTTTATTTTTGATGCTGGTACTAGGACTTAAATTCAGGGCCTGGGTGCTGTCCCTTAGAATTTTCACTCAAGGCTGGTGCTTGACCATTTGTGCCGCACTTCTCTGGCTTTTGGATGGCTATCTCATGGACTTTCCTGCCTATAATTACTTTGAACCATGATTCTCGTATCTTAGCCTCCAAAGTAGCTAAGATTACAGATGTAAGTCATCAGCACCTGGCTTTGTAACAGTTTTAGCAAAAATAAAGACAAAGGACTCTTTGAAGGTCCATTGTTGTAAGAGTTGGCAGTAAAAGGAGCCTTACTCACTAACTAGCCCAGCCACTTTCCCTAACTGACCAAACAAGCAACAAGTGATAGTGAATACAAGAAAGGAATTTACTCTGCATGTCCATACTGGGGAGAAAAACGGTAAGTCTAGTGACTAAACATCTGTCTCTCTATTAACAATAATCTTGGTATTATAGAAAGAAGGAATAAAAGTCAATAAGAAGCATTTATAGTCAAGGAGTGTTGGTTAGACTGTGCTCTAGTTGATTATTATCTCAGATCTGGTTCTGCTAGCACCAGGAGAGATGAATGCTGCAAGGTTCACCATTTCTAGAATTTGAGATAAACTGAGGAGACAATAACTTGAAGAAAGAACAGGCCAGAGGAATAAAACTGGTGCAATGACTATGTCCCCCTTGGTTTTGGACAATAACTGTAGTGCTGTGCTGTTCTGGTGTCTGGAATATGTTGTAAAAGTTGATGTTTGATAATCTACTGAGTTGGATGGCCCTTCAAATCTTGAACATATCTTATTCTTATCTTGGAGTCTTTAACCTTGAGGGATTATGATTTTTAGATGAATACCAGTTTAATGATGACCATATCTTAGATACAGAACTGCACTGAGGCCGAGTGCCAGTGGCTCACACCTGTAATCCTAGCTATTCAGGGGGCTGAGATCTGAGGATCACAGTTCAAAGCCAGACGAGCTGGAAAGGCTGTGAGACTCTTACCTCCAATAAACTACCCGAAAACCGGAAGTGGCACTGTGGCTCAAGTGGTAGAGCTCTAGTCTTGACTGAAGAGCTGAGGGACAGCACCCAGGCCCAGAGTTCAAAACCCATGACTGATTAAAAAAAAACAAAACTGCATTGAGTCTGACCCAAAATTTAAGTCAGAAAAGTTAAAATATGCAAAATGAAAGCAGTGATGCCAAGTTTTCATCCAGCTTTTTATTACCATTCAAACATCTGTAGACTCAAGTGAAGAGTCAGTGCTTTTGCTAAAGCAGTTTCTAAGTTCCCATTATAGGATTCTTCTGGAAGTTCATCTCATGAAGTCAGAAATATGCACAAAAATATCTCCAGGAAGCTTTTATACTCTAAATCAGTATCAAGTATATGATCTTGTTTCTTCAATAGAAGGATATAGGAATTCAAATGTACAAACAAGAATGACCCATTAGTGAGTGATCTAGTAGCAAAAATGTTGTTTCTGTCTAGATATCTTAGTGTTCTTATTAAAGACAAAGATTATATTAAACTGGGGGGGGAGGGGGGAGGCTGGGAAGTGATGTGAAGGGTAAACAAAGGAGGAGGCTGCAATGCTTGGTAAGAAATATATGCATTATCCTGCCCATGCAATTGTAACCCCTCTGTACAGTATGTTCACAAATAAATAAATCAAAAAAAAGATTATATTAAACTGGAAGACTAACACCTGGTTGGGTGTCAGTGGCTTATACCTATAATCCTAGCTACTTAGAAAGCTGAAACAGGAGGATTGTGATTTTGAGGCCAGCCTGCACACAACAAAACCATCTATCTATCTATCATCTATCTATCTATCTATCTATCTTTCCATCTATCTTCATCTGTCTATATTTTAGGCAGAGGATGTAGACCAGAGGTAGAGTGTGTGCCTAATATCTCAAAGATCCTGGGTTCAAACCTTAGTACTGGTCTGGGAATGTGGCTTAGAAGTACAGTGCTTGTTTATGGGCTGGGAAGTTGGCTCAGTGGTAGAGAGCTTGCCTTGCATGCCTGAGGCCCTGGGTTCGATTCCTCAGCACCACATAAGCAAAAAGAAAAAAGCCAGAAGTGGTGCTGTGGCTCAAGTGGTAGAGTGCTATCCTTGAGCACAGAGAGGCTCAAGGACAGTGCCCAGGCCCTGAGTTCAAGCTCCAGGACTGGCAAACAAACAAACAAAAAACCCTAGTACTTATTCATTGTGAAAGATCCCCAGGAAAAAACTCTACAAACTCTTTAATCAATCCCTGAATTACTAAGAGTTGTCTATATGGGCTGGGAAGGTAGCTCAGTGGTAGAATGCTTGCCTTGTATGCATGAAGCCCTGGGTTCGATTCCTCAGCAACACATGCAAAAAGAAAAAAAAGCCTGAAGTGGCACTGTGGCTCAAGTGGTAGAGCACTAGCCTTGAGTTGAAGAGCTGAGGGACAGTGCCCAGGCCCAGAGTTCAGGCCCCACAACCGGACCCAAAAAAAAAAAAGAGTTGTCTATACTTACCAATTCTATGAGTGTCTCCTAAATTACACATAAACAAAATCAGATAACCAAAACCAGACATGTTGGTAACATACTTGTAACCCTAGCACTTGGGAGGCTTGGTCAGAAGGATTACTAGTTATAGGCTGGAAAAGGAAAAGTTCAGATAACCATACAAATAAATGCAAAATTCAAATTGTGATAAACTCCATGAAAGAGAAACATATGGTACTATGAAATCTAATAATAAAGAGGAATTAAATTCAGCGAGGCCAGGTACACTTTTGTGACTAAGTAATAGTTTAGCTGAGATCTGAGGATAATTACTTATCACAGCAGCAAAGAGGGTCAGAATATAGCAAATAGGCCAGGTGCAGTGGCTCAGTCCTGTAATCTTAGCAGCTTGGGAGATGGAGATCTGGAGGACCACAATTTGAGGCCAACCAAGAAAAATTTTGGAGATTCTACCTCAGCCAATGTCCAGTCAAAGTGATACATGCTTGTCATCTTAGCTATGAAGAGAAACACAAGCTAGTCCAAGCTAGTCCAGGCATAAAGTGAGACCCCTATCTCTAAAATATCCACTATAAAAAGGGCCAGGGCTCAAGTGGCTTCCAAGCAAGCTGAGACTTTTGAATTCAGACACCTGCAAAATGAGTGTGAGTATAAAGTATAGCAATGTAGTAAACAGAGGCAAATATGTGCCCAGGGCCTGTAGCAAGAGAGGGCATTTTGGTTAGGAAGGATTGAAAGATAGTCAACTGAAACTGAGAAGGGAGGGTGTTATGAGATATGACTAGAGTCAAAATGGGAGCCAGAGAATATATAGGTCAGACAAAGTTGTTTTCAGTACTGGGTACTTTGCAAATGCTACCTAAACACTCTATGGCCCAGTTATATTACTTTAACCACCTATATTTATTAGTTACACAGGAATTATTGCTGTATTTCTTTCAATGCTGTAAAATGAATCCCTATAGTATCCATAAATAGCACTGCTACATAATAGTCATGTGAATAACATCTGACTTCTAATTTTGGGCTACTATTGTTGTATGGCAATTCAGTCATGAGAAAACAGAGAAGCCACATTTGAGAGGTTGAATTGGGAGTCTTTATTATAAAGCTGGCAACTGCAGATGGACTCCTGTCTCAAAGACCTACAGCCCAGAATGTCTCTGTACAAACCTTTTTTTTGGGGAGGGGGTCCAGTCATGGGGCCTGAGCTCTGGGCCTGGGCGCTGTCCCTTAGCTCTTCAGCTCAAGGCTAGCGCTCTACCATTTGAGCCTCAGCACCACTTCCGGCTTTTTTTCTTTTATGCTTATATGGTGCTGAGAAATCGAACCCAGGGCTTCATGCATGCAAGGCAAGCGCTTTACCACTGAGCCACCTTCCCAGCCCTCTGTACAAACCTTTTAAAGGCAAAAACCATATAACTGGTATGAGAAATTAAACCTAACCAAAGTGTTATAGATAGGCAGGGCAAGCTAGATGAGAATTCTTAAATCTAACAAAAATGATGCACATAGGCAAAACAAACTACCCAGGGAAACAATCAGGAGTAATCATTGTTGTACTGGAACTTAGTCATAAGAAAACAGAGAAGCCACATTTTGAGAGGTCAAATTGGGAGTCTTTATTGGAGAGCCAATGGCTGCAGGCTTCAAAGACCAGTAGCTCCTCGAATACACTCAACACTATTAGAAAACTGAGCCATGACCGAGTGCCGGTGGCTCACACCTGTAATCCTAGCTACTCAGGATTAGGAGGTTGAGATCTGAGGATCACGGTTCAAAGCCAGCCTGAGCAGGAAAAGTCTGTGAGACTCTTATCTCCAATAAACCACTCAGAAAACCAGAAGTGGCACTGTGGTTCAAGTGGTAGAGCACTAGCCTTGAGCTGAAGAGCTGAGGGACAGCGCCCAGGCCCAGAATTCAAGCCCCATGACCAACAAAAGAAAAAAAGAAAACTGAGCCATGACAGGAGTAAGAGCAAAGAACAGAAGAACAATACCAACAAACCAGATTAACTCCAGAAGATAGCGGAAGTGGGACACCATGGTGACCAGAGGAAAGCCAGGAAACAGGAGACACAGGACATGAGGTATGACATAAAGGCACCTGAGCTGGTCCAAGTCTAAATAGTGTGTCAGGGTCAGGGGTCAGGGTCATAGGAAACTTGAGAGTTTCGTGAGTTGGAGGCACAGGACTGACAGGTCCAATAACCTATCATCCTAGTCTCCACCCCAATCTCTAGGAATTCAGGCACACCTATCATCTGGGGGTGAATTTCCCTGCCTCTACCATGAAGATGAGATAGTGCAAGTTAAAACCAATTTCCTATCATCTACCACATGGTCAAGATAGTGCTGGTTAGACCCAGTCTCCTTATTTCCTCAGGACCCCAGCAAGACTTTCCTGGAGCTTAACAATTCAGGGCGTATCTGCAATCCAAAGATGTCCTCTGTTACCTCTAGAGTTCTCAGAAAGTTTCTCATCTTCTATTAAGATGCCAAAATGGAGTTACTTAGATCCAATATACCTATTTCATTATGTATAGAGCTGCTATGACCATTCTTCTCCTCATAGTTTTGGGTGGACTCATGAATTTCTGTTGGGTTTGTAACCCAGAAGTAGAACTGATAGATCCAAGGCTGGGAAGGTGGGCCTCGCATGCATGATGCCCTGAGTTTGATTCCTCAGTACCACATAAGAACAAGCCAGAAGTGATGCTGTGGCTCAAGTGGTAAAGTGCTAGCCTTGAGCTGAAGACCTGAGGGACAGTGCCCAGGCCCAGAGCTCAGGCCCCACGACTGACAAAAATAAATAAGGAAAGAAAGAATTGATAGACTGAAGGGTAAACATTTAGGGTAGGGATATAGTTCAGTGATAGAACACTTGCTTAGGATGTATAAGGCCCTAGATTCAATCCCAAATACTGAAAAAAAGAGCTCCATAACTGTTTTTAAAAGACTGATACTAAGTATGAAATACTTGTTTATATATACAAGCATATTTGTTTGTTTGTTTTTTGGGTCCGGTTGTGGGGCCTGAACTCTGGGCCTGGGCACTGTCCCTCAGCTCTTCAGCTCAAGGCTAGCGCTCTACCACTTGAGCCACAGCACCACTTCCAGCTTTTTTCTTTTTGCTTATGTGGTGCTGAGGAATTGAACCCAGGGCCTTGAGCATGCAAGGCAAGCGCTCTATCACTGAGCCACCTTCCCAGCCGGCATATTTGTTTTTTTTAAAAAAGACCAGAAAAGCCTGGTGCTGATGGCTTATTCCTGTAATCTTAACTATGCGGAGGCTGAAATCTGAGGTTTGCAGTTCAAAGCCAGCATGGTCAGAAAAATCTGAAACTCTTATCTCCCATAAACCACCAGAAAACCAGAAGTGGCACTGTGGCTCAAGTGGTAGAGTGCTAGCCTTGAACTGAAGAGCTGAGGGACAGTGCCCAGGCCCAGGGTTCAAGCCCACGACCAGCCAAAAACAACAACAACAACTACTTATGGAGAAGTGGAGCTATAACTCAAGTGGTAGAGTACCAGCCTTGAGTGAGGAATCCAAGCAAGAACACAAGGCTCTGAATTCAAGCCTGGATACCAGTACCAAAACAAACCAATTGTGGGCTGGGAAGGTGGCTCAGTGGTAGAGTACTTGCCTTGCATGCCTGAGGCCCTGGGTTCAATTCCTCAGCACCACATAAGAAAAAAGAAAAAAGCCGGAAGTGGCGCTATGGCTCAAGTGGTAGAGCGCTAGCCTTGAGCTGAAGAGCTGAGGGACAGCGCCTAGGCCCAGAGTTCAGGCCCCACGACTGGATCCCCCCCAAAAAAAACAAAAAACAATTGTGGGCTAGGTGAAAGTGGCTCATGCCTGTAATTTTTGCTACTTAGGAGGCTGAGACTTGGAGGATAGTGGTTCAAAGCCAACTATCATTGGAAAAGTATGGAAGACTCCAATTAACCAGTTAAAAACCAGACTCTAGATTCAAGTATTAGAAGGCCAGCTGTTAGCAAGAAAGCCAAGCAAACCCCAAGTTTAAGCTGCACGCTGCACATGAACATGCATACACACACACACACACACACACACACACACACACACACTTGTAGTAAACAGGGTGTAGTGACTATAGTCCCAGCTACTCAAGATGCTGAGGAAGGAGGATTCAAGGTCACCCTAGACCATATACTCAGATCAGGAAGAGAAAGTAAGAAAGGAAAATAAAAACAATTATGGAGCCAGGCATCAGTGGTCACACCTGTAATCCTAGCTACTCAGGAGGCTGAGATCTGAGGATCATGGTTCAAAGCCAGCCCAGGCAGGAAAGTCCATGAGTCTCTTATCTCCAATTAGCCACCAGAAGACCAGAAGTGGTGCTGTGGCACAAGTGGTAGAGCACTCACTTGAGCTGAAGAACTGAGGGATAGCGCCTAGACCCAGAGTCCAAGCCCCACAACTGAGAAAAAACAAACAATAACAAGACCCAATAATTATGGGGGTGGGGGCATAACTCAAGGGGTGTTATATTAGACCCTGAGTTTGATACCTCACCTCAAAAAAAATCATAAGCTTAATTTTTATTTTGGTAGTTCTGGAGCTTGAACTCAGAACTCAGGACGTGGGCATTGTCCCTGAGCTTCTTTTGCTCAAGGCTAGCACTCTAGCCACAGCGGTACTTCTGACTTTTTGTTTATTTCTGTACTGAGGACTTGAACCTCGGGCTTCATGCATTCTAGGTAAGCACTCAACCACTAAGCTACAGTCACAACCCCATTTTTTTTTTCTAGCCCTGGGGGTTGAACTCAGGAATTGGGTGCTATCCCCAAGCCTCCTTGTACTCAAGGCTAGTACTCCGACCATTTGAGTCCCAGCACTACTTCTGGCTTTTTCTGAGTTGTTGGAGATAAGAAACTCATGGGCTTTTCTGCCTGGGCTGGCTTCAAACTGTGAACCTCAGATCTTAGCCTACTGAGTAGCTAGAATTATAGGCATGAGCCACCGGCACCTGGCTGTGATTATGAATTTTTAAACTTCCAGACTTCACTCAATTTTACTTCCACAGATATAGTAATCCTCTACTGCAAGGTAGATTTGGGGATGGTTCCTAGGATGTCAAGATGAAATGTAAAAACAAAACAAAACAAACTTTAAGAATGGGCTTGCATCAATGTCCAGTGTGCCCCTCTGGTAGGGGCTGAGGGGAACCTAGAGATTCTCAAAGAATTCCAGGCTCTTGTCCAATGGGCTCCTGAGCATTGTGAGGCAAGACAGAACCAGAACAGAACTGAAAAAGGAAACTGACCCACTCCTGATCCATTCACTGTATGTACGTCTCTGAAGGGATAGGCCTGACCAAGAAAGACAGAGATGACTTTCCCAAGATGGTATTAGGGGTTAGTGGCAGTGATGACTTGGGATGGTGGTGGAGGACCCTGTTTCAATCTGGTATTTGGTTCAGCTTGGAAAACAAAACCAAATCTTCTTGTGGGCAGGACTTCAGATGGGCCAACACAGCTCCATGGAGGTATGAGGCCTGAAGCCTGAAGGGACCAGCAGGTAACTGGGTATACCTCAGCCTGAGGCCTTGGTCTCAAACAAGTGCATCCTGTTTCTTCCAAGAATTCTCTGCCAGAGGAAAGTTGGAGGCTGGCACTCATGTATTTCTTTCAGGATCTTCCGAAAATGGGGGCAGAGGTGATCCTGAAAACCTCCATTGGTGACCAATGCCAGTCCAAGTTGGACTGACAAGCCAAAAGATGGCCACTCTCTTTCCTGTGGTTTGGAATATCATCCTTCTTCGATGACAGACCTTGAGAACCCGGACTTAGGCGGGTAGTGACAGACAACGCTCAGCCTAAGGCTTAACTTAAAAAAAAAAAAACAAACCCAAACAAAACCAAAAAACCAGTAAGGATGGCCCTGATAGCACGTCGTGGGAATGTCACAGGGAGCCGGGTGACCGGTAGTAAACCGAGTCCGGAGGTCGAGTGGGGAGGGGGTGGAGGGCTGGGGAGGGGGCGGCCCCCGGGCCCCCGCCGTGGCCCGAGCTGGTGGCGACCGGCCATGGGAAGGTCAGGGCGTGCTTCGGAGCTAGATTTCACCTTGATGTGGGGACGGAGGTCCTGCCTCCCCAGCGTCCAGTGCTCGGAGCCAGGCCCATCGACTACGAAGGCAACAGGGCAGAACTAGACAGGAAGCCGTGGCGAGGGGACAAAGAGCGCCAGCGGGCATGCCCTCGCCCCGCGGCGCAGCTAGTTTTCATTTCCGGGTGCCGGCGGATGGACGAGCTGAGGTCAGGGGTCGAAGGTCAGCGGTCAGCAGCCAGATTCCTTAGATGGAAGCTCGGCGGACCCCCGGCACCCCTCAGCGGCCGGCCGTCAACGGGCGGTTCGAAGCGGACTGACGACCGCGAGGCAAACAGCCTCCATTTCACCTCCCCGCCCTAAATCCCGCCCCTCTCGCCTAGGCGGGGTCTCCCGTAGCGACGCGCTGCGAAATGCGGCTGCGCAGGGGTGACGGAGCGCGGGCCAGGGGGGTGGAGGGGGTGTTTTGGTTCTTGCCGCTCGCCGTCTTCCCCAGACCGACATCTCTGTCGGAAACCTTCTGCTTCCTACCTTCCCCTTTCCCTTTTCCCCTTCCCTTCCCCGACCCTCCCTCCCTCCTTCCTTCCCTTCCGTCTACCTTTCGTTCTTTCACCGACACCTCCGGGGTCCGGATCATTTTTCCGGGCCGGGCGCCTTGAAGCGCGCGGCCCCGGGGCGCGGTGCATGACCCACCGTCCGGCTACCCCTTACACCTCCCGCCCCATGTGGCTGCGGGGTCGCCGCGGCGCTGCCCACTATGGCCCGGAAAGCAGTTAGCAGGAAACGGAAAGCGCCTGCCTCGCCAGGAGCTGGGAGCGACGCTCAGGGTCCGCAGGTGAGGGGTTGGAGGCCGAGGTCCGGGGTGGTAAGGCGGGGAGCCCGCCTGGGGTTAAGGCCCCTCGGATGTGGGCACTAGGGCTGTGAGTGAGCGGTGGGACAGAACCAGGGCTGCTTGCCCTTGTAGAGTCGTGGCTGGTCCTTCCTGAGTTCGGAGGAGCCAAAGAGGAACTCAGAAATGGGGTCCTTCCTCGAGAGGCCTGTGGAGCAGAGAACAAACCCAAGAGTTTTTACTTGGGAGGAAGGGGAGTCGAAGTCGAGGAGAATCTGGAGTGAAACCAACCTCACAGAACTGACTTTTGGGAGTGAGGAAAAGAGCAGTACTCGGCCCGAAGCAACTCTTACCTACCTCTGGGTACCCAGGCCTTGAGCTTGGCCTTGGACAAGACAAGGGTGGACTTGGGACCATTAAAACGATTACAGGATGTTTTTCCTTTACCCTTTGGAGAGGAAGGCCTTCTTGGAATAGCACTGATTTTCCCATGCTGCTCTGTCCTTATGGGTGTTTTTCTAATTCTACAACTGCATAACTGAGGGGCAGCTATTGATGGTATCCTTGTAAGACCTAGGACCACAGTCTGACTTTTTGAGCTATACTGTGCTCTTCTGGGAGGACAGGCTGAACAGGAGAAGAGGGCTGGGTAGAGATTCAGCCCAGGTGCAGTTGGGAATCACTAGGCCTCTTACTCCCTTGATATGTACAGGGTGTCTGTGCCCTTCACGCTAATAAACCTTTAAGTATATAGGTCTAACTATGAGCAAAATTATTTCAATGCAGGAAGAGTTAAACTGGACTTTCTGGATTAGATTCTATTTCTGTTACATGTAAATCCTACCAGATGAGTTCTTGGTTACTTGTGTGTAGTACAGTAGAAGTTCTTGTTCTGAAGAAAGATAGCCAAAGCCCTGATTTCTAATGTTTGTTTCCACAGTTTGGCTGGGATCACTCCCTTCACAAAAGGAAAAGACTCCCCCCAGTGAAGAGATCCTTAGTATACTACTTGAAGAACCGGGAAGTCAGGCTACAGAATGAAACCAACTATTCTCGAGTCTTGCATGGTTATGCAGCACAACAGCTTCCCAGTCTACTGAAGGAGAAAGAATTTCATCTTGGGACCCTTAATAAAGTGTTTGCTTCTCAATGGTTGAATCATAGGCAAGTGGTGTGTGGCACAAAATGCAATACGGTAAGTGTTTGGGATTTAGAGAACTTACTCCCGGGTCTTGGATGTAATGGCTCTACGTGCTCTAAAATCTTTCGCTGCTTGTTTTCCTCTTCAGTTTATTTTTTATTTTATTTAAAAAAAATTTTTTTTTGGATCCGGTCGTGGGGCCTGAACTCTGGGCCTGGGCACTCTCCCTCAGCTCTTTAGCTCAAGGCTAGCACTCTACTACTTGAGCCACAGCGGCACTTCTGGCTTTTTTCTTTTTGCTTATGTGGTGCTGAGGAATCGAACCCAAGGCCTCATGCATGCAAGGCAAGCACTCTACCACTGAGCCACCTTCCCAGCCCTCTTCAGTTTATTTTGTGAAGGAGTTGCCTTACTCTCCTTTCCATTCTCTTCTGCTAAAGAGTATATTTCTTTAGGCCCCTAATTCTTTGTAAATGCTGCTGCTACTTGTGGGATTTTTTTTTTTTTGGTCATGTGTGTGTGTGTGTGTGTGTGTGTGTGTTTTAGTGTTACTAGAGATTTAAACTTGGGGCTTTGCACTTGCTAGGGAAGTGTTCTATTACTTGAGCCACACCCTCAGCTGTGGCCTCCCTTTTTTGGGGGGGGGTTGGTTGTGGGGCTTGAACTCTGGGCTTGGGTGCTGTCCCTCAGCTCTTCAGCTCAAGGCTAGCGCTCTACCACTAGAGCCACAGCACCACTTCCAGTTTTCTTGTGGTTTATTGGAGGTGAGTCTGATGGACTTTTCCTGCCTGGGCTGGCTTTGAACTGTGATCCTCAGATCTCAGCCTCCTGAGTAGCTTGAATTATAGGTGTGAGTCACCAGCACCTGGCCTTTTTTTTTTTTTCTAATGCTGCTTTTAAAGTAAGAAACCTCAAAGAAAAAGTATTCAACACTTGGCTAAAAATATTCTTTTTCTCTGTAATGGAATCTAAAGATGTATAGGACATGAACTGTTGTTTCCCATAAGGAAGGCAGGAAAGGACTGGAAAGGTGGCTCAGTGGTAGAGTGCTTGCCTTGCATGCATGAGGCTCTGGATACGATTCCTCAGCACCACATAAGCAGAAAAAAGCAGGAAGTGATGCTGTGGCTCAAGTGGTAGAGTGCTAGCCTTGAGCTAAAGAGCTCAGGGACAGCACTCAGGCCCAGAGTTCAGGCCCCACAACTGACAAAAAAAAGAAAAGGAAGACGGGAAATATTTGGTGACATATTTGAGGGTGTGATCATTTGCTCTTTGTAAAGTAGCCTTGTAAAAAGGATTCAGAAGAGAGAAGACTTGTATGTATGACATGCAAGTTAGAACTAATTTTAAAGAGAATAATTTACATATGTAATGAAGGGAAAAATTTGTCCATGCACTATCACAGTTATATGCACTATTTAAATAGTGGATGTGATTGGCACAGACAGATACAAATAGTCTGATGTCACAGGAGTGGCAAGTGAAAAAAGGCAGGACTTCACTCTGTGAAAAGATAATGTCATAATGGCTGAATAATTTGACCCTTGACCAGAAGACATCTGAAGTCAATTGAAAGAGAGATTATATCAGGAAAATCATAGCCAGGAGTGGTGATACCTACCTGTTATCCTAGAACTGGAGACTGAGGCAAGAGGATCATGAAACTGAGGCCAGCCTGGCTACCTAGACCCTGTCTCAAAACAAAAAACAAATTTGAGTATATTTATAAAGGACTTAAACAGTTTTGGGGTAAGAAATAAAATGGTGGTTTTGCCCAAATTTTCACTTCCTCTTCTGCTGAGGTGGCTTGTCTTAATACAAAAAGCCTTTCAAAACTAAGTAGGAAGAGCAAGACTTCATAAAACTTCCTTTTTCTTAGTCTCATTCTGAATATTCATGATTTAAGAGAACTGTCATTGTCACTTGGAGTAGAAAAACATCTGAAAGTTTTCATTTCGCTCTCCATACATGCACAGTAGTTTGTTTTTTGTTTTAATTTTTTTTGGGTCTGGTCGTGGGGCCTGAACTCTGGGCCTGGGTGCTGCCCCTCAGCTCTTCAGCTCAAGGCTAGAGCTCTACCACTTGAGCCACAGCACCACTTTCGGCTTTTTTCTTTATGCTTATGTGGTGTTGAAGAATCGAATCCAGGGCCTCATGCATGCAAGGCAAGCGTTCTACCACTGAACTACCTTCCCAGCCCTTATTTTTTTTATTTTTATTTTGTCGGTCATGGCCTGAACTCTGAGCCTAGGTGCTGTCCCTCAGCTCTTCAGCTGAAGGCTAGTGCTCTACCACTTGAGCCTCAGTGCCACTTCCAGGTTTTTCTGCTTATGTGGTGCTGAGGAATCGAACTCAGGGCCTCATGCATGTGAGGCAAGCATTCTACCACTGAGCCATCTTCCCAGCCCCTGCACAGTTGTTTTTGTCCAGAAAATATTCCTGGATTGCAACCTGAATTTATTCATCAGGATCCTGTTTTTTTTTTAACTTATTGTACTATTTTGTAGGTGAACATGTTAAGTAATAATTTACTTTTACTTTCTGCCTCTTTTTAATAGTATAATAGTATTTGTTTCTCTTTGTCTAGCTTCCCACCAAAGCAAGGAACCAAGAACAATGCTTTCCTCCAAGCTTTGTGACATTTGACAAATAATTCTCTATTTGTGCCTTTGTTTTGGTTTCTGTAAAATAGTAGTAACACTATCTAGTGTGTCTAAAGTTCTGACCATTTCTAAAGATAATGAGATTACAACAAGTTATGGGTGTCTAGAGGAGACTTGGAATGGATCAGGTTATAAAAACCTTTGAGTATCTTAACTGTTGTATTCTGGATGATTGGAAAACAATAACAAAAACAATAAGAATCAATAGAGAGATACATGGTTGGAGTAATGATCCATGGCAAGCTATTAGAGGAGGCTAGTGCCATAGTATATCATAAGAGGTAATTAGAGACCAAACCAGGACAGTGTCAGGGAGAGGGTGAGGAGGACAGAGGTACAAGACATCTTAGAGGGGGCTGAGAAGGTGTCTCAGTGGTAGAGTGCTTGCCTTGCATGCATGAGGCCCTGGGTTCGATTCCTCAGCACCACATAAGCA
>NW_012267311.1:3019415-3036972 GCF_000151885.1 Dipodomys ordii | reverse complement strand
AAAAAGCTGGAAGTGGTGCTGTGGCTCAAGTGGTAGAGTGCTAGTCTTGAGCTGAAGAGCTGAGGGACAGCGTCACGGCCCAGAGTTCAGGCCCCACAACCGACAAAAAGAAAAGACATCTTAAGGTAGAATCTATAGGTGATGATATGCTCAGATTTAATCTTTTGTTAAAAATTGATAATAATACCTTTAGCCTGGGTGGTTGGAAAGGTGCTAAGGTGAATATTAAGGAGCAGATTGAAAGAGAAGGTGAATTCCATTTTATGTTTTCTATCAATTAGTTGACATTTGGGGGAAAGTAAAGATTGAATTATGTGGTTTTAGGAATCATTCATATACTAGGGATTATTGAGATTGTTATATTACTATTCAGGAGGAGGCATTCTTGGCTTGAGTCCTTTGAACCTTTCCTAAAATTGTACAATTTGTACTGTACATACGTTTTCTAGGAAGGATTATGGAGGTGGCCCTTAATTTTCATTAGATTTTCAAAGGGAGTGCTGTATTTTTAAGCATTCTATCATTGAGTCTATATCCACAGACACACAGACCGAGTTTGTGATATTTATATGTGGATTTCCCATTATCAATACCCACCAGCCAAAGACTACAGGGACCTACTTTTTTTTTTTTAGTCATGGGGCTTGAATTATTGTCTTGGGTGCTGTCCTTAAGCTGAAGAGCTTGACTTAATCATCAGAAAACTGGAAGTGGAACTGTGGCTCAAAGTGAAAGAGCACTAGCCTTAAACAACTCAGGGACAGCACTGAGACCCTGAGTTCAAGCCCCATGACCAACAAATATATTTTAAAAAATTAAAAAGGACAGGAAGCCTCATGAAGTTCTTAAATTTCAAGGTGTTTCATAAATGAAGCCTAGTGGGGAAAACAATGTAAATTCATATAGCTCCCCTACCTCATACCAAGATTAATTCTTATAGTCAGACAGTAAAAGGGCAGGTGGGCAGTCTAAGTCTGTTGAAAGAGAATGAAGTTGGGGGTAGTGTGTAAACCCATAATCCCAGCTATTTCAAAGGCTGAAGCAGATAAATCCTATTTCAGGCCAGTCCAGGCCAAGTCAGTTATAATCTATCAGCAAAACTCTGTATCACAAACAATTTAAAAAAGGGTGGGGGAATGGCTGAAAGTCCCCCCCCCAAAAAAAAAACACAAAAGAACAAATTCAGATAGGGTAGAAAAATAACAGCAATCAGGAGTCTTTCCCTCCTTCCTTGCTTCCCTCCTTCCTTCCTTCCCTCCTTCCTTCCTTCCTTCCCTCCTTCCTTCCTTCCTTCCCTCCTTCCTTCCTTCTTTTCTTCCTAACTGCCTTCCTGCCTTCCTGCCTTCCTGTCTTCTTTCCTTCCTTTCGCCAGTCCTGGGGCTTGAACTCTGGGCCTAGACTCTGTCCCTCAGCTTCTTTTTACTCAAATCTAGCACTCTACTACTTGCCACAGCACCATTTCCAGCTTTTTCTGTTTCTGTGGTACTGAGGAATCAAACCCAGGGCTTCATGCATTCTAGGCAAGCACTCTACCATTAAGTCACATTCCCAGCCCCCATTCTATATTTCAAATCAAGACAATAAGTGCAAAGAGAGTCAAGACCAAAAACAAGACTGAAAGTGAAAACATGGCTCAAGAGGTAGAGTGCTAGCTTTGGGAACCAAGCAAGCAAGCCTGGAAAGTGCAAGGCCCTGAATTTCAACCTTCCTAACTACCAAACAACAACAACAAAAATCAGATATCTTGCAATTTATGCCAAGGAAATAATAATGAGTAAACAGATTTTTTCTTTTCTTTCTTTTTTTACTTTTGAGGTTGGTGTCAAACCCCTACTTGGAAGACCATCTTGCCTCAGCCTCTCAAGTAGGTGGGATTACAGATTACTACATTTGGATCTATATCCATGGCATATCATGGTATATCATGGCATTGCCATGAGGTGTGCTTTGTGCCAGTCCTAGAGCTTGAACTCAGCCTGGATGCTGTCCTTGAGTTTTTTAGGCTTACGGCTGGTGTTCTACCACTTGAGCCAATAATCTACTTCTGGCTTTTGGTAGTGAACTGAAGATAAGAGTCTCACAGACTTTCTTGCCTGGGCTAGCTTTAAACTGTAGTCCTTAGATCTCAGCCTCCAGAAGAGTTAGGATTACAGGTGTGAGCCACTGGTGCCTAGCACCACAATTTTTTTTTTTTTTTTTTAAGAGTGGGGGGGAGAAGGTCCTGGTGTTTGTATTCAGGGCTTGGGCACTGTGCTTGAGCTTCATTTGCTCAAGGCTATCATTCTACTACTTGAGCCACAGCTCCACTTCCAGCTTTCTTTTTTTTTGTATTTTAGTGGAGATAAGAATTTCATAGCACTGGGAATGAGGCTTAATGGTAGAGTGCCTGCTTAGCATGCATGAAGTCCTGGGTTCAATTCCTCAGTACCACATAAACAGGAGGAGCCTGAAGTGACACTATGGCTTAATTGGCAGAGTGCTAACCTTGAGCAAAAGCAGCTCACTGACACCCACCCCTGAGTTCAAGCCTCAGAACTGGCAATAAAAATAATAATTGTATAGACCTTTCTGCCCAGGCTGGCTTTGAACCTTACTTTTCAGATCTCCTGAGTATCTAGGAGTTGGTATGAGCCAACACTGCCTTGCTGTAAGTTCTTTTTAACATCTTCTTACCTCTAAACCTCCTCCCTTCCTATGGTATAGGTGGTTCCTTAACTGGAATAAGCAGTTACATCAAAATTGTTTTTTTAGGGGCTGGGAAGGTGGCTCAGTGGTAGAGCATTTGCCTTGCATGCTCGAGGCCCTGGGTTCGATTCCTCAGTACCACATTAAAAAAAAAGCCGGAAGTGGTGCTGTGGCTCAAGTGGTAGAGTGCTAGCCTTGAGCTGAAGAGCTGAGGGACAGTGCCCAGGCCCAGAGTTCAGGCCCCACGACTGGACCCCCAAAATATTTGTTTTTTTTAAGCCGGGCACCAGGGCTCACGCCTGTAATCCTAGCTACTCTGGAGCCTGAGCTCTGAGGATCACAGTTCAAAGCCACCCGGGCAGGAAAGTCCTTGAGACTCTTATCTCAAATTAACCATCAGAAAACGAGAAGTGGCTCTGTGGCTCAAGTGTTAAAGTGCTAGTTTTATGCAAAAAGAACCTGAGGGACAGTGACAGTGCCCTGGCTCAGAGTTCAAGCTCTAGGACTGGAGGAAGGAAGGAAGGACTCCTGATTTCTGTTATCTTTCTTTTTTTTTTTTTGTCAGTCGTGGGGCTTGAACTCTAGGCCTGGGCGCTGTCCCTCAGCTCTTCAGCTCAAGGCAAGTGCTTTACCACTTGAGCTACAGCGCCACTTCCGGCTTTCTGGTGGTTTATTGGAGATAGGAGTCTCACGGTCTCTCCTGCCCGGGCTGGCTTTGAACTGCTATCCTCAGATCTCAGCCTCCTGAGTAGCTAGGATTACAGGCGTGAGCCACCAGTGCCCAGCTTGATTTCTGTTATCTTTCTACCCTATCTAAACTTGTTCTTTTATTTTTGGGAGGGGGGGCTTTGCTCCCCCACCCTTTTCTTTTTTCTTTTTTTTTTTTTTGATCTGGTCATGGGGCCTGAACTCTAGGCCTGGGCCCTGTCCCTCAACTCTTCAGCTCAAGGCTAGCGCTCTACCACTTGAGCCACAGTGCCATTTCCAGCTTTTTTCTTTTTTCTTATATGGTGCTGAGGAATCGAACCCAAGGCCTCTGGCATGCAAGGCAAGTACTCTACCACTGAGCCACCTTCCCAGCTCTCCCCCACTGTGTTTGTGTAGTTTTGCTGGACTGGCCTGAAATATGATTTATCTGCTTCAGCCTTTGGAATAGCTGGGATTATGGGTTTGTACACTACCCCCAACTTGAAATTTAAAAACTTCATGAGGCTTCCTGTCCTTTTTAACTTTTTAAAATATATTTGGTGGTTATGGGGCTTGAATTCAGGGTCTGAGTGCTGTCCCTGAGTTGTTTAAGGCTAGTACTCTCACTTTGAGCCACAGTTCCACTTCAGTTTTCTGATGATTGTGAAGTTAAATATCTAATGGGCTTTGCTGCACTAACTAGCTGTCTTCAAACCAAGATTCTCAGATCTCAAGCCTCCTAAATGGCAAGGATTATAGGTGTGAGCTACCAGTGCCCAGATTCTTGTCTTTTTTTTTTTTCTTGTCATGGAGCTTGAATTCTGGGCCTGGGCACTCTTCCTGAGTTTCTTTTGCTCACCAGGGCTCTACTATTTGAGCCACAGTGCCACTTCCTGCTTTGTTTGAATAGTTTGTTAGAGATAAGAGTCTCATGGAGTTTCCTGCCTGGGCTGGCTTGGAACCATGATCCTCAGATTGCAGTCTCTGAGTAGCCAGGTGCCCCGCTTCCTGTCCTTTTTTTGGATAGGAAGTTTGTTTAAGGCAAGTCTTACATAGCCAAAGCAGGCTTCAAACTCAAAATCTTCCCTCTGCTTCCTGAGTGTGAGGACTGGAAGTGTGTGCCACTACACCCAACAGTCTTTGAGCACACCATTTACATATGTCTATATACCCATATTCTTGTAGAGAGGTGCCTGCTAGTCTTGTATGTTTCTGAGCACCAGCCTTTGCCTGCTTTTCCTCCTCTGCCATGCAGTGTGAGAGGCAGGAAGCTAGAGTCTCAGGCTCACCTTGCCCTATTGCCAGTTCCTGGCAAGGATCCCAGTAGGTTAATATGGAACAGCCGCTTCTGAGATGTGTTACAGGGATCTGCATGAAGCCTTGTTGGCCCCTTGTCAGAGAGCATGAAGAGTAATTCTTTGGCAGGTCATCCTTATCCTTGTCGCTTCCCTTAAAGAAGCACATCTTTGTCATTTCTCTGCAAAGATGTGAGGTTTAGGATGTGATCTTGGTTTTCAGAACTTTATACAGACTCAGTTCTGTGTTTCCATCTCCTAGATTTAATTGTTCTTAGTTTTTGTTTCTTTTTTTTTCTTTTTTTTCCCCGCCTGTTGTGGGGCTTGAACTCAGGGCTTGGGTGTCGCCCCAGAGCCTCTTTGTGCTCTAGGCTAGAGGTCTGCCACTTGAGCCACAATATTTTCTAACTGGAAACTGAAATGGAGTTTCAACTATGTTTACAATAGAATAATTTTGGTGATGGTTATGATTCTAGCTTGCTTTGCTTGCTTGTTCAGTGGCACTTTATCACATGAACCATGCTTCCACCCTTCCAGTCCCACTTTTTGCTGGTTATTTTAGAGATAGACTCTAGTGAACTTTCTGCCCAGGCTGGCCTCAAACCTTGATCCTCTGACTTCAGCCTTCTGGGTAGGATTATAAGCATGATTATAGCGTGCCTTTTTATATTTTAAAGTTGAGTTATCAAGGAGAAACTTGAGTTTCTCCTTGTGGACATCCTATGCAAGCAGCAAAAGTACTTATACATTGCTTCACTGTGACCGTTGCTAAGATTTTTCTTTTCTTGGAAGTAAGGATCTTGATATGTTGAACTTGATATGTTGATCAGACTGGGCTTTCGAACTGAGCTTAAACACTTCTGCTGCCTCAGCCTCTTGAGTAGCAAAACTATGAACACTAGCCATTGTATGGGGCAATGAGGGGATTGTTGTTTTATCTCTTGTTCGTAGTTACATTTAGCCTCTAGAACAATACTGGCAAATGGATGAGTGAATGAAAAATTGAACCATTAAATCACACAGAGAGTTTAGTAATAGTTCATTGGGGATGAAGTTCCTTCTCTAAGACTGATCTTTTCCATAAAATATCTCATAATGGGGCTGTGAAGATGGCTCAGCAGTAGAGTGCTTGCCTTGCATTTATGAGGCCCTGGGTTTGATTCCTCAGCACCACATAAACAGAAAAAGCTGGAAGTGGCACTGTGCTTCAAGTGGTAGTGTATTAGCCTTGAGCTGAAGAGCTCAGGGCTACAGCGCCCAGGCCTAGAGTTCAAGCCCCATGACCCACCAAAAAAAACCCCACAACCCCCCCAAAAAAAAACAACTCATAAAACATGAGTTATATCTTGGAGAGTGAATAAAGGTGAGATTGATAGAGATTTGAAGAAAGCCTGTCAAGCAAAGACAGAATAGTGTGTGTGATAGATAAATCTGGAGTCATTCTAGAAGTCCTAGTAGAATTAATATGTATGTTTAATAGGGACTATGAGATGTTCAGAGACTTATATTTTATTTACAAGTTTCCTTTTATATAAGGAGGATTAGATGCCCAGGGTGACAAAAAGCTTTGTTTTGGTCTGGCTCTTTTGTCCACAGACTAATATAAGGCCTCTTTGAAGCCATCTATGGTCCTAAGTAGGTTTGTTTTGTTTTTCTTTGATTGATTGATTTTTTATTTAGTTAGTTTTTTGGTTGGTCATGGGTCTTCACTCTGGGCCTGGGCACTGTCTCTCAACTCGTCAGCTCAACACTATTGCTCTACCACTTGAGCCACAGTGGTTTTCTGGTTGTTAATTGGAGATTGGAGTCTCATAGACTTTCTTGCCTGCCTGGGCTGGCTTTGAACTGCGATCCTCAGATCTCAGCCTCCTGAGTAGGATTACAGGCATGAGCCAACTGGTGGCTGGCTTTCTTTAGTTTTTTTTGTTTTCTTTTGGTTGGTAGTGGGGCTTGAACTCTGGGCTTGGGTGCTATTCCTGTGTTCTTCAGCTCAAGGTGAGCACTCTACCACTTGAGCCACAGAGCCACTTTGGTTTTATAGTGGTTAAAAAAAAAAGTCTCATGGACTTTCCTGCCTGGGCTGGCTTTGAACTGTGATCCTCAGATCTCAGTCTCCTGAGTAGCTAGGATTACAGGCGTGAACCACTGGCGCCCAGCTCTTTCTTTAGATTTTTGAGACTAGAGTCTCACTTTATAAGCCCAAGGTGGCATCACATTACTTTTCCTCCTGCCTTAGTTTCCTGAGTGCTGGAATTTATAAACATATACCATCATACCCAATCTGGGCAGAATTTACTATTTATTATCTATCTGTTCATGTCATGGTAGCATTTATATTTCTGTTTAACATGATGTTATATTTATTTTCATGTTTCATTTGACATGTACATTTGGTGACTGACAAATGAATGTTTGCATCCAGTTAGCCAGGTGAAATAGAAATTGTATTTATTTTTGTGCATCCTTCTTCTCTTGTAGCTATTTGTAGTAGATGTTCAGACAAGCCAGATCACCAAGATCCCTATTCTGAAAGACCGGGAACCTGGAGGTGTGACCCAGCAGGGCTGTGGTATCCATGCAATCGAGCTGAATCCCTCAAGGACATTGCTGGCCACTGGAGGAGACAACCCTAACAGTCTTGCCATCTATCGACTGCCTACACTAGATCCTGTGTGTGTAGGCGATGTAAGTTTTCCCATTGGTTGTAGTTTTTAAACATTGCCTAGTATGAACTCCTTTTCCTTCTAGAAAGGAATGATGTTCTCTAGATTTCTTTCACCTGTAAATATGAAGGTGAAGGGGTATAAATAGCAGAGTAGGGACTGAACTCCATAGACATGTTTTTATTTAATTAATTTATTTATTTATTTTGTTGGTCGTGGGACTTGAACTCTGGGCCTGGGCACTGTCCCTGCACTTTTCAGCTCAAGGTGAGTACTCTACCACTTCTGATTTTCTGGTGGTTTATTGGAGATAAGAGTTTCATTGGGGCTGGGAAGGTGGCTCAGTGGTAGAGCACTTGCCTTGCATGCCTGAGGCCCTGGGTTCGATTCCTCAGCACCACATAAGCAAAAAGAAAAATGCCGTAAGTGGCGCTATGGCTCAAGTGGTAGAGTACTAGCCTTGAGCTGAAGAGCTGAGGAACAGCGCCCAGGCCCAGAGTTCAGACCCCATGACTGGACCAAAAAAAAAAAAATGAGTTTCATGGACTTTCCTGTCTGTACAGGCTGGCAGATTTCAGCCTCCTGAGTGGCTAGGATTATAGGCATGAGCCAGTGCCTAACTTGTTTTTGTTTTTGGCAATACTACAGTGTGAAGGTTTTTTTGTTTTTTTTTTTTTTTTTTGGTCGGTCTTGGGGCTTGAACTCTGGGCCTGGGCGCTGTCCCTCCGCTCTTCAGCTCAAGGTGAGCACTCTACCACTTGAGCTACAACACCACTTCTGGTGGTTTATTGGAGATAGGAGTCTCATGGTCTTTCCTGCCTGGGCTGGCTTTGAACCGCAGTCCTCATATCTCAGCCTTCTGAGTAGCTAGGATTACAGGCATGAGCCACCATTGCCTGGCTGTGTTTTGATATAGGATTTCACTATGTTTACCAGGCTGGGCTTAGATTTGTAATCATCCTGCCTTTGCCCCTGACTGATGTGGATTTGCCACTGTCCCATGCTCACAGTTATTTAAAAACTGTTGTTGTTGTTTCTAAACAACTTCTTTTTCCTGACCTGGAGGTAGAGGAGCTCTGAGGTTGGATGAGCATATAACCCTGCAGGTGGCATGGCCCCAGGTAAGACTGTACAGTCAGGGTACTGCAGCTGTTAGGTGAACGTAGAGCCATATCAGCCTAAGTGGTCCAGTTCATATCCTAGTAATTGGGATATATCCTGAGCAGGCTGATGCACAGATTCTTGGCTATGTGGGTAGGATTCAGAGGCTGTAGAGGTTCTCTTGAGATACTGAAAGCCATCAGCAGGTTGGAGACCATCTGTACTGTGACCTGTTTCAGTTGCTAAGTAAGCTCAGAGAGGAGCTCCTTTAGTACAGAGACACAGGACATATTGTTTGCAACAAATATCAGCATGATGTTGGAGCAGTGGCAGGTCTGGGGTAGGAGCTCAAGTCAGCACTCACAGTCTATGAATCCTGGCACTCCAGCTGTATGATCATCACATAAGACCCTCCCCTTCTCCCCCCCTCCCTGTCCCCAGTCCTGGGGCTTGAACTCGGTCTGGGCACTGTCCCTCAGCTCTTCTGCTCAAGGCTAGTGCTCTAGCACTTGAGCTACAACGCCACTTCTGGTTTTCTGGTGGTTTATTGGAGATAAGAGTTTCACGGACTTTCCTACCCGGGCTGGCTTTGAACTGCGATCCTCAGATCTCAGCCTTCTCTGAGTAGCTAGGATTACAGGTGTGAGCCACTGTGCCTGGCCAAAGACATTTTTGATCAAACTTGTATGCTTTTTTAGGAGAGTTGAGTATAGTCCTTATTTTACTGATCCCTTTTTTTGTTTTCTTCTCTCTACCTCTTACTTTCTTTGCTCTGCTCTCAGGATGGACACAAAGATTGGATCTTTTCCATTGCATGGATCAACGATACTATGGCAGTGTCTGGTAAATTTAACTTTTTTTTTTAGGGGTTTTTGGCATGGTAGAAAGGGAGGGCTAGAGTTTGAAAAGCCATAGTAGTTGTAATAGCAATTAGTTCAGTAAATAAGAAAGATTGGCTAGAGGCCAAGATAGCTTGCTTCTAGTATTGGTTCTTTTTCTGACTTAACTGTAACTTTCAATAAATCATATTTGGGCATACTCTTATTTATTTATTTATGTTGGTAGTAGGGCTTGAACTCTGGGCCTGGGTGCTGTTCCTGAGCTCTTCAGTTCAAGGCAAGCATTCTGCCACTTGAGCCATAGTACCACTCCGGTTTTTCTCAGTGGTTTATTAGAGATAAGAGTCTCATGGACTTTCCTGCCTGGGCTGGCTTTGAACCGCTATCCTCAGATCTCAGTCTCCTGAGTAGCTAGGATCACAGGCGTGAGCCACCAATGCCCGGCAGTATTGTCTTTGGTACTTAGTATGATCATCTTACCACTTATCTGTCAATCACATATATGATGATCAGCCCATAGGTAATATTGCCAGTGATATTTTAGCCATTTTAGTTTGTGTGAATATATTCTGTGAAATTTTCACAACAATAAAGATGACTAACAATCCTTCATGTGCTTGTCTTATGGTGCTGGGGATATGATCCAGCACCTTTCCTGGGCTGGGCAAATGCTGTACCATTGAGCTGTATCCCCAGTTCAACCCATTTCTCAGAATGTATCCCCATTGTTAAAGCGATGCCTGGTTGTACTTGTTAGGCAGTATTGATACTGGCATCAACCCTTGAGTATTCTACCTCAGAATCAGAAGACTCAAATTCATCATCTCCCTTTCAAAATTCGTCCCTCTGGGGCTGGGAAGGTGGCTTAATGGTAGACTGCTTGCCTAGCGTGCATTAAGCCTTGGGATCGATCTCTCATTACCACATACACAGAAAAAGCTGGAAGTGGCACTGTGGCTCAAGTAGTAGAGCACTAGCCTTGAGCAAAAGAAGCTCAGGGACACTGCCCAGGCTCTGAGTTCAAGCCCCAGGACTGGCAAAAAAGAAAAAAAATCATCCCTCTTTGTCATGGAGTTTTATTAGTAAATACGTGCTCTCAACTATCTTCACTCAAGGCTAGTGTTTTACCACTTGAGCCACAGCTCACTTCTGGCTTTTTGGTGATTAATTGGAGATAAGAGACTCATGGACTTTCCTGCTTGGGCTGACTTCAAGCCAGGATCCTCAGATCCTGACTTCTTGAGTGGTTAGAATTACAGTGCTCTACCACTTGAGCTACTAATATCTGGCTTAACACTCCTATTCACTCAGGTGCCATAGCCAGGGAACCAAAATTTGTCTTAGCCTTTTCAGTCTCCTTCATTACCAAGCCCTATTGATAACTATTTTATATAATAACACTTAAATGTATCACCTTCTTTTCTGCTTTCTCAAATACTTTCTGCTTAGTCTAGTCTTACCTTTTCCAATGCAGTCTTCATGTGGCTGCCAGATTAGTACTTGAAATAATTTCCCCATACTGTATAAGAAATACATGTTTGATAATAGGAATTTTTTACACTCTTTTATTTTGGTAGTAGAAGGATTTGAACTTTCAGAGCCTAATGCTTGGTAGGCTGGCACTCTACTAGTTGAATAATGCCTCCAGCTCTGCTTTTTGCTGATAATTTTGGAGATGTTGTCTAGTGAGTTTTTCTGCCACTTGTGCCCAGGCCCCCAGTACTTTATTTTATTTTGATATGGATCTTAGCAAGTTGCTAGGCTGGTCTTTCGCCTCATCCTCCTGAGTAGCTGAGATTACAGGCCTGTGCCACTACGCCTGACTCAACATTTTTTCTTTTTCTGTTTTTCTTTTTCTTTTTTTTCTTTTTCTCTTTTTCTTTTTTTCTTTTTCCTTTTTCTTTTTCTCTTTCTTTTTCCTTTTTCTTTTTCTCTTTCTTTTTCTTTTTCTTTTTGTGGGTCATGGGGCCTGAACTCTGGGGCCTGGGTGCTGTCCCTCAGCTCTTCAGTTCAAGGCTAGTGCTCTACCACTTGAGCCATAGTGCCACTTCCGGCTTTTTTTGCTTATGTTGTGCTGAGGAATCGAACCCAGGGCCTCATGCATGCAAGGCAAACATTCTACCACTGAGCTACCTTCCCAGCCCCTCAACATTTTTTCATAATGAAACTCTGTTTTCCAACGTTAATTCATTTTATTCTCCAAAATGCTACTCAAGGGAAAGTGGAAAAGCTAACCAAAAAAGCAGAAGGAAAAGTTTTAATAGGTTCTTTCTTCCATAGCAACAAGGCTTTTTCTAACAATCTTTCATTAGTGCATATACTGTACGCTTTTGTTGCATACAGTAAAACAATAGCTTCTATGTAGTGCTACTCAATTTTCAAAAATACATAAGATTTTGACCTTGCCTGCAGAGATAAATTTAAGAAATCCTGCAGTAAGAATAGTAGTCATTACTTAAATACCAAAAATGATGCCTAAAGAGGTTCCTGTTGCTCCTGTAGAGCAATAGGAACTTAGTAAAACTTGTTTGCTTCCAGGGTCAAGTAATAGATGTCACTGCACATCATTTATAAACTTCAAATACAGATTGACAGCTTTTCTTTTTTTTTGGGGGGGGGTCCGGTCATGGGGCTTAAACTCTGGGTCTGGGCGCTGTCCCTCAGCTCTTCAGCTCAAGGCTAGCGCTCTACCACTTGAGCCACAGCACCACTTCCGGCTTTTTTCTTTTTGCTTATGTGGTGCTGAGGAATCGAACCCAGGGCCTCATGCATGCAAGGCAAGCGCTCTACCACTGAGCCACCTTCCCACCCCAACAGCTTTTCTTTTTCCTTTTTTTTTTTTTTTTGGTCGGTCGTGGGGCTTGAACTCTCTGCTTGGGCACTGTCCCTGCGCTCTTCAGTTAAGGCAAGTACTTTACCACTTGAGCCACAGCGCTACTTCCGGTTTTCTAGAGATGAGTCTCACAGACTTTCCTGCCTGGGCTGGCTTTGGACTTTCCTGCCTGGGTTGGCTTTGAACTGTGGTCCTCAGATCTCAGCCTCCTGAGTAGCTAGGATTATAGACATGAGCCACCGGTGCCCAGCTTCTAAGCTTTTCCATAATAAAAGTTTGAAGGAGGAATATGAGATTGAAGTATATACAAAATAATCACCTAGTATTTAGGAGTGTAATTCACTGGTAATGGGCTTGTGTGCTCCAGGTTTCATAGCACCACAAAATGTAGTAAAACACTCTTTTATGTACCTCATAATCCAACATTATGAACACTTGTGGCTCTCCAAATATACCATTCTCTATAGCCTTTTTCTAGATTTTTATACATGCTGAACCTCTGTTTGAGTCCCTTCTCATAAGCCTTACACAAATAAATGGGATGCTACTTTTACCATCTTGGACATTGTTTTACTCTTATATTCAGGAGATTTGCAGTGTGGGAATGGTTGCTTTCTGGTCTTAAGAGAGTTGGCAAGGGCTGGGAAGGTGGCTCATTGGTAGAGCGTTTGCCTTGCATGCCTGAAGCCCTGGGTTCGATTCCTCAGCATCACATAAGCAAAAAGAAAAAGTCGGAAGTGGCACTGTGGCTCAAGTGGTAGAACGCTAGCTTTGAGCTGAAGAGCTGAGGGACAACACCCAGGCCCAGAGTTTAGGCCCCAAGACCGGACCCAAAAAAAAAAGAGAGAGAGAGAGAGAGTTGGCAAAGCCAGGCGCTGGTGGCTCATGCCAACCAAAAAATAAAAAAATAAAAAAGAGTTGGCAAATAATTTTACTAGGAAAGATTTTCTTTTTTGCTTTGTTTTGTTTTGTTAATCATGGGGCCTGAACTCTGGGCCTGCACACTGTCCTTCAGCTCTTCAGCTCAAGCTAGTGCTCTACCACTTGAGCCACAGCGCCACTTCCAGCTTTCTAAGTGGTTTATTGGAGATAGGAGTCTCACTGGACTTTCCTTGCCCAGGCTGGCTTTGAACTATGATCCTCAGATTCAGCCTCCTGAGTAGCCAGGATTACAGGCGTGAGCCACCACCATCTGGCTGGGAAAGAAACTTTTGAGTTGTGCTAAGGTTTATATTTTGTTGTGTTTTTAAGACAAAATTTCATTGGCCTCAAACTCACAGTTCTGCTTCAGCCTCTTGAGTTCTGAGATTATAGATGAGAATCATGTCCAGCTGTACTCTTTTTTATGGCTATGAGCTTGCCATGTTGTTTAGCAATAATAAACACTTTTGTTTATGGGACCATTCTTAGATCAGAATTTAAACGTTGAAGGTTTTGTTGTGATTGTTTACCAAAAGCACAGTCAGAGCTTGCCACCAGCAATTTACCTTTTGTGTTTATATGCACGCATACATAATACTGGGGCTTGAATAATGGACCAGTGTACTTTCCTTTAATTTTTTTGTTGGAGACTGGCACTCTACCACTTATGCCACACTTCTGCTTCTGACTTTTTGGTGATTAATTAGAGATGAGTCTCAGACTTTCCTGCCTGGGCTAGCTTCCAACTCTGATCCTCAGATATTAGCCTCCTGAGCAGCTAGGATTTCAGGCATGAGTCACCAGTTCCTGACTTAAGTCTCTCTTAAAGGGATTGTAGCCACTGTAGATCGATGGGCTTCCCTGAAATTGAATATTAAATTTTTAGAGGAAGAAGTCTAAACAGGGTTTGGTGGTAAACACCTGTAGTCCCAATTTGAGGAGGTTGAGGCAAGAGATTTGTAAGTTCTATTCCAGTCTTGGCTAAATAGCAAGAAAGGGAGAGAGAAGGAAGTAGAGGGAGAGAAGAAGGGAGGGAGTCTATAATATCTCCTAGGTCAAGGCTTAGAAGTAAGTAAGGCCGGGCCCTAGTGACTCACACCTGTAATCCTAGGTATTCAGGAGGCTAAGACCTGAAGATTGCATGCAAAGCCAGCCTAGGCAGGAACTCCAGGAGACTCTTATCTCCAATTAACCACCACAAAGCTCAAAATAGTGCTGTGGAAAAGCACTGCCTTGAGGACAAAAGCTCAAGGCAATGCTCAGGTCCTGAGTTCAGGCCCCAGGATTGGCGTGCCAGCGCATGCACGCACGCGTGTGTGCACACACACACACATACGACTTAAATTCCTTTGATCTCCAACACCCTACTGTCCATTGGAAGTCAGGTATTAATATATGCCAAGTGACCTGAGCATTTTGCTTGGGAAGTTACCTGGTTTTATTAAGCTGTATAAAATTCTCTTTAACCATGTAGACTGTGTTTTAACTCTTAGACCTTAGTCAAATTGTCATCTTAGCATAACTATTGTCAGCATAGCTCTGTATTTAAGGGTAGACCACTTGGATAAGTTTCAGTATATATGAAGATGATGCTAAGAACTAAGAAAAGGGGCTGGGAAGGTGGCTCAATGGTAGAGCGCTTGCCTTGCATGCATGAGGCCCTGTGTTTGATTCCCCAGCACCACATAAGCAAAAAGAAAAAAAGCTGGAAGTGGCGCTGTGGCTCAAGTGGAAGAGCGCTAGCCTTGAGCCGAAGAGCTGAGGGACAGCGCCCAGGCCCAGAGTTCAGGCCCCATGACCAGCCCCCCCCAAAAAAAACTAAGAAAAACATACTTTGGTTCTGTGAGATTGTCCTGTGGAGCTTGACATCTGTGTTGCCTACTACACAGGTTCACGTGATGGTTCTATGGGACTCTGGGAAGTGACGGATGATGTATTGACCAAAAGCGATGCAAGGCACAATGTGTCACGGGTCCCTGTGTATGCCCACATTACTCACAAGGTCTTAAAGGACATCCCTAAGGAGAACACAAACCCTGACAACTGCAAGGTCCGGGCTCTGGCCTTTAACAGCAAGAACAAGGTACGAACTCACCAAGTGATCCCTATTTTCTTTAATTATGGCTTGGGAAATGCAATCTCTTCTCATTTGCCCATGAATGGAGTGCTTGCTGTATTCCTTGGTTCAAGGCTAGCATTCTACCACTTGAGCCACAGCTCCACTTCTTGCTTTCTTGGTGGTTAGTTATAGACAAGAGTTCCAGTCTTTCCTGCCCAGGCTAGCTTTTAACAAAGATCCTTAGATCTCAGCTTCCTGAGTAGCTAGGATTATAAGCATGAACCACTGGTGCCTGGCTTCTGAGCACTTCTTTTTTGTTTCATTTTAATGCGTTTTTTAATTGTAAAAATACTGTACAGAGGGGTTACAGTTACATGAGCAGGGTAATGAGTACATTTCCTTTCAAGCATTGTTGTCTCCTCCTTTATTTTTCCCCTACCATCCCTTCTCTCCCAACTGAGTACCTCTTAAAGGCTCAGGAATGCTGGCAAAGAATTATAACTGAGGCCAACCCCACCCCTTGGATTAATCTCTTATTTCTCTTGAGTGGACCATATTTGTGGGGTAACGTTGTACTTTCCCCAGACCAGTGTGACTTGACTCTCTCATGGTATGTCTTTATAGGTGCTCTATTTGGGGGGTGATTTTCATACTTGCCTATGAAAACACTCTGTGTGTGTGTGTGTGTGTGTGTGTGTGTGTGTGTGCCTGCCTATGAAAACACTGTGTGTGTGTGTGTCTCACACAGACTTTCTGCACAAACTGACTTTAAACTGGATCCTCAGGTCTCAGTTTCCTGTATAGCCAGGATGATAGGCGTGAGTCCCCCCCTTTTATTCCCCCCCCCAGCTTAAGTATTATGTTTCTTCTCATTCTTCTTTTCCCTTTCATTGCTACCAAGTCTTACCTAATTATTATGTCAGATCTGATGCTGAAGTTTTTTTTTTTTTTTTGGTCGGTTGTGGGGCTTGAACTCTGGGCCTGAGCGCTGTCCTTTAGCTCAAGGCAAGTGCTCTACCGCTTGAGCGGTGGTTATTAGAGATAAGAGTCTCATGGACTTTCCTGGCCTGGCTGGCTTTGATCTGTGATCCTCGGATCTCAGCCTCCTGTAGCTAGGATTACAGGCATGAGCCACTGACGCCCGGCAGATGCTGAAGTCTTAAATAGACAGAGCTAGAAAAGGCGAAAAGCTTTTGCAAAATCCGAATGAGGCCATAACTTGGAAAATTGTTACCTTAGCCTCCTCCTCCCATCCACATTTCTTTCCACTTACCAGCTGTCACATTGAGGATTAAGAAAACTGGGCTTCACTTGTGTGCTCTACTGCAACAGTACAACCAGGTGGTGGAGTAGGAACTTTTTCAATCATGAGTGCCTGTAGTATTGCTTGCGTAATAATACACTGTTCGGCTGTAGTCCATAGGGTGAGTTGATAGGTTGATAATTCCTGGTACACTCAATGGGAATATCATGGGATAGGAGAAGAGGACAGGAAGACCCCGTGCTTCAAGGTCTTCCCCTGCTTACTGTGGTACAAATTGAACTGTAACCTGTTTTTCATTGCTCTTGTAGGAACTAGGAGCAGTATCTCTAGATGGCTACTTTCATCTTTGGAAGGCTGAAAATACATTATCTAAGGTTTGATGAACATAATTTTTTTATTTTACCTAATGATTCCCCATATAGTTGTGTGTAGATTATTGTTGACTAACACACCTGTTTTCCAAAGGTTTGGGCATGTTATTGCACAGGACATTGAAATTCTGAGTCTGGCTTACTTCTTTTTTTTTTTTCCAACTTACTTTATTATTGTTTTAGAGGTGATTGACAGCAGAGTTATTTTACATACATCTGGAAATAAGTACATTTCCTTTTGCATCTGTTCCCTCATTCTCTCCTATTCCCTCTGTCCCATTTATTTCCACCCATGAGTTGCATAGTTCACTTTAATCAATGTCTGGTGCAGCCAGTGTGCTCTACTGCTGCACTTTTTTCTCTGATTCTGTGCCTTCCCCCAACCTTTCTCAGATGTGGATGTGAAATACACCATATGTAAGTTAAAGAATACAGAGTCAACAAAAAAAGAACAAACAGATTAAGTCCTTTGTTTTCATATCTTTGGAGTTTGTATATTATTTTATATACATATGAGGAGGTACTTGGGTATTGTGTCTCTGTGATTCTCTCCTAAGACTAATCCTCTTTTGGTCCCACTGTATGTGGGTATCTAGAATTCTGTGTAGTTTCTCATATCTCAGTATCTTTTTTTTTTTTTTTTTTTTGGTCAGTCATGGGGCTTGAACTCTGGGCTTGGGTGCTGTCCCTGCCCTCTTCAGCTCAAGGCAAATGCTCTACCACTTGAGCTACAATGCCACTTCCGGTTTTCTAGTGGTTTATTGGAGATAAGAGTCTCATGGACTTTCTTGCCCAGGCTGGCTTTGAACCGTGATCCTCAGATCTCAGCCTCCTGAGTA
>NW_012267311.1:3013900-3019365 GCF_000151885.1 Dipodomys ordii | reverse complement strand
TTTTTTTTTTTTTTCCCCTGGGCATCACCACCTGGTCCATAGTCTCCAGGGTTTCCATAGGAACTCAGGTGCATGAGATCCAGGGAGGGTGAGTAAAGGAAAGGGACTTCATTCAATATGTGATGCTATTAGTATATATGGATTGTTTTTTGTTGTTTTTTTTTTTGTTTTGCCTGCATGGGGCTTGAACTCAGGGTGTAGATGCTGTCCCTGAGCTCTTGAAGAGCTCAAGGCTAAAGCTCTACCACTTGAGCCACAGCACCACATTCAGGCTTTTTTCTGTTTATGTGGTACTAATTAATCAAACCTGGGGCTTCATGCATGCTAGACATGTACTCTATTACTGAGCCATATTCCCAGCTCTCTCAGTGCCTTTTAGATGTAATATAGCAGGGAGAACATGCACTGTCTCTCTGATCTTGGCTTACCTCATTTAACATGGTTTGTTCTAGTTCCATCTATTTCCCTGGAGATGACATTATTTTTTCTATTGGCTGTGTAAAATTCCATCATATAGGTACCACTCTTTTTGGATCCACTGATCTATTGTGTGGCATCTGGATTGTTTCTATATCTTGGCTATAGTGCTGCAATAAACATGGATGTGAAGATGTCCTTATCATATCCTGGCTTCGGATGCTCAGGGTAGATGTCAAGGAGTAGTATGGCTGGGTTGTAAGGAAGGACTATGTTTAGTTCCTTGAGGAACCTCCAGCCTGCCTTCCATAGTGGTTGTACTAGTCTATATTTCTAGCAGCAGTGCAGTAAGGTTCCTTTGTCCCCACATTCCCACCAGCATTTGTTGTTAGAATTCAAAATGTTGGCCAGTCTTAACTAGGGGAAGATGGTATCTCAGGTTTGTTTTGATTTGCATGTCATTTATTGGCCTGCTTTTTTTTTTTTGAGGGGAGGGGGTCCGGTCGTGGGGCCTAAACTCTGGGCCTGGCGCTGTCCCTCAGTTCTTCAGCTCAAGTCTAGCGCTCTACCACTTGAGCCACAGCGCCACTTCCGGCTTTTTTCTTATGTGGTGCTGAGGAATCGAACCCAGGGCCTCAGGCATGCAAGGCAAGTCCTCTACCACTGAGCCACCTTCCCAGCCCTGGCCTGCTTTTTTTGAAGGGAAAGTTTTTTTGTCTGTCATGGGACTTGAACTCAGAACCTGGGTGCTGTTCCTGCGCTCTTCAGCTCAAGGTGAGTGCTCTAACACTTGAGCCACAGTGCCACTTTTGGTTTGCTGGTGGTTTATTGAGTTGAGAGTCTTATGGACTTTCTTGCCCAAGCTGGCTTAGAACTGTGATCCTCAAATCTCAGCCTCCTGTGTAGCTAGGATGCTAGGATTACAGGTGTGAGCCACCAGCACCTGGCAAAGGGAAAAGTCTTTTAAGAAGATCTGAACCAGGCACTGATGGCTCACACCTGTAATCCTAGCTACTCAGGAGGCTGAGATCTGAGGGTTGCAGTTCAAAGCCAGCCTGGGCAGGAAAGTCCATGAGACACTTTTTTCCCCCCATGATAATCTTATCTCTAATCACAGAAAAAGCCCAAAGTGGCATTGTAGCATAAGTGATGGAGTCCTATCCTTGAGCAAAAGGAGCTTAGACCTGAACTCAGGGCCCAGGAAGGACAAAAAGAAAAGGAGAGGGAGAGAGACAAAAAGCAAGAAAGAAAAAGATTTGAGGATGAGCCTCTCCAGATTGCACAGGCTTACTGAGGGCCTTCCTTACATTTCCTCCAGTGCACAGTATATTTAGGCGTTGTGCATGGATTATTGATTGCTTAGTATGTTGTATGAGCAGAGAAATGTAAAAGGAGCAAAACACCTGTGAAATAGTCAGGTAACTGCCTTATACTCTCATTCCACTTTTTCACTTTGGCACAATTACCACTTGAGCCACACTTCCGCTTCTAGCATTTTACTAGTAATTGGAGGTAAGAGTCTCAAAAATTTGACTGTGCTAACTCTAAACTGCAATTTGCAGGAGGTTTTGTTGTTTTGTTTTGTGCCAGCCTTGGGGCTCCAGACCTGGGTACTGTCCTTGAGCTTTTTTGCTCAAGGCTAGCTCTCTCTTTTTTTTTTTTTTTTTTTTTGTCGGTCGTGGGGCTTGAACTCCGGGCCTGGGCGCTGTCCCTCAGCTCTTCAGCTCAAGGCGAGCGCTCTACCATTTGAGCTATAGCGCCACTTCCGGTTTTCTGGTGGTTTATTGGAGATAGGAGTCTCACGGTCTTTCCTGCCCGGGCTGGCTTTGAACCTCGATCCTCAGATCTCAGCCTCCTGAGTAGCTAGGATTACAGGCGTGAGCCACCAACGCCCGGCGTAGCTCTCTACTTCTTGAGCCACAGTTGTTAATTGGAAAATAAAGAATCACTCAGACTTTCCTGCACAGGCTAGTTTCAAACTGTAATCCTCAAATCTCAAGACCTCAGTCTTCAGAGTAGCTAGATTACAAGTAAGAGCTACTAGTGCTTGGCTGGTTTGTTGTTTTTGTTGTTGTAAATTTATTATTATTATTATTATTATTATAAAGGAATAGATGGTTACAGTCATGTAAGTCAGGTAGAGAGTTTCTCTTTTGGACAATGTCACCCCTTCACTCTCTCCCATTTTTCCTTCCCATCCCTACCAACAAGTTCTAGTGAGTATCACTGCTGAATTTGTTTACCCTTTTGTCCCTCCCTTTCTGTGCCCCCCAAAACATAAATGAACAAACAAGACAAAAACAACAACAAAAACCAACGTTGTTTCCATTCCCTGAATGCTTTTTTTGTTGTTGTTGTTGGTCGTGGGGCTTGAACTCTGGGCCTGGACAGTGTCCCTGATCTCTTCAGCACAAGGCGAGAGCGCTACCATTTGAGCTACAGCGCCATTTCCGGCTTTCTGAGTAGTTTATTGGAGATAAGAGTTCCCCAGACTTTCCTGCCCGTGCTGGCTTTGAACTACAATCCTTGTATCTCAGCCTCCTGAGTAGCATGAGCCACTGGCACCCAGCTTGCTTTTTTTTTTTTTTTTTAAAGGCAGGTCTTGCTGTGTAGTCTGAATTAGCCTCTTAGTGGAGATCTTCCTGCCTCAGTCTCCCAAGCATTGGGTTTACAGATGTGTAGCATCAGGCCCACATAAAAAAATGGATTGAATTTATAGTACTTACAAACAACCTACATGTGTGTTATTTGTCTATATTCAGAGGCTTTTGCTTGTTTGTTTCTTCTGTGATAGGCATTTGCTTGCAAGGCTCTAGGAATTACTCATTTTAAATCCCAAAAGCTTTGAGCTCTACTGACTTTATATGGTATAGATTTGCTAGATCACAAGCATTTAGCATCTAAGGTGGATTTAGGTTATCTGGGATGAAGCCAGTTCTGTGGGTTTACTTTCTGTAGTATGCAATTCCTGTTCAACTGGGGAGATAGACTAAAGGTAGGCAGAAATTAGCTCCTTTATCTAAAGAGTAGTGAAGAAGGTAGTGGCCCTTCCTAGAGATAGTACAGGATGTGGATGTTAGCTTTCTTGCTGTGGGATTATTCCTGGAAACAGCCTGTAATTTTAAGCCTTTCCTACCATTCTGAGTATTTAATTTTAGATTTACCTTTTTCCCTAATTTGGGGAGGTTTTGTTTTTGTGGCAATACTGTGACTTAAACTTAAAACATTTTGTTTTGACTGTTTGCCTGTTGGTGGTACTGTACCATTTGAGCCATACAGCTAGGCTTTTTGCTGGTTGATGGTGACTGAGTCTTGCGGACTTTTCTGCCTGGGATGGCTTCAAACCACCACCTCCAGTTCTCAACCTCTTGAGTAGGACAGGGTTGCAGGCAAGAGCCACCAGTTTTTTCTGAGTTGGTCTCGTAACTTAACATTGCTTGTGTGTGATGAAAAACCCTACAAAGGTAGGGAAAGATTCCTCTCCCTCCCTTTTTTTGTGTCAGTTCTCAGGACAGGATCTTACTTTGTAGACAAGACTGGCCCGAAACTTTGGATCTTCCCACCTCAGCCTCCTGTGTGTAGGATTACTGGTTTGATGTCACAGCTATATGTCTTCTCATTGTTTTCAGCTCCTATCCACCAAACTTCCGTATTGCCGTGAGAATGTGTGTCTGGCCTATGGTAGTGAATGGTCAGTGTATGCAGTGGGCTCTCAGGCTCACGTCTCCTTTTTGGATCCACGGCAGCCATCATACAGTGTCAAGTCTGTCTGTTCCAGGGAGCGAGGCAGTGGTAAGTCTCCATGTGCCCTTCCAGTTTACAGTTACATTGTAAAATGAGTTTTGATGCTCAATTTCTATGTTGTTTTCCAAACAAGTACAGTGATCTGTATGTATAATACAGAATCATTGGTGACAAAGGAGAGTTTGGATATGCAAATATGGCAGTACTAATATGTGGCCATAGAAGTCTTTGTTACAGAAACCACTAGTGAAGATATTAGTAACTTCTGTGTTCTTTATTTCCCGTTGGTTGTGGATCTTGAACTCTGGGTCTGGGTGCTGTCACCCAGCTCTTCAGCTCAAGGCTAGTGCTCTACCACTTGAGCCACAGCACTACTTCTGGCTTTTTCTGTTTATGTAGTGCTGAGGAATCAAACCCAGGGCCTCATGTATGCAAGGTAAGTACTCTACCACTGAGCCACCTTCCCAGCCTGCCATGTTCTTTCATAGAGCTCTATATTCTATTCTGTGGTAACTTTTTTTTGCTGGATCTCTTTCTGAATTAAAAGGAATTGGCATGATGGGGTGAGGAAGAATTTATAAAGGGACATGAGGATACTGTGTATTGTTAGGTTTTTAAAAGGAGGTTGCCGAGTAAGAACCACACCACGCACGTGGTATTCAGGTAATGGGTAGGTTTATTTATCATTCTGGCTGGCACTAGGCCCAGTTGGCACTCCATGCAGCTGGGAAAGACCTGGGAAAGAGAGCTGGGAAAGTGCTGAGAAAGAAAGAGCTGGGAAAGAGAGCATCTGGGCCTGGGCTAGGCCTTATCTAGGGTATGGGCGGACAAAGGTGTGGCCACATCAAATTCAGATGTGACCTCAGCAAGTGCGGATGTGACCTCTTCCAGGTGTGCTAGTTGCCTAGGTAATGCAGGTACTGGGTAGAGACTTTGCTGCGAGGAGGGTGGAGTCTGCTCGCCATCCAGGAGCGGACCTTACATGTATTATGTGACAATTATACTCAATAAAACTAAGGAGAATACTGATTTTAAATTCATTCTGACTAATGGATGTTACTCTTCAGCCTCTTTTTATTTTGCCAGTCCTGGGGCTTGAACTCAGGGACTAGACACTGTTCCTGAACTTCTTTTGCTCAAAGCTAGCACTCTACCACTTGAGCCACAAGTGCCACTTCTGACTTTTTCTTTTTTTTTTTTTTTTGGGTCCAGTCGTGGTACCTGAACTCTGGGCCTGGGCGCTGTCCCTCAGCTCTTTTAGCTCAAGGCTAGCGCTCTACCACTTGAGCCACAGCGCCACTTCC
>NW_012267311.1:3006246-3013084 GCF_000151885.1 Dipodomys ordii | reverse complement strand
CACTGTGGCTCAAATGGTAGAGTGCTAGCCTTGAGCTGAAGAGCTGAGGGACAGTGCCCAGGCCCTGAGTTCAGACCCCGTGACCAGCAAAAAAAAAAAAGAGTCTCAGGGACTTTCCTGCCCAGGCTGGCTTTGAACTGCAATCCTCAGATCTCAGCCTCCTGAGTATCAGCTAGGATTACAGTTGTGAGCCACCGGCACCCGTCCCAATGTAGTCTTTTCTTTCTTTCAAAATAGGCTTTTGTTTTGGGCAATGTTTTTGTTTTTTGCCAGTCTTGGGGCTTGACTCTGGGCCTGGGTTCTGTCCCTGAGATTCTTTTTGCTCAAGGCTAGTACTGTACCATTTGAGCCACAGCGCCACTTCCAGCCTTTAATGTGTATGTGGTACTGAAGAATGGAACCCAGGGCTTCATGCATGCTAGGCAAGCACTCTACCATTAAGCCACATTCCTAGCCTGTCCCTCAGCTCTTCAGCTCAAGGCGAGCGCTCTACCACTTGAGCCACAGCACCACTTCCTGTGCAGCTCTTCTTATGTGCCAAAAGACATCTTTGTATCTCAGGGATTTATTTTAACTACATTGTCAGTGAATATGTTTTTTCTGTGGCCCACAGAGAGTAAATGACTTAACTTAAAATTTCATACTATAGGTGAGAGAAAGTGTGATTTGAGGTGCTTTTTACCACTCTAATAATACACTGAATTTCAGATGGCGACTTGTAACCAACTGCTGATCATTTATACCCGTGTTCCTAGCTACTTAGGAGGCTGAGATCTAAGGATAGCAGATAGATCTACGGAGCCAGTCTGGGCAGGAACCAAAAAGCTGGAAGTAGAGCTATGTTTCAAGTGGTAGAATGCCAGCCTTGAACAAAAAAGCTAAGGACAGTAACCAAGCCCTGAGTTCAAGTCCCAAGATTGGCACAAAAAATAAAAGAAAAACAACAACAACAAAAAACCTTTTTGCAGTGCTGCAGATCATCTTAATCATTTTTTTTTATTTTGGGGGGGGGTCCTGTCGTGGGGCCTGGGTGCTGTCCCTCAGCTCTTCAGCTCAAGGCTAGCACTCTACCACTTGAGCCACAGCACCACGTCTGGCTTTTTTTTTTCTGCTTATATGGTGCTGAGGAATCGAACCCAGGGCCTTATGCATGCAAGGCAAGCACTCTACCACTAAGCCACCTTCCCAGCCCATGCAAATCATCTTAAGGTATAAAATAGGTGATTCCAAAGTGGCTGGGGGGAGTTCCAGACACACTTACATTCTTTGACCAAAAACATTGGCTGTCATCACGGTTCTAGCCTTGCAGAGGGTTTCTGGGTACTTGACCATAGAATAGTGTGATAGTGTGATTTTTTTTTGTTGTTATTGTTGTTTTTGTTTTTTTTGTCAGTTCTGGGGCTTGAACTCTGGGCCAAGGCACTGTTCCTGGGCTCCTTTTGCTCAAGTCTACACGCTGCCTGTTTGAGCCACAGTACCACTTCCAGCTTTCTCTGTAATTAATTGGAAATAAGAGTCACATAGACTTTGCTGCTGGGGCTGGCTTTGCATCATGATCCTCAGATCTTAGCCTCCTGAGTAGCCAGGATTACAGGAGTGAGACAATGGTGCCTGTCTAATGATGTGATTTTTGTAGGTGCTGCACAAATTCAGTGTTGGAGAAACTCAGGCTAACAGACTACTTACTAAGCACATGTTCTTTGTCTTCATTGCCCTTACTTTTGTCTCTCAGGGATCCGGTCCGTGAGCTTCTATGAGCATATCATCACTGTGGGCACAGGGCAGGGCTCCCTGCTCTTCTATGATATCCGAGCTCAGAGATTTCTGGAAGAGAGGTTCTCAGCGTGTTATGGATCCAAGCCCAGACTAGCAGGGGAAAATCTGAAACTAACCACTGGCAAAGGTTGGCTGGTGAGTAAGCCTCCACCTGAGATGGTTGCTGGAAGTGACAAAAATTATTTTCCCTCTACTCATTTACCCTTACTTCTGCTGACACGCCCCTTACCTGCCCACACTTTTTCAGTAGTAAGAGGCACTGTCTGGAACAGAGAAGGCAGCTTGTTGCCCTGAATGTTCCATATTACATAGTCTGAGAGTACAAGGCCCTAGTAAAGCACACTGGTTGACTTCGAAATCCCCCAAGTGGAGCTAGAGCAGGATGAGGAACCTTACACCATGGCTTCCAGTGAGTAATTACGGAGTTCGTTTCCAACTGTCTCGTGAAGACCTGTGCTTTGTGTAACAATACTTAAGCCTGCTCAGTTTCTCTTAATGTTTAGTTAGGAAGAGGCCTGGCCAGGTGGCTCACACCTGTAATCTTAGCTACTCGGGAAACAAGGATCGTGGTTTGAAGCCAACCGGGGCAAAAAAGTTACCCACCAAAACTGGAAGTGATGCTGTGTGGCTCCAGTGGTAAAAGCACTAGCCTTGAGCAAAATGAAGCTCAGGGACAGTGCCCAGGCCTTGAGTTCAAGCCTCAGGACCAGCACAGAGAGAGAGAGAAAGGGGGAGGAGAGCCCAATTCCCATGAGAACCAATCTGCTTTTTGTTTTTGTTTTGTTTTTTTAAATTTATACAAAGAGGTTACAATTCCATAAGTCAGGTAATATGTACAGTACTTCTTGGTCAGTATCCTTTCTTCTTTTTTTTTTTTTTTTCTCGGTTGTGGGGCTTGAACACTGGGCCTGGGCACTGTCCCTCAGCATTTCAGCTCAAGGTGAGCACTCTACCTCTTGAGCCACAGCCCCACTTCCTATTTTCTGGTGGTTAATTGGAGATAAGAATCTCATGGACTTTCCTGCCAAGGCTGGCTTTGAACTGTGATCCACAGATCTCAGCCTCTTGAGTAGCTAGGATTACAAGCATGAGCTACCAGTGCCCGGCCTCCTCTCTTCTTTAATTCAACTTTTTTGTTGTTGTTGTTGGTCATGGGGCCTGAGCTCTGGGCCTGGGTGCTGTCCCTCAGCTCTTCAGCTCAAGGCTAGCTCTCTACCATTTGAGCCACAGCACTGCTTCTAGCTTTTTCAGCTTATGTGGTGCTGAAGAATCAAACCCAGGGTCTCATGCATGCAAGAATTCTACCACTGAGCCACCTTCCCAGTCCCTAATTCAGCTTTTTATAGAGTTCTTACTAAGACCAGAAATCTTTCTTATCCCTTCTTCCTTCTCTTCTACCCCATGGCCTAGAGGTACTAATGGTCTCTTCTTCTTCCATAGAATCATGATGAAACCTGGAGGAATTACTTCTCAGATATTGATTTCTTCCCCAATGCTGTTTACACCCACTGCTACGACTCGTCTGGAACGAAACTCTTTGTGGCAGGAGGTCCCCTCCCTTCAGGGCTCCATGGAAACTATGCTGGACTATGGAGTTAATGACAGCTAACTTTCTCCCAAAATGCAGAGTTACACTAACTTCCACCCTCTGTTTCTTTGGTTCTTTCGATTTTTTTTTTCCGATTGTGGAAGCTCTCCTATTTTAGTGGGAACACCAGTTTATCTGTGGTCTAGGCACTTCATAGGAAGAAGCTCTGTAAAGAAATCCAAAGGGTGTTTTTGTTGTTGTTGTATTGCTTTTTTCTCCTTAAGTAATCAGAATTTTCTTTTTCTTTTTTTTTTTTTGGTTTTGTTTCTGACTTCTCAACCAAACATTGTTGCAAATTCCTATTTGTATTTTTTCTTTAAGTGACACATACTCCCCTGGCTTCTTGAGGCTGAAATAACATAGTTATTCTCATCCTTACTTCATTCTTGAGAGGTAGGGCTTCTTTATAATTATGTGGTATCTGTCAGACTTTCTGTGAAAGTTTGGGAGCCATGTGAGTATGCGCGTGTATGCGTGTGAACCTGTGTACCTGTGGGTACTGTGTGTCACTGAAATTACCTGGAGTGAGGATTACTTGTAATTAAAATATTTATAAAAGAAACAACTTATTCACAGAGTCCAGCTTTGGGTTTGGCCTGTATCTCATTTTTATAAGTTTTAATCAACATGATTGTAGGAAGCAAAAATCAGAAAGAGAAACGAATAAATCACTGGTAACACCTTTAAGTTAGCTCACAGGCTGCCTGGGCCTTCCATGTCAGGACTCCAGTCCAGCCCTACTGTCATCCCATCAGGGTGTGTCCCTTCCACTTCCCAAGCTCCCATCTGACTAGCCAATGGCCATTCCTCTAAAACAGGTGCAGCTCTGCAGGCGCGGACGCTTCATAGGATTTGGTGAGGAGAATCCACTTCCTAATATTCCTTTCCCCTCAAGCAAGACCTGGTCTAGCATTGTCAAACCCTAGGGCTGGGAGGGCTTCAAAGTCTGCTAAGGTTCCCAAACACAGTTCCCTTGGCTTGAAGGAAAAGCTTTTCCCTTACCATTCTCCTAATCTCCTGTGGGTTTTGCTGTTGTTTGCTAAATTGGCTTCAGGCCAGGAGCATGGTGGTGAGCAGGGGGGTTATCTGTGTGTAATGAGTGCTTCATGTATGGAGTATTTGTTTTCTCAATGCAGTGGGGCTTAGGGTTGAAGCCACCTCTCCTACTCTATTAGCCCAGCCTGGGATGGTGATGGAGTGGCCAGTAGCCTGCATTGTTGTGCATGTAACAGATTAGTGATTTGCCTGTTCTTCCCTTGAACTGTCTGTTTAGTCTGAGGTTTTTAAAATTGCAGGACACTGACTGTAATGTCCAGTTGTTCCCTGCTTTTTATGCATCATGTTGACGATAACAGCTATTTCCACAGTCTTCCTCTAGATACATACAATGCTTCTGTCAGCTTCCTGTCCTGGGGAAATGCAGTCATATTCCTGCACCCCAGATTCTTAGTCACTCTCTGTTATACCTCTTCTGAGTGTGTGTGTGTGTGTGTGTGGTGCCTGCTGGGGAAGGAAAATAGCCTACTCTAATCTTGGGGCACACAGCATTATCCCGCAGGTTCTGGAATTCTCATCTTTTAACCTAGAAAAATAGGTGCTATAAACAGGGAATTAAGCAAAATGCTGGTTGCTATAAATCTTTTTGTCTTAATTTTTTCTATTATTAAACTACAGTCTGTAGATTTCTTAGTTCTCACAGAACTTCTATTCATTTGAAACTGACTTGTATATTTAAAACAAAAAAAAAAAATCTTTAAGTAGGATGTTTTGTACTGTTGCCAGACCCTCTTCAATGATGGGTAATGCGTTTGATTGTTTGAGATTTTGTTTTTAAAAATGTAGCATTTTTTTGCCAAGGAAAATAAATAAATATTATTTCAGTGCAGAATGGCTTAAATGAGTGTGTGTAGTCACGAGGCTTCAGGGAAAAGACCTTAGGTTGGTTGAAGGTACACTGGGATTGTTCAAGGTTAGAAGCAGGGATACATATAAGGCTGCTTGCTCCCTTACTTCCTAGCATTGGCTCAAGATCAGTTGCTCTGTGGATTCAGTTGAAAATGGCTATATCCACCGGGCACCAATGGCTCATACCTGTAATCCTAGCTACTCAGGAGGCTGAGATCTGAGGATCATGGTTCAAAGCTAGCCCAGGCAAGAAAGTCTGTGAGACTTTTTTTTTTTTTTTGTCGGTCATGGGCCTTGAACTCTGGGCCTGAGCGCTGGCCCTCAGCTCTTCAGCTCAATGCTAGTGCTCTACCACTTGAGCTACAGCGCCACTTCTGGTTTTCTGCTGGTTTATTGGAGATAAGAGTTTCACGGAGTTTCCTGCCCGGGCCGGCTTCGAACCATGATCCTCAGATCTCTCCTGAGTAGCTAGGATTACAGGTGTGAGCCACCGACACCTGGCTCGTAAGACTCTTATTTCCAATAAACCACTAGAAAACCAGAAGTGGTACTGTGGCTCAAGTGGTAGAGTATTTGCCTTGACCTGAAGAGCATGGGGAGAGTGCCCAAGCCCAGAGTTCAAGCCCCATGACCGACAAAAAAAAAAGAAAATGTCTACATCCAAGGGAAGTAGTATAGTACCTGGAAAGAAAAAAATCCAGTGGCTAAAAATGGAGAGATGCTTTGCTCTGAGTCTGCATTTGTACCAGCTAACCAGTTCTTCTGACATAAATCAAGGTTAATGATAGGCTTTGCCTACTTCAGTGGATATTCCCCTAAGAATGGCCAAAAGTGGCTGTGCTGTGCCCTGGGAAGCATGCCATATTTTTGCAGTTGGAACTGTGGCTCTTCACTGCTGTTTATAAGGTGCGGGCATGGTGACTACAGAGAGTGATGCCTGATTGAAGCTCTAGCTGAAAGAGGCAGACTACTGGGTATAGCACCTTCATGCCATCATCCATGTCTGGGTGCTCTGCCACTTGAGCCTGGCAAGGCAGTGCTTATTCCTCTGCCACATGGCACTTGTTCCTTTCCAGAGCAAGGTTATAACTACTCTTCAAACCTGCCTTAGACTGGTTCAGAACAGGACTCATTGGGCTGGGAATGTGGCTTAGTGGAAGAATGCTTGCCTAGCATGCATGAAGCCCTCAGTTTGATTCCTCACTGCCCACATACACAGAAAAAGCCAGAAGTGATGCTGTGGCTTAAGTGGTAAAGTGCTAGCCTAGAGCAAAAGAAGCTCAGGGAGAGTGCCCAAAGTCCTGATTTGAAGCCCCAGGACTGGCAAAAAAAAGAAAAAAACGTAACTCATGATGATCTGTTTGGTCAAAGGTTATGAGACAAAAAGGGGGAGTGAAAACAAAATTTGAGAGGGTTTTCTAGAAGAACAGTTAGATTTGAACAGAGACTGCAGCTAACCATTTTTTGGGGGGTTTTTTTGTTTTTTTTTTTTTTGGTCAGTCATGGGGCTTGAACTCTGGGCCTGGGCGCTGTCCCTCAGCTCTTCAGCTCAAGGCGAGCGCTCTACCA
>NW_012267311.1:2994799-3005186 GCF_000151885.1 Dipodomys ordii | reverse complement strand
ACTTGAGCCACAGTGCCACTTCTGGCTTTTTTTTTTTTTTCTGCTTATGTGGTGCTGAGGAATTGAACCCAGAGCCTCATACATGCAAAACAAGTGCTCTACCACTGAACCACCTTCCTACCCCAACACATCACCTTACTCTTAGGTTGTTGGTGTGTTACCACAGGGCTCCTGTTCTCTGGAACATGCTCCAAGAATGGTGACAGGAGATGCGAGGCAGACTTGGCCTGGGCTGTGGCCTCTGTGGAATCTTGGCCTTGTTCCTGTTTTCCAGCCAGACTTTGCAGCAATGTATATATCACAGAAGGCCTTTGTGGATTTTATGATATTCCCTTCTTGCCAGCAAGCAATCCCTTCTCCTGAGCTATGAAAGAACTTCCTTGTTCACGGTCAGGCCACATTCTAAATGACCTGCCAGCTCCTCCCATCCTCCTTTGGATCCTTTTGCAGAAAGGATCAATTCACTTAGGAAGTGAATTCCAAGACCTTCAAGCCTCATTTATATCCCTAGTTCCCCAATACTCCCTCCTACCCTGGCCTTTTTTTTTTTTTTAAGTGGGTCTTTGCTGTATTGTCCAGACTGGCTTCAAACTCCTAGGCTCATTAAGCAATTGTCCCTCATTCTCCAGAGTACCTGGAACTATAAACACAGGTCGCTGTGCCCAGCTCCCTATCACTTTTTTTTCTCTTCTGATACTGGGTAGTAAACCCAGGTCCCCACCAGTCTTGTTACAGATCTGGTCCCAAATGCTTATAATAGGGGTAAAGATGGAGTAGACTAGCTCTCTCATCCACGCACCATCCAGACAATAACCAAAAATAACAAGGATATCAGATGTCAAGGCCCTCAGGCATCAGCCTGTGACCTTAGGGTTTTATCCTCTTCAAGTAGCTCTTGAGGTAGAAGTTGACAGTAGGGGTCCCTCAATGTTACTTGCTTCAAAATTATACTTCACTGCATACTAATGGGATCCTGGGAGGAGGTTTGTTTGTTGTTGTTGTTTTGGTCGGTTGTGGGGCTTGAACTCTGGGCCTGGGCGCTGTCCCTCAGCTCTTCAGCTCAAGGCTAGCACTCTGCCACTTGAGCCACAGCGCCACTTTCGGAGCCACCTTCCCAGCCCCTTTCTAGTGGTTTATTGAACAGAGTCTCACAGACTTTTCCTGCCTTGGCTGGCTTTGAACCATGATCCTCACATCTCAACCTCCTGAGAAGCTGGGATTACAAGCGTGAGCCACCTGCACCCGGCTTCCTGGGAGGTTTTGAGGGAGCAAACACATGGGCTTCTGATTGAGCAATCACTGATAAAGATGCCAGAAATCTGACAGTGTACATCTATGATCCCAGCTCTACCTGGGAGGCCAGCCTGGGCTACATGGCAAGACTCTGTCTCAAAAACAAAGAAGCAGCTTGGTTTCTTAGCTTGCTGCTTTGCCTCTTACCTCAATTGCTCCAAAGGATCATTTCAGGGAAATGTGAGCAAAAGGAACACTGCTACCAGAAATAAAGACATGATCTGAACTCAAGATTAGGCTCTGAAGTCTTGAGGTGTGTGGCTCAAGTGTAAGAGGGAACTACTAAGGGGGAGAAATTGGGCTTTGAACTCTTTTGTTGTTGTTGTTGGTTGTGGGGCCTGAACTCTGGGCTGAGGCGCTGTCCCTGCACTTCAGCTCAAGGCGAGCCCTCTACCACTTGAGCCACAGTGCCACTTCTGGTTTTCTATTGGAGATAAGCGTCTCACGGACTTTCCTGCCTGGGCTAGCTTTGAACCTGAGTAACTAGGATTACAGGTGTGAGTCACCAGCACCCAGCTTTGAGCTCTTTTTTGATTCAGTTTTCAAAGACGGAGGTTTGAGCCTTCCTTGCAAGTTCTACATAAGAACACTCCCTTTGATTAGTGTGTAATTGCCAAAGTAAGAATTTTTAAAGGATAATAATACTCATTAACTGAGTGTAGAGTCACATGTTTACCCTACTTGTTATCTACTCATCTGTAATTAACATTTCTAGTGCTATGGACTAGAAGCAAGCAAATGATCAACCACTATCTTAAACTCCTCTCAAGTGTAGCTATTTTTTCTTAGCTAAATGGCAGCCTGGACTGTTGACTGAAAATAATGATGAGCTTTCTTGGTTCTCCTGGTATTAAGAGTTGGATCTTAAGTGTGTCCCAATGGCTCTTACGTTAAAAGTCTGTTCTCAGCTAATGAGCTCATTGGTTGCTAGAATCTTTTAGGGGGTGGGGCCGAATGGAAGGAAATTAGGTCATTGATATATGCACTGGTTGGAACCCTAGCTTCTTCCTCTCTCTTGCTTCCCAGCTGGCTCTGCCATTGGCTCCCTGCCACTATGTACTGCTTTGCCACAGATCCAAAAGCAATGGAGCTGGGGTTCATGAACTGAACCCTTTGAAACCATAACCAAAATAAGGATAAGATACCAGTCTTCAACTACTAAGTTGCTGTGACATTTTGTCACAGTAATAAGAGCCTGATGTAATATACCATGGCAAAGGCATTTCACTGGCAGGCAAGAGCCCCTGAACTATCCTGGCATGACTTAAGAAAGTTTTGGCTCTATGGTGTGTTACTTACCTGAGAAACAGCCCTTACCTTTACAGCCTTTCTGCCTCTCTCAACTGTTACACTAATAAAAAATAAAATTAAGGCTGGGAAGATGGCTCAGTGGTCAGCATCACATAAGCAGAAAAAGCCGTAAGTGGCCCGGTGGCTCAAGTGGTAAAGCGCTAGCCTTGAGCTGAAGAGCTGAGGGACAGCGCTCAGGCCCAGAGTTCAGGCCCCATGACCAACAACAACAACAAAAGTAAAATTATCGCTATAATTACCATGTATAAGGTTTCACCACTAGATTTTTTTTTTTTTTGCCAGTCCCTGGGGATTGAACTCAGGACCTGAGCACTGTTGAGCTTCTGCTCAAAGCTAACACTCTACCACTTGAGCCACAGCACCACTTCTGGCTTTTTCTGTGTGTGTGTGTGTGTGTTACTGAGTATTCAAACCCAGGGCTTCATGCATGCTAGGCAAGCATTCCACCACTAAGCCACATTCCCAGCCTCATTGTTAGATTTTTTTTTTTTAAGGTATGGGATAGTAGTTAAAGATATTGAAGCTATTCTTTGAAAAATATCTGCCACCACCAATAGCCAACTGTTCAGGGTAAAAGTGGAGGGTGCAGTTTCAGTTTTGCTGCTGACCATGTCCATATAGCTTTGAAGAAGTTTTTTGTTTTTGTTTTTTTGGTTGATCGTGGGGCTTGAACTCTGGGCCTGGGTGCTGTCCCTCAGCTCTTCAGCTCAAGGTGAGTGCTCTACCATTTGAGCCACAGCACCACTTCTGGTTTTCTGGTGGTTTATTGGAGATAAGAGTCTCATGGACTTTCCTGTCCTGGCTGGCTTTGAACTGTGATCCTCAGATCTCAACCTCCTGAGTAGCTAGGACTACAGGCATAAGTCACCAGCGCCCCGCTTGAACAAATCTTTTTCCTCCTGTTAGATATCAATTATTTTTTTAATATCATGGGGCCTCAAGTCTGGGCCTGGGCATTGTTCCTCAGCTCTTCCACTAGCACCATTTCTGGCTTTTTCTGTTTATGGGGTACTGAGGAATCAAACCCAGGGCTTCATGCATGCTAGGCAAGCACTCTTTTGTTTGTTTGTTTGTTTGGGGACCTGTCATGGGGCCTGAACTCTGGGCCTGGGCACTGTCCCTCAGCTCTTCAGCTCAAGGCTAGCGCTCTACCACTTGAGCCACAACAGCACCACTTCTGGCTTTTTTCGTTTTGCTTATGTGGTGCTGAGGAATGGAACCCAGGGCCTCTGGCATGCAAGGCAAGCGCTCTACCACTGAGCCACCTTCCCAGCCCCATAGGCAAGCACTCTTATCACTAAGCCACATTCCCAGCCCCCAAAAGCCAAATTTTTTAGACAGCCACATAACCAAATCCTCTCAACTGAGAAAATAAATTGCTGTCAAACAACTTCTGTCAAAATCGCTCAAGGAGGCTGGGAAGGTGGTTCAGGGTACAGTGCTTGCCTTGCATGCCTGAGGCCCTGGGTTCGATTCCTCAGCACCACATAAGCAGAAAAAGTCGGAAGTGGTGCTGTGGCTCAAGTGGTAGAGCACTAGCCTTGAGCTGAAGAGCTGAGGGACAACGCCCAGGCCCAGAGTTCAGGCCCCAAGACCAACCCCTCTTCCCCCCCAAAAAAAAAAAAACTCTCAAGGTATAACTAAGGTTCCAACTTTTTTCTTCCATGGTTTCATCAAGCCCAGCTAAGAACAAGAGTGGAGAACTAATTCCTCATGAGACCAATAAATCCATGCATACTCCAGTAGGGGGAGCCAGAGTTTAGTTTCCAAACTCCAGGTACTTCTGCATCAACAAAATCCCTAAAGAGGGAGTGAGGAAACCAAACTATGCACAAAACATGGTTTATATTTTAGTGATGGTTTTTATAGTACTGGATTTTGAACTCAAGGCTTGCTCAGCTGATACTGTACCATTGAGCCACACTTCCAGCCCTGCTACACTCCCCCACATCCTCCCCGCCACCCCACTCCCACCCCCCGGCCAGTCCTGGGGCTTGAACTCTGGGCCTGGGCACTGTCCCTGAGCTTGTTTTGTTCAAGGCCAGTACTCTACCACTTGAGCCACAGCACCACTTCTGGATTTTTCTGTTTATGTGGTACTGAGGAATGGAACCCAGGGCTTCATGCATGCTAGGCAAGCACTCTACCACTAGCCTAGCCCTACATTTTTTGCTGGCTGTTTGGAGATGGACAAGTGAGCTTTTCTGCCTGGGCTAGTTTAGAAGCACCATCCTCTGGATGTGTCAGCCTTCTGTGTAGCTAGGATTACAGGAATTACAGGAATGAGTCACTAATGCCTGACTCAAAACATGTTTTTGTTTGTTTTGTGAGGAATTGAACCCAGGGGCTTTCTTTGCTAAGCAAGCATACTACCATTGATCTACTTTCCAACCCTGAAAAACACATTTTTAAGGGGGAAATTGGACAGAACTATAGGGTCTTTTTTTTTTTTCTTTCAGTTCTAGGGCTTGAACTTAGGGTCTGAGTGCTGTTCCTCAGCTCTTCAGCTCACGGCTAGCACTCTACCACTTGAGCACAGTGCCACTTCTGGCTTTTTCTGCTTATGTGGTGCTGAGGAATTGAACCCAGGGCCTCATGCATGCAAGGCAAGCACTCTACCACTGAGCTACCTTCCCAGCCCTGAAGTGTCAATCTTTGAAGGAGTTTTTTGGGAGTTCTTGGTTTAATTTTCTTTAATCGGGTTTTCTTTTTTTCTTTCTTCCTTTCTTTTTTTTTTCCAGTCATGGGGCCTGAACTCTGGGTCTGAGCACTGTCCCTCAGCTCTTCATCTCAGGACTAGCACTCTACCACTTGAGCCACAGCACCACTTCTGTCTTTTTCCGCTTATGTGGTGCTGAAGAATTGAATGCAGAGCCTCATACATGCAAGGCAAGCGCTCTACCACTAAGCCACCTTCCCAGCTAATCAAGTTTTCTGAGTATTAATCCTTTTTGTTTGTCAGTTCTGGCATTTGAACTCAGGACTTGGGCATTGTCCCTGAGCTCTTTCACTCAAGTTAGCTCTCTATCACTTTGAGCCACAGCTCCATTTCCTGATTTTGAGTGGTAAACTGGAGATAAGAGTCTCACAAGGACTTTCCTGCCTGGGCTGGTTTTGAACCTTGATTCTCAGATATCAGCCTCCTGAGTAGCTAGGAATGCAGATATGAGCCACCAGTGCCTCGCTCAAAATAGTAATACTTGAACCAATCTACCCTATACTTTTATGTGTTAATTTGATTTACAAAGGTACATGAATGCATACAACTTCTCAAGTGGATATGTATTGTGGTTAGGGTAGAGCACATGCCTAGTATGCCAGAAGCGTTGGGTTCAATTCCCAGTACAGCACATACAAATAATGTTATAATATGGGATAGCCAGATGGATTTTATTGTATAAGAAATGAGATGCTGCCTTTGGATTGCCCAATTGGATGTTTTGTTGAAAGAGTTAGGCAGGAAGTATCTTAGAGAAAGAGCACTGAAGCTAGTTAAATCTGTCTCTAATCACTAGCCAACTGGATTTTGTTTTTTGTTTTTTTGTTTTTTTTGGGTCCAGTTGTGGGGCCTGAACTCTGGGCCTGGGCGCTGTCACTCAGCTCTTTTAGCTCAAGGCTAGCGCTCTACCACTTGAGCCACAGCACCACTTCCGGTTTTTTTCATTTTGCTTATGTGGTGCTGGGGAATCGAAGCCAGGGCCTCATGCATGCAAGGCAAGCGCTCTACCACTGAGCCACCTCCCCAGCCCCGATTTTGTTGTTTTGTTTGTTCATTGCCTTTTTTTTTTTTTTCAGTCAGTTGTGGGGTTTGAACTCTGGGCCTGGGCGCTGTCACTTTCAGCCACAGCGCCACTTCCAGTTTTCTGGTGGTTATTTGGAGATAAAAGTCTTACAGACTTTCCTACCCAGGTTGGTTTTGAACCATGATCCTCAGATCTCAGCCTCGAGTAGCTAGGATTACAGGCATCAGCCACCAGCGCCAGTGCTTCATTGTCTCTTTGAGACAGGGTAATGCTATGTATCTCTCTGTATCTCATGCTGACTTCTAATTCTCTATCCTTCTGCCTCAGCCTCCTGAGTACTGGGATTATATCAGCTATCATCTCCTGACTCTAGCCAGCTCTTTGGGTTTTTTGTTATTTGTTCATTTTTTCCAAGCTGGGGGCTGGAACTCTGTGCCTCACTCTTGCTTGGCTTGATTGTTCACAGCTGGTGCTTTACCACTTGAGCCATACCTCCAGCCTAGCATTTTTCTGGTTAATTGGAATCAGAATCTTGCAAACTTTTCTGCCAAGCTGGCCCTGAATCACAATCAGTCCTGCAAGTCTCAGCCTTCTGAGCCACTGGCATGACCCGTAGCAGGTAACCTCTCTGAGCTCACTATGAACTTTGTTGATAAGGGGTGTATGTGGAGGTGCTTTTCACACAAAGCACAACTGTAAGGCATTCTTAGGGCTCCTAAGTCACCTTAGGACTCCTGAGTCATCTTTTGAGATTTCACAGTCCTGGGCTGGGAAGGTGGCTCAGTGGTAGAGTGCTTGCCTTGCATGCATGAGGCCCTGGGGATTCCCCAGCACCACATAAGCAGAAAAAGCCGGAAATGGCACTATGGCTCAAATGGTAGAGCGCTAGCCTTGAGCTGAAGAGCTGAAGGGCAGCGCCCAGGCCCCACGACTGACCAAAAAAAAAGAAAAAAAGAAAGATTTCACAGTCCCAGGGAGAAGGCAGATCTTCACTTTAACTCATCCCAAACAACTGTCATTGGAGCAGCCTGGAACAGAGGAATATTTGAAAATAACATTAACGCATAGCTTTAAGCACTCAAGCCTCCAGCCAGGACCTTACCCCAACCAAGGTATTCCTTCTTTTTATTCTTTTTTCCGGTCGTGGGGCTTGAACTCTGGGCCTGGGCACTGTCCATGGACTCTTCAGCCCAAGGCCAGCACTCTACTGCTTGAGCCACAATGCCGCTTCCAGTTTTTTATTGGTTCGTTGGAGATAAGAGTCTCTCAGACTTTCCTGCCTGGGCTGGCTTTGAACCTTGATCCTTAGATCTCAGCCTCTTGAGTAGCTAGGATTACAGGTGTGAGCCACCAGTGCCCGGCAAGGTATTCCTTCTGGTTGAAACCTACCCTGTCTGAACCAAAGTGGGCTGATGACCAGCCAGCCAGCCATGTGGCTCACACTAGAAGAAAAGACACATATGGTCTCTGATAACTGAGCAACCTGGAGAGAGAAGCTGAAAGCTGACTTACCTGAGTTGTTGCTCAGAAAACATTGGAAACACTGAGATTTCTTTTTTCATAGTCCTGGGGCGTGAACTCAGGGCTTTGGGCACTGTCTCTGAGCTTCTTTTGCTCAAGGCAACACTCTACCACTTCTGGCACCACTTCTGGCTTTCTCTGTTTATGTGGTACTGAGGAATTGAACCCAGGGCTTCATGCATGCTAGGCAAGCACTCTACTACTAAGCCACCTTCCCAGCCAAATGCTGAGATTCTTAGCTGGTGTAATTGGAGTAAGGCCCCCAGAAACAGTGTTGAGATTCATAGGAGATGCCCTCCTAAGGCAGAAGCAGCTCTGTGCTGAGCAGGGAAAGAGTGACTTGGGCATTAGCTTTGCATTGTAGGCAAAGAGCAGCCCTATGTGGGCCCATCTGTGTTTGGAAGTGGGTGCTAATTTCTAATTTCCCTGAGATCTCTCCCCTGTCCACATCTGTACCTCTGTAGCTGTGGCAGCTAAAGATAAGAGTTTTGGGCAGGGGCTACTTCTTAGTAGGACCTGTCTAGGCCTGTAAGAACTGGTTTAACTTGCTTCTGAAAATCTTGACTCCACCCTAAACTCCTCTGCCTTCAGGAGAAAGGATTGTAGGGAGAAGGACTGATACAGTCAAGTCTAGGAGGTCCCTGGAGAGGTGACTTACTTTGGGGAAGGAGAGGGTCTAGTAGGACTTCTTGAATTCCTTCTAGAGTTTCCTCATAGGTGCCGGGACGGGCCTCTGTCTCTAGTTCTTCCTGGTATTCTTAATGTTACTCTTTTATTATTCTTTTTTCAGATGAAGTTTTATTATGTTGCTCAGGCTAATCAAACTCGTGGCTCAAGTGCATCTCTGCCTTAGTCCCCCCACCCCCCACCATTTTTTGTGCCCTCCATCCTAGGGCTTGAAATCAGGGCCTGAAATTCTTTTTTGCTCAAGGCTAGTGCTCTATTACTTGAGCCACAGCTCCACTTCCAGGTGTTTTGGGTGGTTAATTGGGGATTTGACTCATGGACTTTCTTGCACAGGCTAGCTTTGGACTGCGATCCTCAGATCTCAGCTTCCTAAGTAGCTAGGATTACAGCTGTGAGCCACTGGCATTTTTCAAGAACCTGATACTACAGGCATGTGCCCCACAGTTGGAAAGTCACTTTTTTTGTAGGGGGTGGGGGCAGTATTGGGGGTTGAACCCAGAGTCTCTACCGTTGAGTTACATCCCCAGGCCTGGTGTCACCTGGTGTCACTTCTGGTTCTCCAGGAAGTTGCCATCATGAAGGTCTCCAGGAGCAGGAATCAGTAGTAGTACAAGGTTCAGCCCTCCCCTGTGTAGAGTCAGATTCCTCCACATAAAGCCTGAATTGTCATCTGAATCTCTCCACAGGTCTGTGTGGAGTCAATGTTGGGCCACAGAGCAAAGCAGTCCCTGAAAAACTTCCATTCCTCCAGTCTTGTTTTTGTCATTCATGACAGCTTGGTGCCTGCCCTAACTTGCAGGTCTCTAGACTCTCTAGTTGTTTCCTTGGCAGAACAAGAGCAGTTTGAAATTCAATAAATAAAATGATAATAGGCAGACGGTCCTCCTTGCTGCTTCTCTAGGTCAGCTTTGAGTACCTGCTGGGTCTCTATCAAGCTGCTTTCTTGTCCTCTGATGAAGATAAGGTGTAAGAAGAGGACGTGAGCTTGTTTATTCCCCATTGCACATTCCACCTTCCTACCAGCAGAATCTCTGCAGACCCTGTCAGATGACCTTCTATTAGTCTCTCTGTTGCTTCTTTGTTGTCCACTTTGGCCCAGTAATGATCAGGTTTCTTCACTGATATTAGCCCTGAGGTACTATACACTGTTTTGTTGCTTTTCCTTGATCAAACTCACATCAGGGCGGGACACTGGTGGCTCACACCTGTAATCCTAGCTACTCAGGAGGCTGAGATCTGAGGATCACAGTTCAAAGCTAGCCTGGGCAAGAAAGTCTGTGAGACTCTTGTCTCCAATTAACTACCAGACAAATAGGAATGGTGCTGTGGCCCAAAGTGGTAGAGCACTAACGTTGAGCAAAAGAACTCAGGGACAGTGCCCAGGTCCTGAGTTTAAGCCTCACCACTTAACAAACAAAACAAAAAAACCACAACATTAGCTATCCATTTCTTCTTGCTGGGTCCTGATAGACTGTTCTTGTACTATATCCTTGAGATCTAGGGATCACCACCTAGGCTGTTACTTGCAAGTTTTCCAGTTTCTCCTCAGCTTTGGTTCCCTCATATGTAAAATATTACTAAGGAGGAGAGATGCCCTTAGGTCCATTAGAATCTTTGGTTCTAAGAAAGAAGGTGATAGGTAATTCCAGTTCCTATAGAATTCAACCAGATGAATATGGGCCTGAGTGAAAAAATATGAAAGATTAGATTTGGGTTGGGGGGAGAGAGAGAGAGAGAGAGAGAGCACATGTTAAAAACATCCCAGAGTTAAGAGTTGGTTTTCAGCAAGAAATACCTCTATGTGTGCTACCTGCAATTTTTTTTTTTTTTTT
>NW_012267311.1:2988458-2994749 GCF_000151885.1 Dipodomys ordii | reverse complement strand
TGGTCAGTCATAGGGCTTGAACTCTGGGCCTGGGCGCTGTCCCTCAGCTCTTCAGCTCAAGGCTAGCGCTCTACCACTTTAGGCCACAGCGCCACTTCCGATTTTCTGGTGGTTTATTGGAGATAAGAGTCTCACAGACTTTCCTGCCCTGGCTGGCTTTGAACTGAGATCCTCAGATCTCAGCCACCTGAGTAGCTAGGATTACAGGTGTGACCCACCGGTGCCTGGCTGCATATTTATTTTAAACATGGCATTTTGTGAGAAATTATCCAGAATCTGGGTGTTGGTGGCTCATGTCTGTAATCCTAGCTGCTCAGGAGGATCATGGCTCAAAACCAGCCCAGGCAGGGAAATCTATGAGGCTCTTACCTCCAATTAACTACCAGAAAACCCAAAGTGGAGCTGTGGCTCAAAGTGGTAGAGCACTAGCCTTGAGCAAAAGAGCTCAGGAAATGCTCAGATCTTGAGTACAAGCCTCACAACTGACAGAAAGAAAGAAAGAGAAAATCTCTAGAGTTGTGATAGGAATCAGCTTTTATTTCTTATTTGCTTCTGTTAGTCTTTTTCTTCTCAATAGAAAACCTCAGAAAATCTTTCTGGTGTTTTTACTCAGTCCTTTGCTATTAATTGTGCCTATACTTCTCTTTGTATTTCTTTCTGTTTTTCTGCTTCTCTCCACTAAAACTAAGCAAAGCAAAGCAAAAGATTCCTCCCCCACCTCCAGCCTCATCAGCAGGGCAGAATCAATAAGTTCCTAAACACAAAGACATCTGGCAAGCTTACAAACTAAGCAGCCATAACTGACCAGCACCTGGAGCTGTCAGTCAAAGGAAGAGTACCACATGCTGGAAAGTTTTGGCCCCAGAAAAGTTTTCCCAGACTGATTGAGGCCAAACCGGACAATTAGTTTTAAGTTTACACTTTGGACTGAATCCACTTTGGACAGAATCCACCTGGCTGTTTCTTGTATCACCCAGATGTCTTAAACCCGTGATTTCAGGAAAAGTACTTAAAAACAAGAGAAGGAAGCTAAGATTTCTCCGTAACTGGAGCCATAGATGGGCCCGAGATTTTTTAGAACTAGAAGAACATCAAAGATTATTTATAATAAAGTGATAAAAGAAGAAAATCCAGACAGAAGGGTCTTTCATCAGGTCACATGGTTAATAGTATAGCTAACAATAGCTGAAAGGAGCTGGGTGCTGGTGGCTCACGCCTGTAATCCTAGCTACTCAGGAGGCTGAGATCTGAGGATCATGGTTCAAAGCCAGCCTGGGCAGAAAAGTCCGTAAGACTTTTTTTTTTTAGTTTTTTTTTTAATTGTGAAAATAATGTACAGAGGCATTACAATTACATGGGCAAGATAATGAATATATATATATATTTTTTTTTTTTTTTGGTCGGTCATGGGGCTTGAACTCTGGGCCTGGGCGCTGTCCTTCAGCTCTTCAGCTCAAGGCAAGCGCTCTACCACTTGAGCTACAGCGCCACTTCTGATTTTCTGGTGGTTTATCGGAGATAGGAGTCTCAAGGCCTCTCCTGCCCGGGCTGGCTTTGAACTGCGATCCTCAGATCTCAGCCTCCTTGAGTAGCTAGGATTACAGGCGTGAGCCACCAGCGCCCGGCTGAATATATTTCTTATCAAGCCTTGTTGCCTCCTCCTTTGTTTCCCCTCCCCCACCTGCCCCCCATAACCCCCACCCAAAGTTGTAAAGTTTGTTTTTCGACATAATGACTTGTACATCTCATTGTTGCAATGGGTCCACTTGTATACCTATTTAAACGAGTTGTGTTTTTCCCTTCCCCTCCACAAATTATACCAACATCAAATACAGTGAAAGCAGGGGTTATACTGTGGGGGAGGGACATACAAAGCAACAAAGAACTCATAAATATGTTAGAAATAATCACATGAAAGAAAAAACATTTGAATACTTATCTTGGGGTTCATTTCACCTAACATCAACTTATCTGACCTTTTCTGCTTGTCTCAGACATATACTAGTTATTGCAAATAAGGGAAACCATGGGGCCTATGTTTCTTTGGGCCTGGCTTACTTCACTTAATATAATTTTTTCCAAGTCTTTCCATTTTCCTATGGGGCAATGGCATTCTTTCTGATGGAGGCATAGAATCCCATTGTGTATATATACCACATATTCTTGATCCATTCATCTACTGAGGGGCATCTGGGTTGGTTCCATATCTTAGCTATGGTAAATAATGCTGCAATAAACATAGTTTGCTTGTAGCTTTAGTATGGTCTTGTGAGAACCACTAGAAAACTGGAAGTGGCGCGTGGCTCAAGTGGTAGAGTGCCTACCTTGAGCTGAAGAGCTTAGGGATAGCACCCAAGTCCAGAGTTCAAGCCCCATGACCAAAAAAAAAAAAAAAAAGCTGAAAGGTTTATAATTCTGGGCTCTTATTATTGGTCTTTTTTTCTTGCAATTCTGGAGATCTGATCCAGAAGTTTATCTATGCTAAGCACTCTCTACCACTGTACCACTGAATTATTTTGTTTGCTCTATATGTATGTGTGTGTGTGTGTGTGTGTGTGTGTGTGTGTGTGTGTTTAAATAGGGTTTTGCTTTTTTCCAGGCTGGCTTAGACTGAAATCTTCCTACTTACACTTCCTGCATAACTAAGATGATAGGCATATACTAGAATGCTCAGACTTATCTGTTGAAAATGGGTCTCCAGAATTTTTTTTTTGGCTGGGACTGGTCTCACTTAGTGCACAATCCTCCTGCTCCCAGTCTCCCCAGTAACTAGGATTACAGACATAAACCAGCAGAATTTCACTGTGTAGACAAGTCTGGTCTCAAACTTGTGATCATTCTACCTTAGTTCTGAGTTTATAGGTATGCACAAACCTCCTTAGCTTTATCATAATAAACAATCATAGCAACTCAGACTGACTATGTACAGCCACTCTTAAACAGAGCATACAACTTTCAAACTCCTTTAATAAAGGCTAACAAAATAAGAAAGCTGCTATGAAATCGTCATCAGATGCCCTTAACAGGGAAAGTTTAGAGTGAAGATTGACATTTCACATTTAGAATTTTTTTTTGCCAATCCTGGGGCTTGAACTCAAGGCCTGTTCCTCAGCTTCTATTGCTCAAGGATGGCATTCTACCACTTGAGTCACAGTGCCACTTCCAGCTTATTCAGTTTATATGGTACTGAGAAATCAAACCTAGGGCTTCATGCTAGGCAAGCACTCTATCAATAAGCCACATTCCCAGCCCACATTTAGAATGTTGCTTAACAACTTTTCACTAGATGACTTTCAGGGAATGAAACAAAAATGGCAAAATTACCAGTTAGAATAGCTGCAGTCCAGAAAAAGCAAAACTACTTTTGATTTGCTTTTTTTTTGGGTCCAGTCAGGGGGCCTGAACTCTGGGCCTGGGTGCTGTCCCTCGGCTCTTCTAGCGCTCTACCACTTGAGCCACAGCACCACTTCTGGCTTTTTTCTTTTTTCTTATGTGGTGCTGAGGAATCGAACCCAGGGCCTCAGGCATGCAAGGCAAGCGCTCTACCACTGAGCCACCTTCCCAGCCCCAACAAAACTACTTTTGAGAGACATTGTCTAGGCGGTGTCACTGGAAGTCTAGATCACCTGACCTACAGCTAATCAATTTTTGGGTCAAGTCCCAACAAGTCTGTAGGATTTAGGAGATTAAGTCTATATTGAGGGTAGAGATAGAAAGGAAGACATAAAATGAATTTTAGTTTCTCCACAACATTGGGCATTTGTACCCAAGTGGCTACATATGTCATCAGTAAGGAACCTCCCTTCTTGGACCTAGGAGGAAGTCTCTCAAAATCAAAAGAAAAGCCAAGTATTAGTGGCTTGCATGTGTAATCCTAGCTACTAAAGAAGCTGAGATCTGAGAATCACAGTTTGAAACCAACTCTGGCAGACAAATTCACTCGTTTATCATCTCCAAATAACCAGCAAAAAGCCAAAAGTAGAGGAGTGCCTTATGTGGTAGAGTGCTTAGCCTTGAGTGGAAAAAGCTGAACAAGACAGCATAAGGCCCTGAGTTCAAGTCTAAGGATGGGCATGTGCATATGCACGCACTTGCGCATGCTTATGTACATGCATGCATGTGCGTGCACACACACACACACACACACACACACACACACACGCACAGACGTGAGGGAGGGGCTAGACAAGTAGCTGAGTAATACATCATAAGGGGAAGCTGCAATTAACCACCAAAAAACCAGAAATATAGCTGTGGCTCAAGTGGTGAGTATCAGCCTTGAACAAAAAGCTAAGCAAGAACATCTTGGCCCTGAGTTCAAGTCTCAGTGTAGGCACAAAAGAAAACAAAATAAGCTGGTGGCTCACACGTGTAATCCTAGATACTCAGGAGACTGAGATCTGAGGATCCCAGTTCAAAGCCAGCCCAGGCAAAGAGAAAGTCCATGAGACTCTTCTCTCCAATTAGCCACCAGAAAACTGGAAGTGGCACTGTGACTCAAGTGGTAGAGCACTAGCCTTGCGCTGAAAAGCTGAGGAACAGTGTTCAGGCCCAGGGTTCAAGCCTCACAACTGACACAAAAAAAAAGAAAGAAAACAAAATAATACCTTGGACTAAAAATGTAGTATTTCAGCATGTGTTGTGGCTCAAGCCTGTAATCCTAGCTACCTGGAAGCCAGAGGTAGAAAGATTATAGTTACAGGCCAGCCTAGAGAAAAAAGTTCACAAGACTCTAACTTAGCCAATGGCTGGGTATGGATGGTAGTGTGTGCCTATCTGTCATCCCAGCTATTCGAGGAAGCACAAAGTCTAGGCCTTCCCACGCGTAAAATGAAAACCTAGCTCAAAAATAAACAATACAAAAAGGACTGGCAGAATGGTTCAAGTAGTAAACACTTTGCTAGCAAGTGTGAGGCTCTTTCCTCAAACCCCAGGACAAATAAATAAATAAATATATATATATATATAATTGTATTTTGGGCCTGGTTGTAGTATCACACATCTGTAGTCCTAGCATTCAGAAGACTGAGGCAGGAGGTTCTTGAGTTAGAGATCAGCAGGGACAACATACTGAAACCCTATCTCCAACCCACTCCCCTAAAAAAGATAGCTTTTCCAAAAATAAAGTCACTAGAAGTAACTGTTATGGCTTGAATATGAACATGAGCCCCCCAGTGGGCTCATATACTGGGGACTTGGTTGCCAGATGATAATCTTTTGGCAAGCAATTGGATTCTGAGGGCTCTAAGCTAATTGCTAAATTAACTCCTTGATGGATTAACAATATTTAATGGCATTATTGGGAAAAGGTGAAAAGTAGGAGATAGTACCTAGATGGAGAATGTTGGGGCTTGCCCTGAAAGAATATCTTGTCTGGTGCCCTTTCTTCTTTCCAGTTACTATGAAATGAGCAATTTTGTTCCTTCCTGTTCTGCTAGGATGCCCTCCCTCACCATGGCCCAGAAACAGTGGAGCCAGCCAACTATAAACTGAAATGTCTGAAACCATGACTCAAAATAAATCCCTCACCAGGTGCTGGTAGTTCAGGATTGAAATCCTAGCTACTCAGGAGGTTAACATCTTATGGTCATGATTTGAAGTCAGCTTAAGTTGAAAAGTCTGACTTTAACTAACTAGCAAAATAAAACTAAACTGGAGGCATGCTTAAGTAATAGAGCACCAGCCACTGGCACATAGTAATATTTACCCTGGGTCTTGCTCCTTGAAGTGATTTTTTTTTTTTTTTTGGTTGGCCGTGGGGCTTGAACTCTGGGCCTGGGCGCTGTCCCTCAGCTTCAGCTCAAGACGAGCGCTCTACCTCTTGAGCTACAGCGCCATTTCCGGTTTTGTGGTAGTTTATTGGAGATAGGAGTCTCACGGTCTCTCCTTCCCCGGGCTGGCTTTGAACCGTGATCCTCAGATCTCAGCCTCCTGAGTAGCTAGGATTACAGGCGTGAGCCACCAGCTCCTGGATGTGATTCTTTTTTTTTGTCTATTGTGGGGCTTGAACTCTGGGCCTGGGCACTGTCCCTGCGCTCTTCAGCTCAAGGCCAGCACTCTACCACTTGAACCACAGTGCCACTTCTGGTTTTTTAGTGGTTTATTGGAGGTAAGAGTCTCACGGACTTTCCTGTCCGGGCTGTCTTTGAACCACGATCCTCATATCTCAGCCTCCTGAGTAGCTAGGATTATAGACATGAGCCACCAGCGCCCAGCTGATTCTTTTTTTTTTATAATTGCATTTTTCCCCTTCCTTCCTTCCTTCCATCCCTCCCTCCCTCCCTCCCTCCC
>NW_012267311.1:2969302-2988113 GCF_000151885.1 Dipodomys ordii | reverse complement strand
TTTGCTTATGTGGTGCTAAGGAATCGAACCCAGGTCCTCATGCATGCAAGGCAAGCGCTCTACCACTGAGCCACCTTCCCAGCCCGAGAGCATCTTTTTTTAAGGCCCTGATACTTGTTGGAGCTACACTGTATCAATACCTGCGAACTTTGGCTGAGTAGGTCTTGACACTATTTAGGAACTCATTCTTTTTTTTTTTTTGGTGGTTGTGGGGCTTGAACTCTGGGCCTGGGCCCTGTCCCTGAGCTTTTCAGATCAAGGCGAGAGCTCTACCACTTGAGCTACAGCACCATTTCCAGTTTTCTGGTAGTTGGAGATAAGAGTCTCACAGACTTTCCTGCCTGGGCTGGTTTTGAACTGCAATCCTCAGATCTCAGCCTCCTTAGTAGCTAGGATTACAGGCATGAGCCACCAGAGCCTTACAGGAACTCATTCTTGATACCTATACAATCATATTTCAGAAGCAAAGATAATCCTTGGGATATATTGAAGGAGGAGGATTATAAGTTTGAGACCAGGCTATGCTACTTAGCAAGTTTGAGGTTAGCCTGGGCTACATAGGGAGCATAAACAAAAACAAACCATGGCCACCAGTGGTTCCTACTGAAATGACAGGCAGGTCACGTGACCCACTAGCTTCCATTGAATGGATCAGAGATGGACATTTCTGTGTCCTGTAGTGACCAATGACATACTGTATTGCCTGGCTTGACAAGTTGAGAAAAAAATTTTTTTTTTTTTTGTCAGTCATGGGCTTGAACTCTAGGCCTAGACACTGTCCCTGAGCTCTTCAGCTCAAGGCTAGCTCTCTACCACTTGGGCCACAGCGCCACTTCCTGCCTTTTCTGTTTATGTGGTACTGAGGAATCGAACCCAGGGCCTCATGCATGCAAGGCAAGCACTTTACCATTGAGCCACCTTCTAAGCCCCAAGTTGAGCAAAATTATTAAGAATATCTTTCAAGGGCTAGGAAGGTGGCTTAGTGGTAGTGCGCATGCCTAGCATGTATGAAGCCCTGGGTTTGATTCCTCGGTACCACATAAATAGAAAAGCCAGAAGGGGTATTGTGGCTCAAGTGATAGAGTGCTAGCTTTGAGCAAAAAAGCTCAAGGACAGTGTCCTTGAGTTCAAGCCCTAGGACTGGCAAACAAAAAAATAAAAGAATATCTTTCAAGAATTTATAATTGAGGGCTGGGAAGGTTGCTCAGTGGTAGAGTGCTTGGCTTCCATGCATGAGGCCCTGGGTTCAATTCCTCAGCACCACATAAACAGAAAAAGCCGGGAGTGGTGCTGTGGCTCAAGTGGTAGAGTGCTAGCCTTGAGCTGAAGAGCTGAGGGACAGCACCCAGGTCCAGAGTTCAGGCCCACGACTAACCAAAAAAAAAAAAAATATATATATATATATATATATAATTGATAAGTGACAACCTAACCTAATTATAAAAATCTCTCTCTTCCTAACATAGTGAAACGTTTATCTTTTCATATGCTGCAGTGTCTCCCCTCTGAGCCTTAGCTTGTACCTTGTTCTTTCTAGAAACAATGAATTGTCTGTTTCTGTACATGTGAAGAATTTACTGCTTCATGGCAGAACACTTGCCTAGTATTCATGAGGCCCTGGGTTTGATCCCAAGCTTTGCATATCTGTTTTTCTAATAGATTATGATGCTTTTAAGACAGAATCTGACTCATTGTTTCTGCATTACCTAATAAAATTCTCAGGCATTTATTTAGTAGATGTGACAAGAAATTGCTTGTGATAGGGACAGGTCAAGGACAATCAGAATAACAGCTAACCTCTCTGAGTCTCAAGTCTTATTTATTTATTGGTCAGTTGTGGGGATTGAACTATGGGCCTAGGTGCTGTCCCTGAGCTCTTCAGCCCACGTCCAGTTTTCTAATAGTTAATTGAGATAAGAGTCTAAGGACTTTCCTGCCCAGGCTGGCTTTGAACCATGATCCTCAGATCTCAGCCTCCTGAGTAGCTAGGATCACTGTCAAGAGTCACTGGTGCCTGGCTCACATCTTCATCTTTAAAATATAAATATAATGGGAGTCTTGTTTTTTTTTTTGTCGGTCGTGGGGCTTGAACTCTGGGCCTGAGTGCTGTTCCTCAGCTCTTCAGCTCAAGGTGAGTGCTCTACAGCTTGAGCCACAGGGCCACTTCCAGTTTTCTGGTGGTTTATTGGAGATAAGAGTCTCACAGACTTTCCTGCCCAGGCTGGCTTTGAACCGGGTGATCCTCAGATCTCAGCCTCCTGAGTAGCTAGGATTATAGGCGTGAGCCACCAGTGTCCAGCTTAGGAGTCTTCTTTACTCTCATCTCCTGCACAGGAGAAATTTCTTTTTTCCTAATTCTACTAACAGTGTGTGAGTGTGTGTGCCAGTACTGGGGCTTGAACTCAGGACCTTGGTGTTGTCCCATAACTTTTTTTTTTTGTCACAGTTGGCACTTTACCACTTAGGACACAGCTCCACTTCTGACTGGTGTTAATTGGAGATAAAAGTCTCATAGGCAGGACTGGGAAGGTGGCTCAGTGGTAGAGTGCTTGCCTTGCATGCATGAGGCCCTGGGTTCGATTCTGAGCACCATATAAGCAGAAAAAGCCAGAAGTGGTGCTGTGGCTCAAGTGGTAGAGTGCTAGCCTTGAGCTAAATTGCTGAGGGATAGCACCTAGGCCCAGAGTTCAGGGCCCACGACCAACCCCCCCCCTCCAAAAAAAAAAAAGTCTCATAGGCCTTCCTCTGTAGGCTAGCTTTAAACTATGATCCTCAGATCTCAGCCTCCTGAGAAGCTAGGATTACAGGCATGAGCCATCATCATCTGGCTTTAGTTCTCCTAACTTTAACCTGTTTTAGTAAATAAATATTTGCTAAACTTAAAAGAAAAGAATAATGTTTTCTTGCCTGCCAAGAAGCTGATGAATATGAGCTCAGATATCATTTCCCAGATTGGTGACCTACTTTGAAATTTTTCCTAAAGCAGTGCCCAGTGTCAGAAAAGTCAGAAGTATTGTGGCATATCCTTCAACCAAAAGGCATTTGATCTTGCTTTAGAAAGACAACAGGTGTAGCCATTCTGTTCCTGCAAAATGCCACACTGAACTATCTTTGGCACAAAACAGGGTCCTGAGGCTCTGGGAGATTAGCCTTGACTGGGGGAATGTCAAGAAAGGTCTGGGCTGAACAGGCTGCTGAGCGCCCTCCTCTCCTCCCTAGTATGCTGTGAGAAGTATATTTTCTTTCACAGTTGTGTTGGCATGATATTCATCCTCATCAGAGCAGGTTGCTTCTGACAACTACCATTTGTATAGTCTTGTAAGCTCAATAGAAAAAAAAATGCTTACATCCAATGCAATTGGATTAAAAAGAAAAAAGTCCACATGCAATTGAGTGTTAAGGGAAAGTTTTCTTTCTTTAGGGACTACAATTGGCCCATCTTTAAGTTGTCAGAACTGGCGCCATAGCAGCAGCAGAGGATCTGGGGGGCCGGCGGGAGCTTCCCCATCTAAAATATCAACCAACCACCTGTCATTCCACCATTAGAACTTAAGTCCTAGTGTCTCTAAAGAGGCTTTCCTGCTTCTAAAGTCTCCTACTACCATTGAAATTCTTATGGAAAAGCATTTTAGTAGGATTACTAACAGGAGGAAATAAAATTCCTTAGCCTGGCATGCAAGAATTTCACAGATACTGTGTACCTCAACAACTTTATCTTTCTCTACATTGACTATCAAAACATTTAATAAAACCAAACTGGGCTTAACAAGTTCCTGTACCTGTGGTTCATACAATTTTCCCTGCCTGGAGAGTCAGCTACCCAGCGTCTTTTACGTCCTGCTTCCTTTCTAGACATTGATTTAGTATATATTCTAGCATATTGGTATCGTGTTACAGATTGATTTTTTAAAAAGTTTTAGTTGTGGAAGTGGAGCTGTGGCTCAAATGGTAGCGCACTAGCCTTAAGCACAAAAGCTCAAGGACAGTGTCTAAGCCCTGAGTTCAAGCTGTAGCACCAGCATACCCACACAAAAAAAAGTCTTGTGGATGGCCAGTGGCTCATGCTTGTGATTCTAGCTACTTAGGAGGCCGAGATCTGAGGATCACACTTAAGAGCCAGCCCGGGCAGCAAAATCCATGAGACTCTCATCTCCAATTAACCACTAGAAAACGGGAACTGGCGTTGTGGCTCAATGGGTAGAGCACTCGCCTTGAGCTGAAGAGTGCAGGGACAGCGCCCAAACCCAGCGTTCAAGCCCCACACCGACAAGAAAAAAAGGTTTTGTGGTGCTAGGGATAGAAGCCAGGGCCTCCCATATGCTAGCTAGCTCAGTGCTGAGTGCTCAGTGCTCTCCCACTGGTCTACAACTTTCCACTTTTAAAATTTCTTCCAGGATTCAGAATGCATCTGAGCACATGGTATGGGCATATATTAAACCCCAGGTCAAACTTGCCTCCGATTCCTTCAGAGGACAGTGAGAAGTCGTGTTGCGGGGAGAGTGGAGACTAGAAGGACCTTTTCTTTTCTTTTTTTTTAATTGAGATACAGTGGAAGGGCTCCAGGGATAGCATAGAGAAATACTGTGACACATAAGATGGAGTTCTGGCTTTGAGAAGTAAGCAGAGAAGTTACTTTGTTTTTACATATAGTGTTCCTATGTTGGAAATGAACTTTACAACTTGAGGGGGGGAATGGGGAGTAGGCAAAGTGGGAGAAAACAAGAGAGGAGGTAACAATGTTTGACAAGAAACATACTTATTACCCTAGTTATGTAAATGTAATGCCTCTGACATCACCCTTACATCAAAATAAAATTAAAATTAAAAAATACAGTTTTGTGGGCTGGGAAGGTGGCTCAGTGGTAGAGTGCTTGCCTTGCATGCATGAGGCCCTGGGTTTGATTCCTCACCACCACACAAGCAGAAAAAGCCAGAAGTGACGCTGTGGCTCAAGTGGTAGAGCCTTGAGCTGAAGAGCTGAGGGACAGCGCCCAGGCCCAGAGTTCAGGCCCTACAACCAATCAAAAAATAATAGTGTTGTTCACATATATATGTATGCATATATGTATACACACATATACACATAATACTCTTTTTTCTAATGATGGGGAATGAACCAGAACATCATACATGTTAAACACACAGTCTTATTACTGAGTAAATATCCTCATTCAAAATTTTAATTTGGGGGGGGGATTGGATGGGGGGGCGGGGGGAGGCTGGGAAGGGATGTGAAGGGTAAACAAAGGAGGAGGCTGCAATGCTTGATAAGAAATGTACTCATTATCTTGCCCATGTAATTGTAACCCCTCTGTACAGTATGTTCACAAAAAATAAAAAAAAATTTAATTGGTTTTTGGTGCTGAGAATTGAACTCAGGACCTTGTGTATGGTAAGTAGGTATTCTACCACTGAGCTACACACCCAGTACCCAGTTATATGTTCTTGTTGTTGATTTTTTTTCCAGTCCTGGGGCTTGAACTCAAGCCTGGGCACTATCCCTTGAGCCTTTCTGTGTTCAGGGCTAGCACTCTATCACTTGAGCCACAGCGACACTTCAGGCTTTTCCTCTGCATGTGGTGCTGAGGATTTGAACCCAGGGCTTCATGCATGCTGGGCAAGCACTCTACCACTAAGCCACATTCCCGGCCCCATTATTTGTTTATTTTTATGAGGTCTCATACTGGATCCCAGGCTTGAATCAAACTCTGGATCCTTCTGCTTCCCCTTTCTTAGTGATGGGATTAAAAGTATGGGCCAGAATACCTAGTTACTTTTATTTTTAACTGGTACACAAAAACATGACAGTTATATCATGACAGGGTATCATGCAATGTTCCATACATGTATACATCGTATAACAATTAAATCAGTTAACATGATTATCTCCTCAAACTTTTTTTTTTTTGGTCAGTTGTGGGGCTTGAACTCTGAGCCTGAATGCTGTTCCTCAGTTCTTCAGCTCAACGCTAGTGCTCTATCACTTGGGCCACTGTGCCACTTCTGGTTCTCTGGTGGTTTGTTGGAGATAAGAGTCTCAAAGACTTTCCTGCCCCGGCTGGCTTTGAACTGTGATCCTCAGATCTCAGCCTCCTGAGTAGCTAGACTTACAGGTGTGAGCCACGGGCACCCTGCTCCTCATATATTTTTATTGTTGTTGTTTTGGTTCAAGACTCAAACTTAGTGATGTTTTCACCCATTGGTTGGCATTCTATCAACTGAGCCATGCCTCCAACACCTCTCCTCAAACATTTATCATTTGTTTGTGGCAAAAAAACCTTCAAAGTTTGTACTTGTAGCATCTTGACATGTAGAGTACATAATTGTTATCTATAGCACCATACTGTGCCACTGGGCACAGTCCCCACTGAGCAATCTTCCTCCAACCCTCCCACCTCCATTGTCCCTAATCTCTGGAACAAATGTTCTTTCTACTCTCAACTGTTATGAGATTCCACTCCAACTATTTATTTATTTATTTTTGTGTGTGGTGCTGGGAGATGAACAGAGGACCTTATATGTGCTAAGGACACATTCAACCACTAAGCTCTACTGTCAGCCCTTCAGTTGTGTGTATGTGTGTGTGTGTGTGTGTGTGTGTGTGTGTGCTTGTATGCGAGGTCATTATTTTAAAATTGAAAATGTAGAATGGAGCTGGGCGCCAGTGGCTCATGCCTGTGATCCTAACTACTCAAGAGGCTGAGATCTGAGGATCATGGTTCAAAGCCAGCCCGGGCAGAAAAGTCTGTGAGACTCTAATCTCCAATAAATCACAAGAAAACCGGAAGTGGTGCTGTGGCTCAAGAGGTAGAGAGCTTGCCTTGAGCTGAAGAGAGCAGGGACAGCGCCGAAGTCCAGAGTTCAAGCCCCATGACTGATGAAAAAAAAAAGCAGAATGGCTGAGGATGTAGCTAAATGGTAGTATACCTGCCTAGTCTGTGCAGTGCCCTGGATTTAATAACAGTATTTGTACTGTTTTTGTTGGGGCTTTGTCCTTGTGAGGAAGTTCTGCCAGGAACAAGTATCTAAAGGGAGGATTTATTTGGGCTCCTCATATAGAGGAGATAATTCACTAACAGCTGGCTCCGTTGCTTGGGGCCTGAGCTGAGGCAGAATGGCCTGGAGTCAGGAGCATGATGTAGAAGAACCGCACACCTAATTGTGGTGGGAAAATGGATAAAGGCAAGAAACAGGGACAAGATGCTCTTCAAAGGCATTCCCCTTGTGACCTACTTCCTCCTTAGCCAGGCCCTATCTCCTAAAGTTTCTATCACCTCCCAAAATAGTGCCACCAGTGGGGAACCAAGACTTAATGAAATTCAACATGTCTGTGAGGGACATTTCATATTCAAACCATAACAGTGTTTTCTATAGGTATATTTACTCAGAGATTTAGTTTGGGCTTTTTATTTTTCCTTTTCAGTGCTGGGTGTTAAGTATGGCATTGTATATGTTTGGTGCTTGCTTGTGTGTATGTTTTTATGATTTTTTTATGGTTGTGCTTTTTGTTTTTCTTTAATTGTCATGGACTGTGACCAGCAGTCCATGATTTAACTCATGGGAATAATAATAATAATCTGGGGGGGGGAATGTGTGGAAATGTTGAGGCTATGCAAGTATATAATTTCTCCTTAAATATTTGCCTTGTGTGCATGCGTGCATGCATGCATGCGTGTGTGTGTGTGTGTGTGTGTGTGTGTGTGTGTGTGTGTGTGTACAAGTACTAGGACTTGAACTCATGTCCTTATGGGCCATGAACTCATAAACAAATAAGCCAAGCGGGTACAAAGTCCTGAATGTCTGCTCATGGCTGGTACTTTACAACTTGAGTCATAACCCCAGCCCAACATTTTTGAGGTTTGTTTTAGGGATGATAAATATAGCTCAGTGGTAGTATGCTTACCTGGTTTGGGCAAGGTACTGGATTTGATCACTTGCACTGAAAAAAAAAAAAGGGTTATCAAGAAAGAAAATGGTATTCTTGGCCCACAGTCATTAGACAAAAACACAAATAAGTTAGGTTTGTGGCTCAAGTAGTAGATTCCCTGTCTTGCAAGCCTGAAGCTCTGAGTTTAAACCCAAATACTATAGGAGAGTAATATGTATTTACATGAGTATGGTAACAATTATTTTTTTTCTGCAAGGTGCCAGTGGCATATAACTCTAATCCTAGTTACTCAGGAGGCTGAGATCTGAGAATCACAGTTCAAAGCCAGCCGGAGCAGGAAAGGCTGTTAGATTTTTTATTTTTTTGGTCACCCATGGGACTTGAATTCAGGGCCTAGTCACTGTCCCTGAGCTCTTTTTCTCAGGGCTAGTACTCTACCACTTTGAGCCACAGCACCGCTTCTGGTTTTTGAGTGGGTATATGGAGGTAAGAGTTTCACAGGGACTTTTCTGCCCCAGCTAGCTTTGAGCCATGATCCTTAAATCTCTGCCTCCTGAGTAGCTAGGATTACATGCAAGAACTACCTGCATCTGTTTGTTAGATTCTTTTTTCTTTTCTTTTTTTTTTTTCAGTCGTGGGGCCTGAACTCTGGGCCTGGGTGCTGTCCCTCAGCTCTTCAGCTCAAGGCTAGTGCTCTACCACTTGAGCCACAGTGCCACTTCCAGCTTTTCCTGCTTATTTGGTGCTGAGGAATCAAACCCAGGGCCTCATGCATGCAAAGCAACCACTCTACCACTGAGCCACCTTCCCAGTCCTCTTGTTAGATTTTTTTTTTTTTTTGTCGGTCATGGGACTAACTCTGGGTTTGGGCGCTGTCCCTGGGCTCTTCAGTTCAAGTGAGGGCTCTACTGCTTGAGCCATAGCACCACTTCCGGTTTTCTGGTGGTTTATTGGTCTCACAGACTTTCCTGCCCAGGCTGGCTTTGAACCCTGATCTTCAGATCTCAGCCTCCTGAGTAACTAGGATTACAGGCTTGAGCCCCTGGTGCCCATCCCTTGTTAGATTCTTTTTTTTTTTTTTTGGTCATGGGGCTTGACTCTGGGCCTGGGAGCTATCCCGCAGCTCTTCACTTCAAGGCAAGCACTGCCATTTGAGCCACAGTGCTACTTCTGGTTTTCTGGTGGTTTATTGGAGTTAAGAATCTCTCTGACTTTCCTGCCCTGGCTGGCTTTGAACCTTGATCCTCAGATCTCAGCCACTTGAGTAGCTTACAGGTGTGAGTCACCAATACCTGGCTCTCTGACATTATTTTGCATGAATCTGACAATGCATCATATACAGTAAATAAAACTTAGCTGTTGCTGCTGCTGCTGCTGTTTCTTCTTTTTACTTTTCTTTTTTGTTTGTTGGTCACGGGGCTTGAACTCTGGGCTTGGGCGCTGTCCCTGTGCTCTTCAGCTCAAGGCAAGTGCTCTACCTCTTGAGCCACAGCGCCACTTCCAGCTTTCTAGTGGTTTACTGGAGATAAGAGTCTCATGGACTTTCTTGCCCTGGCTGGCTTTGAACCGTGATCCTCAGATCTCAGCCTCCTGAGTAGCTAGGATTACTGGCGCCCGGCTTCTTTTTACTTTTTGAGTTATTGGGACCTGAACTTGGGTCCTCATGCTTGCTTAGCTTGCATGCTTGGCTGGTATTCTACTGCTTGAATCACACCTCTAGCCCTACTTTTGCTAGTGTGTTTGTGGCAGTCATGGTGCTTGAAGTCAGGGCCTGGTCCCTGTCCCTGGGATATTTTTGCTTAAGGCTAGTGCCACAGCTTCACTTCTGTCCTTTTTGGTGGTTCATTGGGGATAAGAGTCTCACAGAATTACCTCTCAGGCTGGTGTGATCGATCCTCAGATCTCAACCTCCAGAGCCACTAGTGTCTAGCTTTTTTTTTGTTGTTGTTGGTGTGAGGCTTGAACTCTGGGCTTGGGCGCTGTCCCTCAGCTCTTCAGCTCAAGGCGAGCACTCTACCACTTGAGCCACAATTCCACTTCTGGTTTTCTAATGGTTTATTAGAGATAAGAGTCTCACGTTACTTTCCTGCCCAGGCTGGCTTTGAACTGTGATCTTCAGTTCTCAGCTTCCTAAGTAGCTAGGATTACAAGCATGAGCCACCGGCGCCTGGCTTTTTTTTTTTTTTTAAATTGAATCTAGAAAACTTTCCTGTCTGATTGACTTCAAACTGCAGTGATCTCCTCAATAGCTTGGATTACAGGCATGAGAGACCATCTCTTCTGGAATTAAATTCTTTATTTTATTTTGTTTTCTTTTTGGTGCTGGATTTATCTCAGGGTTTCCTAGTGAGCTAGGTACCCACTTCAACTCAAGGATAAGCTATTAATAGAATTAGATGGGAATGTGCTGGACTTTTAGGGAAATGAGACAGTATAGAGTTACTAGAGGCCTTTTGGTTATTCTTTATTTTTTTTTAACTTTTTTTTTTGGGTCCAGTTGTGGGGCCTGAACTCTGGGCCTGGGCGCTGTCCCTCAGCTCTTCAGCTCAAGGCTAGCGATCTACCACTTGAGCCACAGCGCCACTTCCGGCTTTTTTCTTTTTGCTTATGTGGTGCTGAGGAATCGAACCCAGGGCCTCAGGCATGCAAGGCAAGTGCTCTACCACTGAGCCACCTTCCCAGCCCGCCTTTTGGTTATTCTGAACAGGCTTCATATAGTGGTTGGGCTTGGTCACTGGATTCAAAGATGAACATGTCCACACTCAACTGACTATAGTTATAAACACCAGAAACTGGCAGTATATTCAAAATTATATATATATATATGTATATATATATATACATATATATATATACATATATATATATATAATTTTTTTTTTTGCTTGTCCTGGGGCTTGAACTCTGGGCCTGGGCACTGTCGCTGAGCTTCTTTTTGCTCAAGGCTAGCACTCTACCACTTGAGCCATACCACCACTTCTGGCTTTTTCTGTTTATGTGGTACTGAGGAATTGAGCCCAGGGCTTCATGCATGCTAAGCAAGCTTTCTACCACTAAGCCATATTCCCAGCCTGGATAAAAGTCTTAATGAGAAGCCAAATTCTAATCAGAACATTGCCTGGCAACATGGATCACCAGGTCAGGGAGTTTTGGATGATCTTTAAAGATAATAAATAGGAATGACCATTTCCAGGAGATTAAAGGCAGAGACCTGCCAGTGGGACCAGAATGTTCCATGTGCTGGTCAGGCTATCCTTTTTCTATACACTGTACAATTTGGCTTCTTACCATTCTCTTTATAAGAAAAAAAGATTTAATAAAATCTATTTGTTCTCAGTAATCCCATTCTTCAGGTAGCATACAGTACATTTGATCATGATAATTCATTTTGCTGTAAGTAAATTAGACTTGAACTGTAATTAGTTTTTATCTAATTTGTGAAAATTCTGCTTTGTAGTTTATGCACTTTTGAGTATATCTTCCTAAGTGTCTGCCACTTATTCCTGATTTCTGAGAATGGGCCTCATTGACTTGCTTTACTGCATCCATGTGTACATGAACAGACTTTTGAGAAATTTTCCAGTGTATTTCCTATTACATTAGGCTTTTACCTCAGTTCAGTCAGGAAGACTTAAGCAAAGAAGAACTCGTAAAAAGCTCTTGTTTTTTTGTAGTCACAGGATGTGTTTCAGAGGTAAGGTCTTCTAGTTAGCCTGCGTGGAAAGGACCTTGGGCACTTGCTGTCCCCAGCTACAATCTCAGTGCCTCCCTTCCTCTTCTCTCCCCCACCTCCCACCAGCTTTGGCCTACCCTCAAGTGTTTGTTAGGATAACAGGCATCTTGCCTGCACCTCTTCTATTTTCTTTTTTCCCTTCTCTTGCTCACTTTTTTTTTGTGTGTGTCTCTTTTAGAGACAGCATCTCTTTTTGTAGCTCAGTTTAGCTTTACAATCATGGATCTCCTAGCTCAGCCTCCTCACTACTGGGAAATCTGGTATATAATCCCATGCCAACTAAAGTTAATTTTTTTTGTGTGTGGTTCTAGAGCTTGGTTGTTTTACTGGTCCTAGAGTTTGAACTCTGGACCTGGGCACTGCCTCTCAGCTCTTCAGCTCAAGGCAAGTACTCTACCACTTGAACCACAGTGCCACTTCTGATTTTCTGGTGGTTTACTGGAGATAAAAGTCTCATGGGCTGGGAAGGTGGCTCAGTGGTAGAGTGCTTGCCTTGCATGCATGAGGCCCTGGGTTTGACTCCTCAGCACCACATAAGTAGAAAAAAAAAAAAGTGGCACTGCAGCTCAAGTGGTAGAGTGCTAGCCTTGAGCTAAATTGCTGAGGGATAGCACCTAGGCCCAGAGTTCAGGGCCCACGACCAACCCCCCCCCCCCAAAAAAAAAAAGACCGTGAGACTCTATCTCCAATAAACCACCAGAAAACCGGAAGTGGCACTGTAGCTCAAGTGGTAGAGCGCTCGCCTTGAGCTGAAGAGCTGAGGGACAGCGCCCAGTCCGAGAGTTCAAGCCCCACAGCCGACAAAAAAAAAAAAAGCTGAAAGTGGGGCTATGGCTCAAGTGGTAGCACGCTAGCCTTGAGCTGAAGAGCTGAGGGACAGTGCCCAGGACCAGAGTTCAGGCCCCACGCCCGGACCCAAAAAAAAGGAGTCTCATGGACTTTCCTGCCTGAGCTGGTTTTGAACTACAATCCTCAGAACTCAGTCCCCCTGAGTAGATAGGATTACAGGCATGAGCCACTAGTGCCTGGCTAATTTAGTTTCAGTTTTTTTTTTGGGGGGGGAGGGGGTTGGTCATGGGGCTAACTCTGGGCCTGGGTGCTGTCCCTCAGCTCTTCAGCTCAAGGTGAGCGCTCTACTACTTGAGCCACAATGCCACTTTTGGCTTCTCTCTCTCTCTTTCTTTTTAGTTTTTATCTTATACTCTCCCACACATTTCAATAAAACAAGTATACAAACAGGAGGAAGGCTGAACTGACTAGGCACAATCCTAGCTTACAGCAAAAGAGAAAAGCTTAGATATTTTCTAAACCCGAATACACATGATAATAAGTTCTGTTAGAAAGAGGCATAGTTGGACATTCTTAGACTGAGTTGATGAAAAACAAAAGGATATCCTTGAACTGAGCAGGACTGTTTAAGTTTTCAATTGTTTTCATAAGGTAATTTAAAACAGAAAAAACAAACAGTAATTAGCAAGTTAGTCCTTAGTAATGTCCTGCACCAAGCTCAGTAATAAATGAATTCCCTGTCCACCTTACTTAAAATTATTGGCTCCTATGGATACAAACTGAGTGTGAAAACAATTGTAATATTTGAGATACTTTACAGAATTTTACTAAACTTTCACAAACCAGTGACTTTCCTGCCTGTGCTGGCTTTGAACTGTGATCCTCAGATCTCAGCCTCCTGAGTAGCTAGGATTACAGGCGTGAGCCACCAGTGCCCAGCTACAAAGCAGTGATTTTGAAATAAGGCCTGCTGGACTCCAAAATATGTGGTTTTAAGAGGTCAAGGTTACTGTGTGGGAATACACACACTCTTGCATGCGCACATTATTTTCTTTTGGTGCTAGAGATAGTATCACCAGGTGCAGGTGAGGGTTCGTGAAGTTTCCCTTTTTAAGTAGAGACTCTCTCCACTTAGGGTCCTTCACTTCCACAGAATAAGAATTCCCAGACAAGTCATAATGGTAGGAAAACTTGGGAGGAGCTTTATTGAGTAAATAAGCAAGTAAGCAAGCAATCAGGCAGACAGGCAGAAGGCAGAGGCATACTCTGAGGGTAGGTGCTCTTAGAGAGGCACTGAGCTTTTTTTTTTTTTTTTTTGTATTTTGCACTGGGGATTGAACGTAGGATGTTGCACTTGCTAGGCAAGCACTTTGCCACTGAGCTACATGCTAGCTGGACCTTGAGTTCCTTCAGGGGTATTTGAGCCAGGTTCTGGAACTAGGAATGTGCCCTAATAGTAGAGTGCTTGCCTAGCATGTATGAAGCCCTCGGTTCGATTCATTACCACATACACAGAAAAAGCTGGAAGTGGCACTGTGGCTCAACTGGTAGAGTGCTAGCCTTGAGCAAAAGCTCAGGGACAGTGCCCAGGCCAAGTTCAAGCCCTAGGACTGAAAAAAAAAAAATCAGAAACAATAAAGGCAAGGTCTGCAAAGATAGGCATTTATCTTGGTGTTACACTTTTATTACTTGGGCTCAGAGTCTAAGACTGACCTGTACTTTAAATATTTGATCATTATGTTTGGGCATCCCTTTTAGAAAAGAACTCATCCGGCCATAAAAGAGATTTTTATCCTTGAGATAAGGAATGCCTCCTGTCATAAATCAGACTCATCCTTGATAGAAACTGTGAATTTAGAAGCAAGGAAGATCGTATCTATGTTTCTAAATACAGTTTCTGAATTCATGGCTACTGTTTACCATGCCTCACTTTTCCCTACTCTATCTTGCCTCCATATAGAACCCAGCAGGACCTTGTGCATGTTGTGTTCTACCACTGAGCTACATTTCCCGCTCTGGATGGTACCTTTGAGGATCAAATAAAGCCATTCTCCTACAATTACACACTATTATCATTTATGATTAACTCGAATTAACAGGTTCTTACTGAGAAGTTGGCCATTCAGTTTTTCTAAGCCCCAAACCCGATTCGGGTCTTTTACGCCAGGAAATGTCTCTCAGCCGCTTTCCTTATCATGAAAAGAGGGCCAATCTTAGCTTCAATGCGCTGGTAAAATAAAAACAATTGCATAAACGGTTGACATCGTGTAGGAGTCCTGTGAATGATATAATCATGCAGAAGGCACTTGGGAGTGCAGAACTCAGTCTACTTTCTTTTTTTGTCAGTCTTGGGGCGTAGGTTTCGTCCCTAGTTCCTTCTGCTCAAGGTTGATGTTTACCACTGGAGCTCCAGCTCCAGGCTCTTTTGATAGTTTATTGGCGATCGGAATCTCGCAGACCCTCAGGTCTCAGCCTCCTGACTAGCTGGGATTATAGGCCTGGGCCGCCAGCGTTGGGGCCTGAGTGCAGTTTTAGCCAGCCCGAAGTCTCGAGGTCTGGGTTGGGGTGGACGTTCCTGGGCTCGGGGTTCCGCGGCGAGCCGTTAGCGTTTTCCCGCGCCGGGGACAGCGTGAGCTCGAGCCCGGCCACGTGGTAGCAGAGCCCACTCCCCGCCAGGACTCCATCTCCCAGTGGGAAGCACGCAGGGACTCCCGGCAGGTGGCACCCGCGGTGTGAGTCCCGGAAGCCAGCCTAGCGCGCTGGAGGCCCCGGAGCGGCACCTCAAGCGGGAGAGCCAGCCGCGGCGGGCGCCTCGGCTGGGCGGCGCTGTGGGGGTCGCGGTCCCTTCCGGCAACACGGACAGGCCAAGCTTGCCTTGAGTGGTTAGGTCACGTCAGAGACTGCCACCAGGCAGTAGTTTATGCTGCCTCGTGAAGTCATCACCGCGCGACGAGGAACCAGCTGCGCTGCACTTTGGACACTTCGTTTGCAGCAATAACCTCCCTACTAATTCCGAATGCGAGAAATGCCACACACGCTCCGCGGCGGGCTGCATCCATCTCGAGCCTCCACCTCGGCGGCGCGGCTGGCCACGCCCAGTCAGGGGAGCTGCGGGGGGAGGGGGGAGGCTGGGAGGAGGCGGTGCTGCGCACGAGCGACGTGGTGAAGCCCCGCCCCCCAGCGACGTGAAGGTCACGTGACGGGCAGGGTCGCCTCTGCCGCCGCCGCCGCTTTGTAAGAGGCACATTGGCAGGTAACGAGCGGCGGCGGCGGCGGGTCCCGAGTCCAGCAAGAGCAGCAGCGGTAATTGCCACCCTCTCCCCTTTAGGGTCCCGAGCGCTGCAGTCTGAGCTTTTTAGACCTGCGTTCAGGTCCTCTCAACTCCCAACCCCCTTCAGGATTCCTTAGCGCCCACCCCGTGAGGACCGGGCCGAGCTTCCCTGGCTGGCTCCACGCTTCCTTCGTTAGGTCCAGGCCCGGGCACCTTCCTTCCTCTCGTGCTCCCGTCTCCTGGTGCCTCTTCTTCCTGTCTTCCCCCCACCCCCCTCCGAGTGGACCGGGCCGCACCCAGCCCCAGGGGGCGCTTCCCCTCCCCCCCCTTTGGGTTTCAGCCCTGGAGGGTGTGGTTTTTCTCTCCCACCTCCTGGGTTGCTGCCTGTCGCCCGGAGCTCCGCGCCACGCTGTCGTCTCTCCCTTCCCGATCGTTAGTCCTGAGACTGACCCTCTAAGAACCTCAACTTCGGAGCCTTTCCCAGCTTACCCTGGAGTCCCAGCTCAGTTCCACTTGTCCTTTGCATTCCTTGAGGGGCTTTGGTTTCCGTTTGGACTCAGTTTTCCTCCTTACTCCCGGTTCTTGTAGTCCGGTTGGGTTACTCTATTCTTTAATGTCGGTTTAGAGCGCTTGGTAAACTGTAAGACGCGCTGTTACAGATTCAAAATGTTTATTCTTTCACTGGTGCATTACAACTCAGTGTTCTTAGCCACTCACTTCACTCCACTAGGTTTTCCCACCTCCCTCCGTGGAGCATTAAGTTTAAATAGTTACCCAGGCATCTGGAGAGTCACCACGCTGGTCTCTTACCCATGTTCTCTCTAGGGATTGATTCTGTAGTTCCTGTTATTTCTTGGTTGACATAATCCTGTAGTTGATTACCCACTCTTGGATATTATTTCTCCTTATGTCCAAGGAATACAATCTACCAATATTTAGGTTTACTTTGTTTCACATCCATGTATCCTAACTACTGAGAAGAGTTTCTCCTTTCCTCTAGACAGGTTTTTGCTTTGTAGCCCAGGTGGGTCTTGAATTCATTATGTAGCTCACACTCACTTCCAGCTCTGTCCTCAGCTGCTGGAATACAGGTGTGTACTACCATGCCAAGCCTACAGTTAACTTGTTCAGTGAACACTTCATATATTTTTCCCTTAACACTATTCATGCATTTTCTCTTACATTTGAAGGCTTTTTAAATTAACCCTTGCTTAGTATGTTCCTCACGTTTTCCTATGAATTATGTGCCCTTTTCATTGTTTCTCACAAATGGAAGGAAGGTGAACATTATATCTAGCCTTTTATAGTTTAGGTCGTTGATGGTTATGTTGGTCTCTGTAAGCTTAGAACAGGGGATGAATTCTTCTGTCTTAGCAATTGGCCAGTAACAATTCCTACCTGGCTGTAGGGCCTCTTGGCTAGGGTCTGTGGCTGTAAAGGTTTCTCTTAGCAGAGATCTCAGTTTCCTGCATAATTTTTGTGCTTAGTGTCAAGGTATTCTCCCTGATTTTCTGACTTCTGGGTGAGTCACAGGTGTTGTAGGAGACCTCCTCCCCACCCCCACTCACTGTGTTCTCACATCCTTTTATTTTCCCCATTTGCTTCCTTGATACCTCTGACCCTGAATAATTAAGAAACATTTCAGAGAAGGGAGATTTTTGAAATATGGCTGGAAGTGGTGGCATGAGAGAGAATGAGGCCATGGAAAAGGATTGTGATAATTGCCTCTCCTGACTGTTTCCTGCTGCTCTGGTTTCCTCTGGCCTCTTTAAATGTGGGCTGGATCAGCAGTAGTCACATGGAGCTTTCCTTAGATCTATACTGGAACAACAACACCTTGGCCTGCCTTCCTGGTAATTGGTAATTGGTGGAGCCTGTGCAGTATTTAGCGGGAGTATCTTTTTTGGGTAATAGTTTGAGTGACTTTTATTATTTATGGAGAAATGGGAGAGAGCATTGTCATGAGAGTGGATTTATATCAGTATGCACTTTTTTTTCTTTTTTGTGGTTGCTCAAGGCCTTGGGGTTTCTAAACAGACACTATATCATTTGAGCCACTCTCTGCCAACTCTCTGAATTGTAATTCTCAAGATAGGGTCTTGCATTATTATGTTTGGGCTAGCCTGGACTGAGTCTCCAATTATGCTTCCCTTTGTCACTTGAATGACTGGCAGGAAACACCACACCCAGTGGTTGATTGAGATGGAGTCTCAAGAACTTTTATGCCTGGGCTGGCCTTGAACTGAGATCCCCAGATCTCCTCAAAACATGCTAAAATTCCTCGTTTGAGTCACCATAACCTGTGTGTGTGTGTGTGTGTGTGTGTGTATGTGTGTATGTGTGTGTAGTCTTTTTTTTTTGAGACACAGCTTTGCTCTGGTTTAGGCTGACCTGAAATTCTAGCTCCTCTTGCCTCAACCTCCTATTTGAGATTAAAAGCATGCACCATGCCTGACCAAAGGAAGTCTTAGTAGCTCATCATTTAAAAAAGGATTGGGGACCAAGTGTGGTTAGCCTGGGCTACATGGATAAGCCCTAACTCAAAAAAGTTATGTATATTTTCTTTGTTATAATAGGACTTTTACTGGGGGAAGGTAAGGTTATGTTGAATGGCTAATTCTTGTTCAAAAAGAAGCTGTGCAAGAATTCATAGGTAGGGAAGATTCTCCGCTCTTGACTGTTTCATTTGTGTTTGTGTCTTCTTGCAAGGTAACCCAGGTTGTCAGCAAATACCAGGTCATTCTTAGTTGTTATTTTGAGTAAATGGAGTGTTCTTAAAAGATAAATATTACAGCACCCATGGTGTTGATGGTAAGCTAGTAAGCTGTTTTTGTTGCTGTTTGTAAAACGAAGAGTAGAGATGAACTTAAAGATTTGTCCATTTCCCCATGTAAGCCTCTGGTAGATTTTTAAATATTTTTTACTCCAACTACCAACTATCCAGTTTTTCTTTCTTTCTTTTTATTGGGTCTGGTCATGGGGCCTGAACTCTGGGCCTGGGCGCTGTCCCTCAGCTCTTCAGCTCAAGGCTAGCGCTCTACCACTTGAGCCACAGCCCCACTTCTGGCTTTTTTCTTTTTGCTTATGTGATGCTGAGGAATCGAACCCAGGGCCTCAGGCATGCAAGGCA
>NW_012267311.1:2967013-2968838 GCF_000151885.1 Dipodomys ordii | reverse complement strand
CTCTCTCCCTCTCTCCCTCTGTCCTTCTCTCCTCTCCTTCTCTCCTTCTCTCCTTCTCTCCCTCTCTCCCTCTCTCCTCTCCCCCTCTCCCCTTTTCTCCCCCCCTCTCCCTCTCCCCCTCTCTCTCCCTCTCCTTTCTCCATACACAGACAACAGTACTGGGGTTTGAACTCAGAGCTTTGCACTTCATAAGTTAGCAGTTTCCCACTTAAGCTACACCTCCAGCCCCAGATAACTCATTTTCATACTAAATGAGTTCATTGACTTGGAACCTAATTAAATATTTGAAATTGAGGAACAAAAAAGTACTTGCATTAAAGGATTGGGTTTTTCCTAAGACTAGGCTATGTTCTTTTGAAAATTGTTAGGAATGTGTGTGGAGGGGTAATAACTCAGTGATAGAACTCCTGGGATTTATGCAAGAAGTTCTAGGTTCAGACCCCAATTCTGCAATTTTTCTTTTTAAAGGAATGTGTAGTTCCCCCGCTCTCCAATTTTGTACTTTAAAAATTATTGTAAAAGCCAGGTGCAGTTGGCTCACGCCTGTAACCCTAGATACTCAGGAGGCTTAAGATCTGAGGATCACGGTTCAAAGCCAGCACAGACAGAAAAGTCAATGAGATGTGTGTGTTTGTTGTGGAGCCTGGGTGCCTTCCCTGAGCTTTTTTGCTCAAAGCTAGTCCTCTACCACTTTAAGCCACAATTCCACTTCTGGTTTTCTGGTGGTTAATTGAAGATAAGAGTTTCATGGATTTTCTTGCCCACACTACTGGATTACAGGGGCAAGCCACTAGAACCCTGCTTGCCCAGCTTGGTTTGTTGGTGAAAATCTTATCTCTCAATCACAAAGCCAGAAGTGGAGCTGTGACTCAAGTGGTAGAGCCCAAGTCTTGAGCCAAAGGAGCTCAGGGACAGCACCCAGGTTTTCGTTTGGATTTACTCTCTCTCTGTAGGAATGCTATATGGGGTCTAAAACTTAAAAAAAATTAGTTGAGAATACTTTCAGTGATTTTTTTTCTTGGAGAATATATTTGTGACTTTCCTGATAGTGTCATTTACTCATCTGTAGCTAATCTATCACATGGGAACTTCCTCAATTTAAGCTCTGTTCTATATACATGATCCAATAGATCATCTTTTAAAAGAATTTATGTAAGCTTTTTATAATGTTTCAATCTGCTCATCAAATTAATCATAAGTGTACTTACTGAAATTTTTTTTTTTGGGTCCGGTTGTGGGGCCTGAACTCTGGGCCTGGGCGCTGTCCCTCAGCTCTTCAGCTCAAGTCACTTGAGCCACAGCGCCACTTCCGGCTTTTTGCTAATGTGGTGCTGAGGAATCAAACCCAGGGCCTCATGCATGCAAGGCAAGCACTCTACCACTGGGCCACCTTCCCAGCCCCCTTACTGAAATTTTGGAGGCAGAGAAATGCTTCTTGTTAATATCTATTTCTCTCTGTACCTTCTTTAATTCTAGCCTTTACTCTTTTCTCTCTTTTTTGTGCCTTCATCTCATTTACAATAACACTGAATAATCACTAACTTTCAGTTGAGGTTATTGTGGACCCCTGTTTCTTTGGAATTATTTCCCCCAGTGTTGAGGATTGAAACAAGGTTTTTGTGTATGTGAGGCCAGGCACTCTTACTACTAAACTACATCCTCAGCCCTGCAAAGTGGGCTTCTGGCTCTGTTAGCTGTCACCATAATATATTGCTTCCCAGGCAAATGTAATAAAACCTAAAATACCTTTGCAGCCTCAGACTTGAGCAAGGTGTTTAGGGCTACCTGTATTATGTATGCCTACCTGGCTGGATTGGGTGCATTC
>NW_012267311.1:2963375-2965308 GCF_000151885.1 Dipodomys ordii | reverse complement strand
TTTTTTTTTTTGAGACAAGGTGTCACTATATAGCCCAGGCTGGTCTCAGACTTCTGGGCTCAAGTGATACCCCTGTTTCAGCTTTTGGAATACTATAACTGAGATTATAAGCATGTATCACTGCAGTAGACATAGTTTTGAGGCTAAATGATTTGACAGTGTATTGTAATCATTTTGATGTTTACATCCAAATAGTTCCTTAGGAAGTTACATAGAGACTTTCTCTTACAACAAAAAGCTCACAATGATGTCTTAACTAGGAAATAGGTAATGATTTAATTATATGTGTTTATGTATATATCATATGTATGATACATATATATGTGAATCATGTATAGATGTATCTGTGATCTATATGATACTGATATACATAGTGATCTATGTATCATATCTAATACATTCATTTATTGCCTGAAAAATACCTCCCTCTTTTTTTTTTCTTTGCCAGTCTTGGGGATTGTACTCAGGGCCTGGTCCCTGTCCCTGAGCTTCTTTTGCTCAAGGCTACACTCTTATCACTTGAGCCACAGTGTCACTTCTGGCTTTTTCTGTTTAGTAATACTGAGGAATTGAACCCAGGGCTGCATGAATTGAGGCAAGCACTCTACCACTAAGCCACATTCCCAGCCATCCCCCCCCCCTTTTTTTTTTTAATGATTGGTCCTGGGGTTTGAATCTAAGGCTTTGTGCTTTTGCTAAACAGGTGCTCTGTCACTTGAGTCAAAATAAATTAATTAAAAAATAAAAATAAAACTGATCTGTACAGCAATATTAGGATACAGCAGTAATCCCAGCTATTTAGGAGGCTGAGATTTGAGGACTGCAGTTCAAAGCCAGCCCATACAAGAAAAACCTGTGATTTCCTTATCTCCAATTACTCACCTTCTTCCCCACCCCCATCCCCCCATGCCCCCATGCTAGAAGTGGAGCTGTGACTCAAGTAGTAGAGTACAAGCCTTGAGCACAAAAGCTCAGGGACAGTGTTGGGGCCCTGAGTTCAAGCCCCAGTGTTCAAACCCCAGACCAGCACACACACAAAATAATGCTATGTGTTTTATCCTAATATTGCTGTACAGTTTTATTTTTATTTTTTAATGAATTTATTTTTACTGGTCGTGGGGCCTGAACTCTGGGCCTGGGTGCTGTCCCTCAGCTCTTCAGCTCAAGGCTAGTGCTCTACCACTTGAGTCACAGCGCCACTTCCGGCCTTTTTTGCTTATGTGGTGCTGGGGAATCGAACCCAGGGCCTCATTCATGCAAGGCAAGCACTCTGCCATTGCCACTGAGCCACTTTCCCAGCCCCCAGATCCCATGTTTTGAAACAATGATGGAAATCTTTTTTTTAGCTTGGTGCTTCTGGTTCTTACCTGTAATCCTTGGTTGTTAAAACACTTGAATTTTGTATTCATAATTCAATTTTATTAGAATTTGCTGTCTGTCTTTTCCTTTCTCTCCCCTCCTTTCTTCTGGGAATAAAACCCAAAATTTAGTGCGTGCTGGGTAAGAGCTGTACCCCGTAGCCATACTCCCAATCTTGCAGCTATTTTAATTAGCATATGATAACTATCTCTTTTGTCCTTGGCTGATAGTAACTTTGTGGAACTGTGCGAAAGAGTCTTTTTTCCCCCTTCCTGTTTTGAAGATTGGTCAATCCTTGGCCTCTTGGCGTCAAACACCAGATTTCTTTTGCCTCAGTTCTCTGAGGAACTGGGGCTGCAGGTGTGCACCACCATACCTGGCCTAAAATTTTTCTTCCATAAGCTAAAGTTTCAGATCTTTCTTCCCAGTCAAGATTTTGTTTTATTTTTCACTTTATTTATTTGTTTGTTTTGACAGTCCTGGGCAAACTTGTCCTAGGCACTATTCTTGAGCTTCTTTTTGCTCATGACTAGAGCTCTACCACTTGGGCCACACCACCACTTCTGGCTTTCTC
>NW_012267311.1:2959070-2963080 GCF_000151885.1 Dipodomys ordii | reverse complement strand
CCCCCCACACACACTTTGGTTATGAGATTGGAACTCAGGGCCTGTGCGTTATCTCTGAGTGTTTTCGCTCAAGGCTAGCTCTCTTAACATTTTGGGTCACAACTCCACTTCCAGTTTTCTGGTGGTTAATTGGAAATAAGAGCTGGCTTCAAACCACAATCTTAAGATTTCAGCCTCTTGAGCAGCTGGGATTACAGTGTGAGCCACCAGGCTTACTCTTCACCTTTATAAGCTTTGCAGAAAAGCTTTTGGATTCTTTAGGCCACCAGCCTTGTGTCCAGGTCTGCTGTTTGGTCTGGGCACTCTTATCAACTCTACAGTTGTAATGCTGGAATGGTACAGATTGCTTTGTTAAAGTGACATCTTAAGATACGTGGCAACTTTTTTTTTTGGGGGGGGGAGTCGGTCATGGGGCTTGAACTCTGGACCTGGGCGCTGTCCCTCAGCTCTTTAGCTCAAGGCTAGCACACTATCACTTGAGCCACAGCGCCACTTACGGCTTTTTTTTTCCTTTTTTTTGCTTATGTGGTACTGGGGAATCGAACCCAGGGCCTCATGCATACAAGGCAAGCGCTCCACCACTGAGCCACCTTCCCAGCCCCACTTGGCAAAACTTTTCTGATATACATACCCTGAGCGGTTTCGCAGGTGTTCTTAAAGTGAGCATGAAGATTTGAAACTCTTGATTTGCATTATTTTGTGGGGTTTACTGGGTCAAGAGAGTAGCAAACTGTTTTTGCAGGTCACCTCAGGCTACTTACAGGAAGAGGAAGAGAAGGTTCCTGGGATAATTCATGGGAACTCCTCACCCATAGTTCTATTTTTAATTTTTTTTTTTTTTGAGACAGGATCTTGGTATGTAGTCTAAGACAGCTTGGAATATGCTGTATAACCCAGTATGGCCTTGAGCCATACTTTAGCCTCCCAAGTGCTGGGATTATAGGTATATGTCACTACACTATAATATATTGTTTAAATATCAATTACTTGGTATAATGTTTCCTTGAATTACTACAGAGCGGACCATCCCATGACAATTCTTTTTCTTACTTTTTTTTTTGTTATTAGCTTCATTAGTTATACAGAAGGGGATAAAAATTCTTAGTTTTAAAACGAGCTTGGGGAGCTTGGGGCTGGGAAGGTAGCTCAGTGGTAGAGTGCTTGCCTTGCATACATGAGGCCCTGGGTTCCATTCCTTATCACTACATAAACAGAAAAAGCCGGAAGTGATGCTGCGGCTCAACTGGTAGAGCACTAGCCTTGAGTTGAAGAGCTGAGGGACAGCACTCAGGCCCGGAGTTCAGCCCCACGACTGGCAAAAAAAAAACCAAAAAGCCAAAAAAAACCCAAAACAAAACAACAAAAAAAGTAGTTGAGCTTAATTTATGGAATTGTAACTCCTTTTACAATTACTTTTAATAGAGTATCTTTAATTAAAAAAACCTTGAGCTGGTCTTGGAAGGTGGCTCAGTGGTAGAGTGCTTGCCTTGTATGCATGAGGCCCTGGGTTCGATTCCTCAGGACCACATAAGCAAAAAGAAAAAAGCCGGAAGTGGCACTGTGGCTCAAGTGGTAGAGCGCTAGCCTTGAGCTGAAGAGCTGAGAGACAGCGCCCAGGCCCAGAGTTCAGGCCCCATGACCGGACCCCAAAAAAACAAAACAAAACAAAAAACAAAAAAACCTTGAGCTTATTGAGTAACCTTTCAATTTATGATTGGAAGTGTTAATAGTGGAAAAATATTCCTGTGTATTGCAGAACAGTCCATGTCTTGCAGAAATTAAAAACCTTATTCATTAAAAATGAGCCATTAATTATTTTATTAGCACAGAGGAGAGTGTTTTTTTTTTTGGGGGGGGGGAGTGGTGTTTGTTGGTCGTGGGCCTGAACTCTGGTCCTGGGCTCTGTCCTTCAGGTCTTCAGCTCAAGGCTAGTGCTCTACCAGTTGAGCCACAGTACCACTTCTGGCTTTTTCTGAAAAATAGAAACCCAGGGCTTCATGCATGCAGGGCAAGCACTCTACCACTGAGCCACCTTCTCAGCCCAGGAATGTTCATTTTTAGAGACTATCCAGAGGTTCCAGCTATAACAGAATATAGTAGCACAATGGGATATATCTAAACAAAGATATTCTCACAGTCTGGCCAGCTGTGGAACAAACAACACAGATTTTTATTTGGATGACAGACCATGTTACTAGTTGCATAGCTTAATAAATATGCTAAAAGTATTTAGTTATATACACTTGTGGATGAATTTTTTGGTATGCTAGACCTCAGTAAAATTACTCAATTATTTTCTTTTTAGAATGATGTTTTGGAATAAGCAGACTACATAGGAAACAATGTATACTAGTTCTATAATCACTACCTTTTGGGGTAACTTAGTATTTGAAGCACATTATCTTGTTTGCTGCTCCCCACAGGCTTGGAAAACAGTGAAGTATTTGGCCAAGGTTATTTAATCTCAAATTTCATAGATTTCATATCTGTCTGATTGCTAAACCTGTGCTGTTAATCACACTACTGTACTACTTTGACTATCAGAAGTACTGTTGTTTGCGAATATAGCCTGGTGTTAGCTGTGTCAGGAAGTATTAAGCAAGAGAAAGAAAAATTAACATGCTTGTAAAAGGTAAAGCTTCAAACTAGATGAGGAACTGGATTGAGATACAGAAGTGGGACTCTAGAACCCCTTGGGAGTACCACTAGAATGGTTTAACTTTTATCCATTTTTTAAAAAATGCTGAGGTTTAGTCAGATTTGTTTAATTTTGTGGGGTTTTTATCTTGTTTTAAACCATGTGTTTTTTTTTTTTTTTCCATTCTGATTTTAGTAGCTGTTCAAATCAGCACAGTGAGCTGACTTTTAAACCCTCTGACAATTTAGATGTGTTCTATGAGGAGGTCAGGCACACAACACTGAGAAGTGTTTTATTTATTTATTTTTAGTTTAGTTTATTTTTTGTCAGTTATGGGGCCTGAACTCTGGGCCTGGGTGCTGTCCCTCAGCTCTTCAGCTCAAGCTAGTGCTCTACCACTTGAGCCACAGTGCCACTTCCGGTTTTTTCTGCTCCTGTGGTGCTGAGGAATCAAACCCAGGGCCTCATGCATGCAAGGCAAGCCACTTTACCACTGAGCCACTTCCCAGCCCAAAATGTTTTATTTTTGCATACTACAAAAAGAGAGAAGTCTCTAAAGTTATACTCATGACCCAGTCTGCTTTATAGTATACCTATTATACTTTGTGTGTGTGTGTGTGAGTGAGAGAGAGAGAGAGAGAGAGAGAAAACACTGGGGCTTAAACTCAGGGTCTTACACTATTGCTGGATTTTTTTCCTCTCACAGCTGACATTCTATTACTTGAGCCATGACACCACCTGGCATTTTTGCTGCTTAATTGGAGATAGAGTTGCTCTCAAGATTTTTCTGCCAGGCTGGCTTTGAACTTCAATCTTTAGATCTCAGCCTCCTGAATAAGTGGGATTACATGTGTGAGCCATTAGCACCTAGCCATACATCCTTTTACACCCCATGTTGCTGGGGATTGTCCTAGGACCTTGTCTGCCATAAGTTCTATACTGTTGAGCTATTCACCCACTGATAGACAATAGTATATTCAGTGATTACAAAGTACTCCAGTTCTTTATTTGTGTGTGGTGTTTGAAATAGAATCCAGAGACTAAAGCATGTTCTACCACTGAGCTATATACCCTGAACAAAAATGTCCCAATTATTATTGATGTCATGTAGAAATAAGTAGTGTTCACACTGAGAAACAGGAAATGAGAGAATGGAGAGTGTGGCCAGTGCTGTTGAGAAAATGTGCCTGGAGAAGATAGAGGCAAAAAAAACAGGTATAGGGGCTGGGAAGGTGGCTCCGGGGTAGAGCACTTGCCTTGCATGCATGAGGCCCTGGGTTCGATTCCTCAGTACCACATAAGCAGAATAAGCTGGAAGTGGCACTGTGGCTCAAGTGGTAGAGCTCTAGCCTTGAGCTGAAGAGCTGAGGGA
>NW_012267311.1:2947829-2958715 GCF_000151885.1 Dipodomys ordii | reverse complement strand
GCTCTAGCCTTGAGCTGAAGAGCTGAGGGATAGCGCCCAGGCCCAGAGTTCAGGCCCCACGACCGGACCCCCAAAAAAACAAAAAACTGTAAGTGGTGCTGTGGCTTAGGTGGTAGAACGCTAGCCTTGAGCACAAAGAGGCTCAGCCACGGTGCCCAGGCCCTGAGCTCAAGCCCCACACCTGACAAAAACAAACCCTCATTGGACATTGTATCAGGCTTCTGTAATCCCAACTACTTGTGGAGTCTCAGACTAGAGGATCACATGAACCCAGGAGTTCAAAGGAAGCTTTGAGAACTACTGAAAACAAGACTAAAAACTTGGTACTTTATGTACAAGGATTGAAGTTATAGTTCAGTGATGGAACACATGTTGAATACGTTTATTAGCATGTACAAAGTTCTATACCTAGCACCAAAACCTCAACGAGTAGTGTATAATGTTGAGAGCTGTTTATTCCTAAAAAGACTCCCACTGAATTATATATCCCCAGTGCAGAATTGAAGCTTCGTAAAGTTTTGTCTCTTATGGAAGCATAGTTGTGGGTTAACCACTTTTAGCTTTGTGCCTGCTAGGCAAGTGTTTAAACTATTGCACTATATTCCCAGTCCCATGTAATAGTTTATTAATGTTCAGTGACAAAAAGCATAATGCAGCTATTCCTGGTAGATTACATCCTGGTAGTGATGCAAAAAAGACCATTGGAAGGATAGTTATTGCTGGCACTATTATTTATTGCTGAAGTCAGGACCTTGTATTCTGACCCAGCTCTCCTTTAGTTTTTTTGCTCAAAGCTGGTGTTGTACCACTGGAGCCACACCCACATGAGCCACATCTTCACTTTTGGCTTTTACAAGTTAACCGAAGATAAGAATCTTGGATTTGTTAGCTCACCTGTCTTCAAATTGTGATCCCCAGATCTCAGACTCCTGAGTAACTATCATTACAGGTATGAACCATTGGTACCCAACTAAACTTTACCTTTTTTTTTTGAGACCGGCTCTGTGTTATCCAAGGTGGCCTGGAATTTAGGTTCTTGTCCCACCCTCTTAAGTTCTGGGAGTATAGACTTTTGCCACACCTTTAGCTCAGAGGAGTAAATTTTTTTTTTTTTTCCAGTCCTGGGGCTTGAACTCAGGGCCCGGGCACTGTCTGTGAACTTCTTTTGCTCAAGGATAGTAATCTACTACTTGAGCCACAGTGCTACTTCCAGCTTTTTCTGTTTATGTGGTACTGAGCAATCAAACCCAGGGCTTCATGCATGCTAGGCAAGCACTCTACCAGTAAGCTACATTCCCAGCCCAGGAGTAATCTTTATTTCCCCCAGTCCTGGGGCTTGAATTCAGGGCCTGGGCACTGTCCCTGAGCCTCTCTGTGCTTAAAGCTAGTGCTCTACCACTTGAGCCACAGTGCCACTTCTGGCTTTTTCTGTGTATGTGGTACTGAGGAATTGAACCCAGGGCAAGCACTCTACCACTAGGCCACAAGTAATCTCTTAAGGAAATAACTTTGTATTAATTGAGAAGTGCTTGTTTGATTGTAATCTGAAGTGTGTGTGTTTGTGTGTGTGTGCTGAATACCAAACCAAGGACTTGCACATGTTGGGCAAGCACTGTACCACTGAGTTACCTGTTCAGTCTTTTTATTTATTTATTTTATTTTTTTTGGTCCGGTCGTGGGGCCTGAACTCTGGGCCTGGGCGCTGTCCCTCAGCTCTTCAGCTCAAGGCTAGCGCTCTACCACTTGAGCCACAGCACCACTTCTGGCTTTTTTTCTTTTTGCTTATGTGGTGCTGGGGAATGGAACCCAGGGCCTCATGCATGCAAGGCAAGCACTTTATCACTGAGCCACCTTCCCAGCTCCCCTGTTCAGTCTCAAAACTACATTTTCCTTTAATGTGATAGGCCTTATTAATAAAAACTATATATAGTAAGGCTTCTCCCTTTGCCCCTATCCCCAGGTCTTGGGGCTTGAATTTGGGGCTTGGCCACTGTCTTTGAGCTTTTGCTCAAGGCTACAATTCTACCACTAGAACCATAACAGCATTTCTGACCTCTGCGTAGTTCATTGGATATGAGAGTCTCATGAACTCTCCTGCGTGGGCTGGCTTTGAACCGAGATCCTCAGATCTCAGCCTCCTGAATAGCTAGGATTATAGGCATGAGCCACCAGCACTGAGCTAGTGCAGGTCTTTAAAATTTTTATTTTTAAGAAGAGGTTAGGGCTGGGAACTTGGCTCAGTGGTAGAGTGCTTGCCTCGCATGCATGAAGCCACCGGCGTCCGGCTTAAAGACAAGTTTTAAATACTGGAAGTGTAGCGAAGTGATAAAATACTTGCTCAGTATATGTCAAGCCCTGAGTTAAGTCCTCTAAATCACCAGAAAGAATGGAAAAAAAGGGAGGCAGGATTTAGAGTTGGGAATTCAAGGTAGAAATAGTCATAGAGAATACTTTTCCCTCCTGGATCTTGTTTTTTTTTTTTGGTCCAGTCGTGGGGCTTGAACTCTGGGCCTAGGCGCTGTCCCTCAGCTCTTCAGCTCAGGCCAGTGCTCTACCAGTTGAGCCACAGTGCCACTTCCGGCTCTTTTCTTTTTGCTTATGTGGTGCTGGGGAATTGAACCCAGGGCCTCATGCATGCAAGGCAAGCGCTCTACCACTGAGCCACCTTCCCAGCCCATCATCTCCTCCTGGATCTTAGGTATCCAAATGAGAAATGTGAATGTAGCAAATGAAATTTGATGTTTTGTAATGTTCAAGAGTTCACCAGTGCTCATTTTTTCCATGGACAGGTTATATGCATGGGACAGCTGATAACATTGTCCTTCTACTGTCTGCCAAGTGGGTGTAGAGAAATTCATCCTTGTCCACCAGTTGCTAGAAGCCTGACCCTGCCCTCTACAGCTGTGGAGAATAAAAGTATTAGCTTGGTCAGCTCCTGGCATTCAGGACACTGGCAGTTAAGCTGCATGGAATTAGTCTCATAATTTCGTACTTTGGCATCCTCGTTGCCTTAATTCTCTCCTGGATTGGCCATTATTATCTTCTGCTCACTGCCTGTTCTGCACTTTGCAAACCAATTGAGATTCTTTTAAATTAATTTTCTCTAGAAAAGTTTCAGAATAATGGATCTTTTCTTAGTAGAAATATCAAGAGCACAGATTGGAAATTAAACAAACAAAAGTAGTAAAACTGGTCATAGGAGTTCATGGAGACCCAAAGGTAGTACTGAGAGGTATCTGGAAGATCATAGAACTTAGTAAGATTTTGGCTTATAGCAGTTCTTTCTCATTAGTCATGAGCAATGCAGGTCACACACAGTAGTTCTGTTGCCTTGTAGAAGAGGAGGCTGAGCTGGGGGCTGTTGTCTATCTGTAGCTGAACGCTTTGTAACATAGCACAGTGGTTAAGGGTCCAGTGGTTAGATGGCCTCGATTTGAATCCTTAGCTTCATCTTTTAATTAGCTGTGGGCATGGTACAAGTAGTAGAATGCCTAATTAGCAAGTGTATAACAGAACTCTTAACAACAACAAATATAATATTATGTATTATGTGTTATTATGTACCTAGAATATTATGTACCTAGAGTGTTGAGTGTGTATATATAGATATATCCCATAACATAGTGTATGGTGCATAGTATGTATTTGCCATCATTATAACCATTATTTATTGTTTCTTGGCTAAACTCAAGATCAATTGAAGTATCATTACATAATAGTTTTAGACTTGTATATAAATGTACATCTGTGCCCACCCTAACTAGTTGTACACATAGCCCTTGTAACACTGGCCTCATAATTGAGTGAACAGAATCTATGGGCATTCTTTTTTTTTTTTTTTTGTCCTGTACTGAATTCAGGGCCTGGGCATTGTCCTTGAGTCTCTCTGTGCCCAGTGCTAGTGGTCTACCACTTGAACTACAGCACCACTTCTGACTTTTTCTGTTTATGTGGTACTGAGGAATTCAATGCAGGGCTTCATGCATGCTAGGCAAGCTAAGCCACATTCCTAGCCCACTATGGGCATTCTTAGAGACTTGCTTCTTTATTTTTGCAGGATGGCTTTGAACTGAGGCCCTGCACTTGGCTCAGCTTTCTTGCTCAGCTGGCACTCTAGCCATGCCTCTAGCTTGGTTTTTTTGCTGTTGTTTTTTTTGGGGGGGTCTGGTCATAGGGCCTGAACTCTGGGCTTGGGCACTGTCTCTCAGCTCTTCAGCTTAAGGCTAGCACTCTACCACTTGAGCCACAGCGCCACTTCCAGCTTTTTTCTTTTTTCTTACGTGGTGCTGAGGAATGGAACCCAGGGCCTCATGCATGCAAGGGAAGCGCTCTACCACTGAGCCACCTTCTCAGCCCCTTGCTGGTTATTTTGGAGATGAAGTTTCTTGGATTTTGTTCCATCCAGGTTGGCTTCAAACTATACATGACCCTCTAGATAGATCTCAGCCTCCTGAGAAGTAGCATGACCCAGTGGCATCTGGCTGAGTTTGGCTTCTTGAACATAAATTATACATCCTAAACTGGATATCCGTGGCTCATAATCTTAGCTCTGTAGTCCTAACTACTCATAATCCTAGCTACTCTGGGGGCTGAGACCTGAGGATTGAGGTTTGAATCCAACAAGGACAAATTCTAGTCAAAAGCCAGAAGTGGAAGTGTGGCTCAAGTGTAGAACACCAACCTTGAGCCAAAAAACTAAGCACAAGTGAGATGCTCTTGAGTTCAAGTTGTAGTACTGGCATGTAATGTACATGCATGTGCATGCGCACTTTTTTTTTTTTTTGCCAGTTCTTGAACTCAGGGCCTGGGATCTCTCCCCAAGCCCCTCTCTGCTCAAAGCTAGTGCTCTGCTGCTTGAGCCACACTGCCACTTCCAGCTTTTTCTGTTTATGTGGTTCTGAGGAATGGAACCCAGGGCTTCATGCATGCTAGGCAAGCACTCTACCACTATGCCACATTCCCAACTTCTATCCTATTTTCAGTTGAGCTCTTAGTTCACTTAGTAACTCATGTCTGTTTGAAAAAGGCATTCATTTTGTTATTCCTGTAATATTTACTTGGTTTAGTAGCTGATGCACAAGTGTATCAATGACTGTTGAAATCTTCCTTAGTCTCAAAATGTTATCAACAAGTATTCTGTAACATTTCAAAGTGATCAAATGTGATTGTCAATGTTTTTATTTTAGGATATGATATGATAACTTTTTTTTTTTCCTGTCTGTCATGGGGCTTGAACTCAGGTACTGGGCACTGTCCCTGAGCTTTTTGTGCTCTACCAGTTTGAGCCACAGTGCTACTTCTTGTTTTCTGGTGGTTAATTGGAGTTAAGAATCCTAGACTTTCCTGCCTGGGCTGGCTTTGAAACTACTATCCTCAGCTCTCAGCCTCCTGAATAGCTAGGATTTCAAGTGTGAGCCACTGATGCCTGGCTGATAGCAGTTTTAAATATTTTTATCCCATAGTGTTTTTGTATACCTTAAGGTTAGTGTCAAGCCAGGCGCTGGTGGCTCACGCCTGTAATCCTAGCTATTCGGGAGGCTGAGATCTGAGGATTGCGGTTCAAAGCCAGCCTGGGCAGGAAAGTCCGTGAGACTTTTCTCCAATAAAAACCACTAGAAAACCGGAAGTGGCGCTGTGGCTCAAGTGGTAGAGTGCTCACCTTGAGCTGAAGAGCACAGGGACAGCGCCCAAGCCCAGAGTTCAAGCCCTACGACCGACACCCCTCCCCCCCGCAAAAAAAAAAGTTAGTGTCCTCAGGATAAATCTGTTATATTAGTTTATATATGCTTTAATAATTAAGCATTGGTGACTGTTAACCATTTTCTATTCATTCCAAACAGAATTTTTTTTTCTTTTTCTGAACTGATATCTTTTGAAAACACAGCTGTGGGCTGGGAAGGTGGCTTCGTGGTAGAGTGCTTGCCTAGCACCACATAAACAGAAAAAGCTGGAAGTGGAGCTGTGGCTCAAGTGGTAGAGTGCTAGCCTTGAGCAGAAAGAAGCTCAGGGATAGTGCCTTGGCCCTTGAGTTCAATCCCTAAGACTGGCCAAACAATAACAGCAAAACCCCACAGCTTTTTGAAGTATCTAATTTTCAAAGTAGTCCTTAAAAAAAAAAAAAAGCAGTTTTGGGGGTGTGGCTCAAGTGGTGTTGCTGCCTAGCAAGCCCAAGAAAGGCTGAGTCCAAACTCCAGTATGCCAACCCCTCTCCCACTGGCCAATCCCAACAAACCTCTTTCTAGAAAAAGTATTTGTAGCCCAATCAAGTTAGTTTATTATGCTGTTTTTTTATATTATAAATTATATTGGCTATTTTTTTTACCTTAGATAACTGGAAATTTATATTGTATTTGCTGATTTTCTTTCGTTTTTTTTCTTTTTTTTCTTTTGGAGATAGTGTCTTACTATATATCCCAAGCTGGCCTTGAACTCAAAATCCTCCTGATTCAGTCTCCTGAGTGTTGAGATTACAGGTGTATGCCACTACAATTGGGTGATTTTGTTTTTGTTTTGCCAGTCCTGGGGCTTGAACTCAGGGCCTGGGCTCTGTCCCTGAGCCTCTCTTTGCCTAAGACTAGCACTCTACCACATGAGCCACAGCACCACTTCTGGCTTTTTCTGCTTATGTGGTTCTGAGGAATTGAACCCAGGGCTTCATGCATTCTAGGTAAGCATTCTACCACTAAGTCACATTCCCAGCCCTGATTTTGTTTTAAAGAAGTTAAAAATAGAGGATGGTTCCTTTCTGTAATTCTAGTTATTCAGGAGGTTGAGATCTGAGAGTCTCAGTTTGAAGCCAACCCAGACAGAAAAGTTTGAGGTTTCTATCTCTATTAACCACTAAGAAGCCAGAAGTAGAGCTGTGGCTCAAATGATAGAGTGCCAGCCTTAAGTGAAAAAGCTGAAGGATAACACCTAGGTTCAAGCCACAGTACTGACAAGAAAATGAAGGGAAAAAAATTAAAAATATACCAGCAACTCTTACTTGTGTTAAAATTGGTCACAGCTTTCATTTACTTTGAATAAAGTGAGATACATAAGGCTCTAAATTTTGTTGAATTGTAACCTTGTGTGTCTTGCAGCTAAAGAACCTGAGATATGCATGTTTGTATTTCTGCTAGATTATTTTTAGAATCTCTTGCTCTTGTCTGTTTCTATTCTAAGCAATCTCTTGGAACCTGTTCCCTAGTAATAGAGCTCTTGAGGGTAGAGAAGTAATAGAGAGGATGGAACATAAGAATAATTTGAATTCCTATGATCTGGCAACTGGGTACTTATTGGCAGAAGCAATTCTGTTTTTTACATCTAGTTCTGTTTCTGGAATTTATGCATAGATAACAGTATTAATTGAAGGTGTTGAATCTTACAGTTTAAATCCCATGACTATTATTTTTACAGTGCAGAGTAAAAAACTTAAAGGTTATTGATGGTTACTTTGGTAACTTTGATTCATGATCTTTAGAAGTTCCATATAAAATTCATATGAGAAAATTTTGTTGAGTCATGTCATTAACTTTATGTATTTTCTGTTTTCTGTGTTTTAGTTATATTTTCTTATGTTCTTCTTCTGGAGAGCCTCAGTTTTGTCTATGGAAGGTTTTCTTTTTTTCACTTCTCTGATGAGGTCTCATTGTTGCCAGGGCTGTACTCCAGTACTTTGTATCTGAGACTATAGGCGAATACCATTGTGGCCAGCTCTGAAAATATTTTTGCTGGACATCTTCAGCATCAAGACATTCTTTATGAAGAGCAAGTCAGCTATTCTGAAATTTCAGTCTTAAATGTGGAGAGCCATAATTCCAGAAAACAAGCTAATCTGAATATTTTGACATACTCATCCTGAAGACATAAGACTTCGTTACTCTTGCTTTCATTTTCTTCTTTTCTTTTGGTGCTGTTTCTGAGGCTTGACATCAGAGCCTAGGCACTGTCCCTGAGCTGCTTTTTTGCTCAGGGCTAGCACTCTATCACTTATGCCACAGTTTCACTTCTGGCTTTTTTGGTAGTTTAGCGGAGATGAGTTTCACAGACTTACCTGTTTAGGCTGGTTTTGAACTGTGATCCTCAGTTCTCAGCCTCTTGAGTAGCTAGGATTCAGGCATGAGCCATCTGCACCCATTTCAATAGTCCTTTGAAGTGTTTTTTTCCCCATGGGTGTGCGTGCGTGCGTGCGTGCGTGCGTGTGTGTTTGTGTGTGTGTATGTGTGTGTATACCAGTACTAGGTCTTAAATTGGGGTGTGTGTGTGTGTGTACCAGTACTAGGTCTTAAATTGGGCCCTATGCTTGTCCCTTGGCTTTTTCTAATAATGACTGTTGACTTAGCCCTTTACTTCTAGACTTATGTAGTTAATTGGAGATAAGAATCTCTTGGATTTGTGTGCTTGGCTGAACTGGCCTTGAATCTTAAATCTCAGATCTCAGCCTTCTGAGAAGCTAGGATTATAGGCATAAACCACTGGAGTCCAGCTTCTATGTTATTTATAAGCTACAGGCTTTTCATAGTAATAATATATAATAATACTAATAACTTGTTAATATGTAGCAACACTAAACCTTAATTAAAAATGGAAAAATATGTTATTTTTAAACAACACTTAAGAATAAAGTATGCCATGTACTTAGGCTTCACCAAAAAGCAGCTAATCTGACTTCATTATGGAACTAGGACCTTTATTTATAGCCTAATTAGTCATTATGGACTGTTTTATGCTAAGGAAATATGAACTGTTAATATTTATACTCAGAGAAATAGAGAAAGTCTTATGGTTTTTCCTTACTGATAACTGAACATTATGGCAAAATAATGTTTGGTTGTAATAGGCTATAAAAAATTAAGACTTTTTGGTCAGTAAAAGAATTCCATTGTAGCATCTATTCAACTCAGTGTAAATCTTCAGCTCTGTGCACATGCAAAGATTTATCACTAGATGGCATCCTGTAAGGAGAAATTCTTTGTTACAGTTTATTTTTAAATATTTTCACAAAGCACTGAGGAATAAACAGTTCAAAAGATAAATCGGAACATATAGTTCAGTGAACAGAATTTTTTGATAGCTATAAGCAAACTAATGATTATTTGTTTGAATATTTTAGCACCACTGAACACCAAACAGTTTTTGATTGGGTGCTTAATTTTAAATACTTAATTTAAAAGGTTAAGAACTTTAAAAACAGGGGCTGGGAAGGTGGCTCAGTGGTAGAGTGCTTGCCTTGCATGCATGAGGCCCTGGGTTCGATTCCTCAGCACCACATAAGCAAAAACAAAAAAGCCAGAAGTGGTGCTGTGGCTCAAGTGGTACAGCGCTAGCCTTGAGCTGAAGAGCTGAGGGACAGCGCCCAGGCCCAGAGTTCAGGCCCCATGGGAGAGAGTGAGGGAAGGGGTGACATTGAGAAATGTACTCATTATCCGACTTATATAACTGTCCCCCTCTATATCACCTTTATAATAACAATTTAAAAAAAACCTAATACTAACCTACTAATATGAAAGGGATATTTCTTGAAAATTTTTATTCGAGAGAATATGTGTATGTACGTGCCAGTACTAGGGCTTGAACTCAGGGCTTCATGTTCTTTCTTAGCTATTTAGCTCAAGGCTGGCATTCTACCACTTAAGCCACAGCTCCTCTTCTAGCTTTTTGCAAATTAGTTGGCTATAACAGCCTCATGGATTTTCTTGCCTGAGCTGGCTTTGAACTACAACCCTCAGATCCCAGCCTCCTTAGTTAATAGTATTACAAGTGTGAAACCACCAGTACCTGACACTTTTATGTGGCATCTAGTCCTTAAATTAAGTTTTCTTTTTACCATGATTTGAAGGTTTTGCTTACTCTTGTTTATTTTCTTGCAGATTTTCTACTTTGTACATACATTATTTTGTATATACTATACATGATGACTTCGGTGAGCAATGATCGTTGCCGAGGTGCTCGGGAAAAAACACAGATTTCAGCAACACAGGCAACACAACCACAGAAACAAGTGGTCCAGGTAAGTTTTTGTGGAACTTTTGTTTCTCTTGTTTAGAATGAAAGGAAAAGAACATAAATAATGTTTTCCTTTGCAGGAAACTTCAGGATTTTGAACTTGTGTTTAAAAACTATACAGTTAAATACTAGGAAAGAGGTAATATTGATGATTCAGATACAAATGAATGTTGTTCAATGTAAACTATTTAATTCTGAATTCAAGCTACCTATTATCATCTAGGTCATATCCTTTTGTTCCCAGTTCCCATCCTTTCTGTCCCTTCCTATCTCTTTTCTTTTTCTTTCTTTTGTTTGTTCATTGTTTGTCCATCCATTCATTCGTTCTACTTTCCTTCTTTTTCTTTTTTATTTTTTTCAGTGCTGGGTATTAAATGTGGGCCTCTTGTGTACAGGACAAATGCTATATTACCGAGCTACAACCCTAGCTACTATATTATTTATTATTATTATTATTGGTGATGGTGGTCGTGGGGGCTTGAACTGTGGGCCTGGGCGCTGTCCCTCAGCTCTTCAGCTCAAGGCTAGCACTCTACCACTAAAGCCACAGCGTCACTTTCGGCTTTTTCTGTTTATGTGCTGTTGAGGAATCGAACCCAGGGCCTCATGCATGCGAGGCAAGCACTCTACCACTGAGCAACTTTCCTAGCCAATTATTATTTTAAATGAAGTCAGACATTCAGTAATCTGGTACAAAGTTAACATTCTATAGATTGGCAAGTGCCTTTTCAGAGGCAGTATGTAAGTGAGTAAATAAATAAACCTTACCTGGTTCATCCTAATTTCAGACTGAGGACTTTTCTATATTTTTCAAAGACAAGGTCTCAATATTTACACACACACACACACACACACACACACACACACACACACACACACACACACACACACACACACAC
>NW_012267311.1:2916389-2946909 GCF_000151885.1 Dipodomys ordii | reverse complement strand
CCACTTCCGGCTTTTTTCTTTTTGCTTATGTGGTGCTGAGGAATGGAACCCAGGGCCTCATGCATGCAAGGCAAGCACTCTACCACTGAGCCAACTTTCCAGCCCTTTAGGAGTAATCTTAAGTGCAATCTCATAACAAAACTACATTTATTTAGGGGCTGGGATTATGGCTTAGTGGTAGAATGGTAGTGTGTGTGAAGCCCTGGGTTAGTTTCCTCAGCACCATATAAACAGAAGAAATGGTGGGCTGGGAAGTTGGCTCAGTGGTAGAGCGCTTGCCTTGCATGCCTGAGGCCCTGGGTTCAATTCCTCAGGACTTATATAAACAAAAAAAACCAGAAGTGGCACTGTGGCTCAAGTGGTAGAGCCCTGGACTTGAGCTTAAGAGCTCATGACTGACAAAATAAATAAATATGGGGCTGGGAAGGTAGCTCGGTGGTAGAGCACTTGCCTTGCATGCCTGAGGCCCTGGGTTCAATTCCTCAGCACCACATAAGCAAAATGAAAAAAGCTGAAAGTGGTGCCGTGGCTCAAGTGGTAGAGCGCTAGCCTTGAGCTGAAGAGCTGAGGGACAGTGGTCAGGCCCAGAGTTCAGGCCCCACAACTGGACCCAAAAAAACAAAAATGGGAAGTGGTGCTGTGGCTGAAGTGGTAGAGTGATAGCTTGAGCAAAAAGTGCCCAGTTCTATTGTAATAGAGTAGTGATGTTCTAATTGAACCTGCCTAAGTTTCATGCTGAAAGAGAGCACAGCACTTTTCAATTTGTATAAATCTGGATTTGGATCTCTGGCTAGTCACTTTACAATTTAGACAAGCTAAGTTTTTAAATTTTTATTTTTTGGCACTGGGGATCAAACCCAGGATGTTGCATTGTTATCAAGTGCTTTGCCACTGAGATTTATCCCAGCCCCTAGTCGTTTGTTTTTATTGCTGTTTTTGTGCTGGTCATGGAACTTGAACTCAAGGCATGGGTGCTGTCCTTGAGCTATTTTTGCTCAAGGCTAGCATTCTACCACTTGAGCCACAACTCTACTTCTGGTGTGGGTTTTTTTGTTTTTGTTTTTGTAGTTAATTGGCGTTAGCTGGGCACTGGTGGTTCACCCCTATAGTTCTAGCTACTCAGAATGCTGAGATCAGAGGCTCATGGTTCAAAGCCAGCCCAGACAGAAAAGTCTGTGAGACTCTTTTCTCCAATTAACCACCAGAAAACCAGAAGTGGCACTGTGACTCAAGTGGTAGAGCGCTAGCCTTGAGCTAAAGAGCTCAGGGACAGTACCCAGGCCCAGAGTTCAAGCCCCATGACCCACAAGAAAACACACAGAAAAAAAAAAACAAAAGAAAACAAAACAAAACAAAAATTGGAGATAAGGGTCTCATGGACTTTCCTGCCTGGACTGGCTTAGAATCTTTTTTTTTTTGTCTTTTCTTTTTTAGTACTGGGGATCGAACCCAGGACGTTGCACTTGCTAGGCAAGCGCTTTGCCACTGAGCTACATCCCAGCCATGGCTTACAATCTTGATCTAATATTACAGGTGTGAACCACCAGAACTAAGCTGTTGTTTTTTTTTTTTTTTTTGACAATGTCTTTCTACTCTTTAAGTAGTGCAGGTCAGTTTTAGATCCTTACTTAACCAACTTAGCAAATGCCCTAACCTCCTAAATGCTAGGATCATGTACATTGTTATTATAGGCTGCTACCAAACTATCTTTTCTTTCTTTTGAATATAATTTTTAAAATTACATACATGGACACTCTATTTTTTTTTTTTTTTTGGCCAGTCCTGAGGCTTGAACTCAGGGCCTAGGCTCTGTCCCTGAGCTTCTTTTGTTCAAGGCTACCACTCTACCACTTGAGCCACAGTGCCACATCCAGCCTTTTCTGTTTATGTCATACTGAAGAATCTAACCCGGGGTTTTATGCACACCAGGCAAGCTCTCTACCACTAACCCATATTCCCAGCCTGGACACACTCTTCTTGCTGTTTTTGTGTTGGTCCAGGGGCTTGAACTCTGGGTCTGGGCGCTGTGCTTGAGCACTTTAGCTCAAGGCTAGCACTCTACCACTTGAGCCACAGCACCACTTCCAGCTTTTTCTGTTTATGTGGTACTGAGGAATCAAACCCAGGGCTTCATGCATAGTAGGCAAGCACTCTACCACTGAGCCTCAAAAGAGTTTCAAAAGTAGCACATATAAAAGCTAGGTACTTGTGGCTCATATCTGTAATCCTAGCTACTCTGGAGGCTGAGATCTAGGATTAAAGTTTGAAGCCAGTCCAAGCAGATAATTCCAAGAGTCTTTTATCCAATCAACTAGCAAAAAGCCAGATATAGGAGCTGGGAAGTTGGCTCAGTGGTAGAGCGCTTGCCTTGCATGCCTGAGGCCCTGGGTTCGATTCCTCAGCACCACATAAACAAAAAGCAAAACGCCGGAAGTGGTGCTGTGGCTCAAGTGGTAGAGTGCTAGCCTTGAGCTGAAGAGCTGAGGGACAGAGTTCAGGCCCCATGACCGGACCCAAAAAAAAAGAGTCTCATGGACTTTGCTGCCCAGGATGGCTTTGAACCGTGATCCTCAGATCTCAGCCTCCTGCGTAGCTAGGATTACAGGAGTGAGCCACTCGCCCCTGGATGCTCCCTCTGAGTTTTGAGACAGGGCCTTTTCAGCTTAACTGGCATTGAACTCACCATAGCTCAGGCTACCCTTGAATTTACTATCCTTCCTCAATGTCCCAAGGGATTTATAGGTGTGTATTACTATGTCTTGTTTATGGAGATCTTCCTTTACATAGTCACAGTATAATTATCCGAAGTCAGAAAATTAGGTTATTATCTAATTTATAGATTATTATATTTATATTTATCTTAGTTGTCTCCATATCTTTTTTTGTTTTTTGTTAGTTGTGGGGCTTGAGCTTGGCCTGGGTGCTGTCCCTCAGCTCTTCAGCTCAAGGCAAGTGCTCTACCACTTGAGCCACAGCTCCACTTCAGGTTTTCTGAGTGGTTTATTGGAAATAAGAGTTTCACAGACTTCCCTCAGATCTCAGCCTCCTGAGTAGCTAGGATTACAGGTGTGAGCCCTCAGTGCCCCGCCTTCCCCACACCCCCTATATATTTTTTTTGTCAGTCCTGGATCTTGAACTCTGGGCCTGGGCACTGTCCCTCAGGTCTTCAGCTCTAGGCTAGCGCTCTACCACTTGAGCTACAGCGCCACTTCTGGTTTTCTTGTTGTTTATTGAAGATAAGAGTCTCCCAGACTTTCCTGCCAGGGCTGGCTTTGAACTATAATCCTCAGATCTCAGCCTCCTGAGTAGCTAGGATTACAGGCGCCATATCTTTTTATTGTGTTGTTGAGACCCTATCTCACTATCAGTGCATAGTGTTGGCTGGCACAATAGCCTGACTTTGAACTTGTAGTCAGCTTCTGGAAAGCTAAAATTGTGTACTTGTTTATCACTGGCAATAATGGTTTTAGGTAAGTCCTTAATCTTACATTGTATTTAGGTATCAGGACTCTTCAGTATGTCTCTCTCTCATTATCTCCCTCTCACTATCCTTCTCCACTCCACTCTGGTTGTGATAAGTACACGCTCTACCTCTAAGCTATATCCTTAGTCCTTTCAATCAACCTATGCTCCTCTTCCCTTTTGAGTTTTAAATTTTATTTTTAAAGACAGCGTCTTGCTATATGGCTCAGAGTGGCCTATAACTACTCTTGATCCTCCAACCTTTCATTTTCACTACCATGTTTGGGTCTTTTATGGTGGAAATGTTCCTCAGTTTCATGATAGTTATTTGAAGAATATAGACCAGTTGTTTTGTACAGTATCTTCAGTTTAGGTGTGTTTGATACTTCATCATTAGAATTGGTTCACGCATTTTTGGTAGAAGTACCCTAGATGTGAGGGTTTTTTTTTTTTCTTTTTTGTCTGTGTGGTTGTGGTATGGATTGAATTGAGGGCCTTGCATATACTAGGCGAATACTCTACCACTGAGTTACCTTCCCAACCAGATCTGATCTGGTTACTTCATTATAGCATGCTGTAAAAGTATGTAAGTTTGTCCCATACACTAACGATCTGTTCTACCACTTACTTAAAGTAGTATTTGTTGGAGATCTAACCAATTAGTTTTTTAAAAGTATAAAAATAGATTATGGTACATATGGTTTTTGCAGGATGATTGTATGGAATTAGAAATTGTTTAAGATTGTGATCAGGAAATGATTATTGTTACTATGTATTCCACTTAAATTATGAAGTGATTTTAATAATATTTGAAATTTGAGTAATCACAGCAGTGGGGACACAGATAAAGATAGGAGAGTTTCAAGTTCTATGCCAGACTGGGCTTTTTGTTGTTGTTTTGGTTAGAGACACAGTTTCTATAGTCCAGGTTGTCCTCAAATTTACCTTGGAGCATACATTGGCCTTGAACTTGAGATCCTCCTACCTCTGTCTTTAAGTGCTGTCTTTCAAGTGCTGGGCATGTAGCCCAGGTTGCTAGCAAGGTTGCAATGAATTTGAGATACATAGTAAGACCTTGTCTCAAAAATAAGTAAATAAATAATTAAAAAACTTTAAAAGCCAGTTATACAAAATATTGTAGAAAATTAATGGTGTTCTGTTTAGTTGAAAAAAGATGTAAGCTATAGCAAACTATTGAATATTAAAGAAAAATGCTATTAGACTATGTTAATAATATTGATTGGTGGTCGTGGGCATAATGAGGATGTTCTAAATGAAAGCTATTTTATTATGTTTTCCAAAATTTCTGGCTGACATGTCCAATAAAAAATATTTGGTTTACTAGAAAAGCTGCCAGCACCGTTTTTCATTATGAAAGCAACTTTGCTTTTTATAAACCATGTGAGTGGCAGAGAGATTCAGAGATGAAAAGGCAATGCTGCTTTTCTTGGCCATACTTGCTCTTAATTTGTGACTTGGCCTGATGAATGTCAGTAATGGGGAGGGTACACTGAACATGTTTAAGTTGGATTACCAGTTGACCCTGCTTTTTCCTCTTTTTTCCCCCAAGCTGTACAGACCTCTTGACACTTCTAGAGCTCAGCCTGGTAACTTCCCTATTATACTCTTAATTTATGTTTGGTGCTTTGTTTTTGAATATTTGTTGAATTGTTTATTGAACAAAGTAATTTTCTTCTTGACTAAGATATAGGTATCTTACAAAGGTAAAAAATTAGCATTTTGATTAAAAATTAATATACTTCTAGTGTTACAGTACTGTGCTTGTTGACAGCTGTTAAGTATATCAGCTGTGCTTTTGGAAGTTGTCTAGTCTGTGCCTTGTTAGGAATAAAACATGATATCACTGAAGAGGAATGCAAAAAATATTGAGTCATAATCCTTAAGCTAAAGGGTTAAGTCTGATAAATCAATAAGTGGTATTTAAGGCAATAAGTAGTTGCCTTTTTAGTTAAAGATGTATGGGTGAACCAATATCAAAATAAAAATATAGAAATACATAGAGGTTGGGTATGTAACTAAATGGTAGAACTACTGCTTAGCATATATGATATCATTAATGATTATTCTGCTTAAAACATTGAGCTTAGCTGGCACTGCACCGGTGGCTCATGCCTGTAATTTTAGTTACTCAGGAATCTGAGATCTGAGGATCAAGGTTTGAATCCAGACTGGGCAGGAAACTCAGGAGTTTTTTTTTTTTTTTTTTTGGGGGGGGGGTCCAGTTGTGGGGCCTGAACTCTGGGCCTGGGTGCTGTCCCTCAGCTCTTCAGCTCAAGGCTAGTGCTCTACCACTTGAGCCACAGCGCCACTTCCGGCTTTTTTTCTTTTTGCTTATGTGGTGCTGGGGAATCGAACCCAGGGCCTCATGCATGCAAGGCAAATGCTCTACTACTGAGCCACCTTCCCAGCCCCTTAGGAAACTCTTATCTCCAACAAACTATTCAAAAAAGCTGGAAGTGGAATGCTATGGCTCAATTGGTAGAGTGCTTGCCTTGAGCAGAAGAAGCTTAAGGACAGTGCCCAGGCTCAGTATTCAAGCCCTGGCTGGGACTGGAAAAAACAAAACCTTTAAATTAGATTGTTTTTTTTTTAAATACCATTTTCTATCTTAACAGGATTAGGATAGGGTTTTTTTTTCTTAATAAACTTTGTATTTTTACATTTACAAAGCACTGGCAATTCTCAGAGGGTTTTTTTAAGTTTAAATTTCTCTGTGTTGGTAGGCACAGAGCTGATAGGGCTCATGCTTGACATAATAAGGCTCTGGGTTCAATCTCTAGGGTGCATGACAAGCAAAGTATAAGTGCTTTTACATAGAGACACATTTGTTGCTCTTGTCTCTGACAACCCCCACTACTTTTTTTTTTAATGCCATTTTTGGAAGGGAAGGTCTGTCTTGTCTGACATTACTATAGAAAGTGTCTTCTGTCTGAAAATGTCACATTCTTGTGAATGTAGTCTACAACTTATCCATTATTTAATTTTCTTAGGTGTTTTTCTTCTTTCTTTTGGCCTTTTTAAAGGATTCTTTTACCATTTGTTGATTAAATACGAAAGTTGAGGAAAAAGGAGCTGGGAAGGTGGCTCAGTGGTAGAGTGTTTGCCTTGCATGCATGAGACCTTTGGTTCGATTCCTCAGCATCACATAAGCAGAAAAAGCCGGAAGTGGGGCTGAGGCTCAAGTGGTAGAGTGCTAGTCTACAGCTGAAAAGCTGAGGGACAGCACCTAGACCCAGAGTTCAGGCCCTACGACCAACCAAAAAAAAAAAAAGAAAAGTTGAGGAAAAAGAGATTGAGGAAATACTTGTCCAATGATCTCAGATCTCCTTTGAGAGGTCTGTTTTTCTGAGGTCAGGGCCACAGGTTCTTCTGCATCTTTTCAATGTTTTTTGCTTTTTGTTTTTTTTTGGTCAGTCTTGGGGCTTGAACTCTGGGCTTGGACGCTGTCCCTAAGCTCTTTAGCTCAAGGTGAGCGAGCACTCTACTGTTTGAGCCACAGCACCATTTCCAGTTTTCTAGTTGTTTATTGGAGATAAGAATCTCATGGACTGCCTTTGAACCCTGATCCTCAGATCTCAGCCTCCTGAGTAGCTAGTGAGCCACTGGCGCCCGACTGTCCATGACATTCTTACCTCCAGTTAACCAGCAAAAAGCTGGAAGTGGAGGCTGGCTCAAGTATTAGAGTTCTGGCTTTTAGTGAAAAAGCCAGAACAGTGGTTAAGGCACTGAGGTTAAGCCCTAAGATCAGCATGCAAGTACATGTATACACCCCTCCTACCCCCATGCCAAAGGGGCTACTGATTGGTCAAACACCAGATACTGGTGGATTTGAGGATTATGTTTCAAAACCAGCAGAAAAATCGATGAGACTCTTTTATCTCTAATTAGTCATGGAAAACTGGAAGTGGAGTGTGACTCCAAGTGGTAGAGTACTAGCCTTGAGCAAAAGAGCTCAGGAACAGTGCCCTGAATTCAAGCCCTTAGACTGACCAAAAAAAAAAAAAATGGTGATGATGGATTTATTGTATTTATTTATTTAGTCAGTCCTGGGCAGACAGAATTATCAAAAACTAAAAACTTAAAAAAAAGGAAGTCTTTTGTTTCCATATCTTAGGGTTAATTTCAGTATGTATATTATTTTATATAAATATAGAGGCACTTAGGCACTGTGCTTTAGTGATTCTCCTCTAAGAGTATCCTCTTTGGTCTCACTGTGTGTGAGTATCTAGAAATCTGTATAATTTATCATATCCCAGTGTATTTTAGATCTAACTTCTACATATTAGAACATGCCCCATTTGTCTCTGAGATTGGCTTACCTCACTTAACATGATTTGTTCTAGTTTTACCCATTTCTCTGCGAATGACATGATTTTATTCTTTCTAATGGCTGTGTAGAATTCCATTGAGTAGCCGGCACCAGTAGCTCACGCCTGTAATACTAGCTACTCAGGAGGCTGAGATCTGAGGATCAAAATTGGAAGCTAGCCAGGGAAGAAAAGTTCCTAAGAGACTCTTATCTCCAATTAATCCCGAAGTGGAGTTGTGGTTCAAAATGGTGGAGAGCTAGCCTTGAGCAAAAAGAGTTCAGGGGACAGCACGTAAGCCTTGAGTTCAAGCCTCAGAACCAGAAAAGAAAAAACAAAATTTCATTGGGTATAGGTACCATATTTTTTGGATCCACTCCTCTGTTGTGGGGTATCTTGGCTGTTGCGGTATCTTGGCTATTGTGAGTAGTGTGACAGTGACCATGAATATGCAGGTGTCCTTATCATATCTTGGCTTATGATGTTCAGGGTAGATGCTTAGGAGTGGTATGGCTGGGTTGTAGGGAAAGTCTGTGTTTAGTTTTTAGTGTTTTTTTTTTTTTTGGTCGGTTGTGGGGCTTGAACTCTGGGCTCCGGTGCTGTCCAGTGTTCTTCAGCTCAAGGTGAGCATTCTACCACTTGAACCACAGTGTCACTTCCAGTTTTCTAGTGGTTTATTGGAGATAAGAGTCTCATGGACTTTCCTGCCCGGGCTGGTTTTGAACCATGATCCTCAGATCTCAGCCTCCTGAGTAGCTAGGATTACAGGCATGAGCCACTGTCGCCCAGCTATGTTTAGTTGTTGTTGTTTTTAATTTCTTTTTTGCCAGTCTTGGGGCTTGAACTCAAGATTTGGGCTCTGTCCCTGAGCTTCTTTTGCTCAAGGCTAGCACTCTACCATTTGAGTCACAGTGCCACTTCTGGCATTTTCTGTGTCTGTGCTACTGAGGAATGGAACTCAGGACTTCATGCATGCTAGGCAGGCACTCTACCACTATGTTTAATTCTTTGAGGAACCTCCAGAGTCCAGAGTGGTTGTTCTATTTTACATTCTAACCAACCGTGCAGTATGATTCATTTTCCCCCACATCCCTGCCCATGTTGGTTGTTGTTGTTATTCAAATTCACAAATGGCCAATCTTACTGGGGTAAGATGGAATCTTGATTTGATTTGCATTTCCTTTGTGGCCAGGGATGAAAACGTTTCCTGTTGGGGCTGGGAAGGTGGCTCAGTGGTAGAGCGCTTGCCTTGCATGCCTGAGGCCCTGGGTTCGAATCCTCAACACCACATAAGCAGAAAAAGCCAGAAGTGGCGCTGTGGCTCAAGTGGTAGAGCACTAGCCTTGAGCTGAAGAGCTGAGGGACAGTGCCCAGGCCCAGAGTTCAAGCCCCACAACCGACCAAAAAAACAAAACAAAAATTTCCTGTTGTATTTCTTTACAATTCTTATCTCTTCTTCTGAGAAGTCTCTCCTTAACTCTTTTGCCCTTTTAATGATTGGTTTATTAGGCTTAGGAGGGGTTAGTTTCTTGAACTCCTTATTTGCCTTTGTCTGGTAAAGATATTTTCTTTAAAGATATTGCTGGTGAAGATCTTTTCCCCACATTTGTGGTTTGTCTTTCTAGTTTAGTAACTATTTCAGAAACTTTTTATTTTGGTGAGTCTCTCCTATTTTTGTCAAGTCTCTCCTATTATACCTCTGGGACTCTACCTATACTTACCTGTAAGTTCTAATGTTTCTCCAGTAGTTTGAGTAGTTTCAGAGTTTTGGGTCTGATGGTTTGTTGTTGTTGTTGTTTTTTGCCTGTCTTGGGGCTTGAACCTGGGCTTTGTCCCTGAGCCTCTCTGTGCTCAAGGCTAGCACTCTACCACTTGAGCCACAGTGCCACCTCAGGCTTTTTCTGTTTATGTGGTACTGAGGAATCAAAGCCAAGGCCTCATGCATGCCAGGCAAGCACTCTATCACTAAGCCACATTCCCAGCCCAGATGTTAAGGTCTTTGTTCCAGTTTGAATTGATATTAGTACATGCTGACAAACAAGGATCCACTTTTAATTTTTTGCATATGGCTGTCTAGTTTTCCCAGTACCAGTTGTTGAAGAGGCTATTTTTTTTTCCATTGTATGACTTTTGCCCCTTAGCAAATATCAGATAACTTTAAGTGTATGTTTTTAGTTTTGGGTCTTCTAATCTGTTCCATTGATCTTCAGGTCTATTTTTGTGCTAATACCTAGCTGTTTTTGTTATTATTGCTCTGCAGTGGAGTTTGAGGTGTGGTATTGTGATACCACCTGCATTGCTGCTTTTTTTCCTTCTTTGGCTATTGTAGGTCTTTTGTTCTGTATAAAATTTTGGATTTTTTTTTCTATCTCAGTAAAGAATGTCATTGGGATTTTAATGGGGATTGCATTGGGCAATATATGGCCACTATCACAATTTTGATTCTACTTATCCCTAAATATGGAAGGTCTTTCCACTTCCCAGTGTCCTCTTTTCTTCATATTTTTTTTTTTTTTTGGGTCGGTTGTGGGGCTTGAACTCTGGGCCTGGGCGCTGTCCCTCAGCTCGCGCTCTACCACTTGAGCTACAGCGCCACTTCCGGTTTTCTGGTGGTTTATTGGAGATAGGAGTCTCACGGTCTTTCCTGCCCGGGCTGGCTTTGAACCGCGATCCTCAGATCTCAGCCTCCTGAGTAGCTAGGATTACAGGCGTGAGCTACCAGCGCCCGGCTTTCTTCATATTTTTATAGTTTTTGCTATAAAGATCTTTTATGTTTTGGGATAGGTTAATTACTAGTTTTTTTGTGTGTGTGTATGTCAGTTGTGAGGCTTGAACTCTGGGCCTGGGCACTGTCCCTCAGCTCTTCAGCTCAAGGCTAGTGCTCTACCACTTGAGCCACAGTGCCACTTCCTGTTTTCTTAGTGGTTTATTGTAGATAAGAGTCTCAAGGCCTTTCTTGCCTGGACTGGCTTTGAACAGCGATCCTCAGATTTCAGCCTTCTGAGTAGCTAGGATTACCGACAAGAGCTACCTGCACCCAGCTCTAGGTATTTTTTTAAAGGCTACTGCAAATAGAGTTGTTTTCATGATTTCCCTTTCTGCTTGTACATTGTTGACATACAGGAAAGCTACTGATTTTTGTAGGTTAATTTTGTATCTTGCTACTTTGCCAAAGTGGATGATCTAGGAGTTTGAGGGTGGAGTTTTTTGGGTCCTTATGGTATGTCTGCTCTAGGGATAGTTTGATTTCATCTTTCTCTATGTGACTCTCTTTTTTATGTCTTTTTCTTGCCTTATTGCTCTGGCTAGGAATTTCAGAACTGTATTGAAGATGAGTGGAGAGAGCGGACATCCTTGCCTTATTCCTGATTTTAGAGGAAATGGTTTTAGTTTTTCCCCATTGAGTATGATATTGGCTGTTGGTCTGTCATATAGTCTTCATTGTTTTAAGGAATGTTCCTTGTATTCCTAGCTCCTCCAAAGCTTTTAATACAAATGGATGATATATATTTTTTTTTTTTTTGGGTCGTGGGGCTTGAACTCTGGGCCTGAACGCTGTCCCTCAGCTCTTCAGCTCATGGCGAGGGCTGTACAGCTTGAGCCACAGGGCTACTTCCGGTTTTCTGAGTGGTTTATTGGAGATAAGAGTCTCATTGTCTTTCCTTCCCGGGCTGGTCTTAAACCACGATCCTCAGATCTCAGCCTCTGGAGTAGATAGGATTACAGGCCTGAGTCATCAGGCCCAGCTAAATGGATGATTTTTTTTGTCAGAGGCTTTTCTGCCTCTATTGAGATGATCTTGTGGTTCTGTCTTTGGCTCTGTTGACAAGGTGAATTACATTCAATGATTTGGGTATGTTAAACCAGCCTTGCATCTGTGGGATGAAGCCTACTTTTTTGATTTGTTTTTCTGGATTCTGTTGGCTAATATTTTATTGAAGAACTTTTCTTCTGTGTTCATCAGAGAGATTGGTTTGTAGTTCTTTTTATTTTGTTGTTGGATACTTACTGGTTTGGGGATGAGTGTGATATTGGCTTCATAGAATGAATTTGAATTGTTCCTCTGTTTCTATTTCACAGAAAAGCTTGAGGAGTATTGGTTTTAGTTCATCCTTAAAACTCTTAGAGAATTCAGCAGTGAATCTATTAGGGCCTGGGCTTTTCCTTGGAAGACTTCTGCTTCTTTAGTCTAGTTGCATGTTACTGCTCTTTTAACTGGTTTATATCTTCTTGGTTTAGCTTAGGTAGTTTATATGTCTCTAGAAATTTGTCTATTTCCACTGTTTACCTTTTTTGAGTGTAGTTTTTGAAAGTAGTCCTTTATAATCGTTTGGATTTCTTGGAAGTTTGTTATAATGTTTCTTTTTTTTCACATTTATTTTTTATTGTGAAAATACCATACAGAGGGATTACAATTACATGGGCAAGATAATGAGTATATTTCTTATCAAGCATTGTTGCCTCCTCCTTTGTTTCCCCTTCCCATCCATCCCTTCCCATGCCCCCCTCCCCCATCCCCGTTATAATGTTTCTTGTGGCATCTCTGATTTTATTGATTTGAATCTTGTCTCTTCATCAATCTTGCTAGTGGTCTATTTTATTAATTTTTTCAAAAATCAGCTTTTTGTTCCATTGATTTTGTGTGTAGTTTTTTTTTTGGGGGGGTCCGGTCTTGAGGCCTGAACTCTGGGCCTGGGCGCTGTCCCTCAGCTCTTCAGCTCAAGGCTAGTGCTCTACCACTTGAGCCACAGTGCCACTTCCAGCTTTTTTTCTTTTTGCTTACGTGGTGCTGGGGAATCGAAACCAGGGCCTCATGCATGCAAGGCAAGCGCGCTCTACCACTGAGCCATCTTCCCAGCCCCTGTGTGTAGTTTTAAAAGTCTATTTCATTAATTTCTGCCTTAATCTTTGCTCTCTCTCTCTGTCTGGATTTGGGTTTGGTTTGTTCTTTTTAGCAGTTTTAGTTGCAACATGGGGATATTTACTTGAGCTGTTTCTGTTTTCTGTATGTGTGTGCTTAGAGCGTAAACTTTCCCCTCAGCATTGCTTTTGCTGCATCCCAAAGGTTCCATTCATTTTCATTGAATTGTAAGAAGTTTTTGGTTTCTTCCTTAATTTCTTTTGTGACCCAGGTATTATTCAGTAGTGTGTTATTCAATCCCCATGTGTTTGAGTGTTTTCTGCAATATGTTTTGTTGTTGAGAACTTGTTTGATTCCACTGTGGTCAGATTGGCTGTAAAGAGTTATCTCACTCCTCTTTTATTTGCTTAGGTTCTTTGTGTGTCCTATGATATGATCAGTTTTGGAGAATGTTCCTTGGGCTGCTGAGAAGAATGTGAACTGGGGCGTTGTTGGGTGGTCTACTCTGTAGATGTCTGTTAAGACCATTTGGATTATGGTGTCATTTAGTTCTGAGCTTCTTTGCTTATCTTTTGTTTGGTTGGCCTGTCCTTTGGTGAGAGTGGAGTTCTAAAGTCTACTACTATTACTGTGTTGAGATCTATCATGTTCTGTAAGTCCAAAGTGTTTAATATATTTAAGTGCTCCATTGTTTGGTGCATAAATATTGACCACTGTGATTTCCTCTTCTTGGATCATTCCTGTTATTAATATGTAATGACCTTCCTTGTCTCTTTGTATTGATTTTAATGAAAAATATTTTTATCAGATACCAATATGGCTATCAGACGTGATGTTTTGTTTCTTTACATGTTTGTTGTTTGTGCATGGGGCTTGAACTCAGCCTTGGGCTCTTACTTGGCTTTTTTCTCTTCACAGCTAGGGACCTACCACTTGAGCCATGCATCCACTTCTTGCGTTTTGCTAGTTAATTAGACATAAGAGACTCTTAGATTTGTCTGCTTGGGCTGACCTTGAACCTTGATCTCAGATCTCAGCCTCCTGAGTAGCTAGAATAATAGGCATAAGTCACTAGCATCTTGCTGTCTTTATTTCTTAAAAAAAATAAAAATCATATTGTGTGAGATGGTACACACATATAATTCCAGCTACTTGGGAAGTGGAAATCAGGAGGAGGATGGTGTGTTTCAGACTAGCATAATGTTAACTAGACCCCATCTAAGATGAATGTGGTGAGGGATGCCTGTAATCTAGTTATAAGGGAGGCATTGGGAAGCAGATCGTGTCTGTGGCTGGCCCTACGCAAAAATATGAGATGCTATCTGAAAATAAAGTCAAAAGGACTAGGGGGTGTCAAGGGGTAGAGTACCTGCTTAGTAAGCTCTGAGTTCAAGTGCAAACCCAGTTGTGTTATTCCTCAAAAACTCACAGCTGACGTAATCTGGTTTTCTGTGTCTCTCCCTTGCCCCAGGAGGAATGCACTCAAGGGTATTACGCTTGCTGAGGAAGTGTACTATACCATTAGAGCTGAACCCCTTGCCCTTTTGTTAAGTCTTGACATAGGCTCTCACTAACTGCTTAGGCTAGCCTTGAACTCAAGATCCTCCTACCTATGCCTCAATGCCTCAGGGGTATTTTGGATTACAGGTATTGCTGTGATGATTTATGGCTCATCCTTTTTTTTTCCTCCAAGATTTTTTTTTTTGTGTGTGTGAAACAGGCCTGTAATGGGGCTGGGAAGGTGGCTCAGTGGTACAGTACTTGCCTTGCATGCATGAGGCCCTGGGTTCGATTCCTCAGCACCACATAAGCAAAAACGAAAAAAAAAACTGGAAGTGGCGCTGTGGCTCAAGTGGTAGAGCGCTAGCCTTGAGCTGAAGAGCTGAAGGACAGTGCCCAGGCCCAGAGTTCAGGCCTCACGACCGGACCCAAGAAACAGCCTGTAACCTTAAAAAGTTGTGATGTCCACATCTGTAATCCTTGAATTTGGAGGCTGATAGGATGATTATGAGTTTGAAGCCAGACTGAGTTATAGGTCAAGACCAAGTCTCAAAAAGAAAATAAAATGGGCTTTTTTCCCAACCAACAAGTGAGCTGTTAAGTGTGCCACAGACACTAGTGGGTGTCCTCTAATCCAATTTAATTCAAACACTTCCTATGTGAGGATACTGACCTGTTTCACAGGTTAAGGGCTGAGCTCCTCAATCTCTTAATTCTCCCTGTTTCCTGAAGATACCACTTGCAATCTCCAGGTTGATGTTTAGTATCTAAATAATGTGCTGGGTTTTTCAAGTGGCTGCAGTCTTTTCTTTTTTGACAGTGCCAGAGATTGAGCCCAGGGCTTTGCTTGGCAAGTGTTCTTCCAGTTAGCTACATTTCCATCCCAGTCTGTCATTTTAAAAACTGGCTTATTTAGGTATAATTGACATAAAATAAGCTGTTGTATTAAGTATATAACTTATTTATTCTTGTTTTTGGCTGGTCCTGGGGCTTGAACTCTGGGCTTAGGAGCTTTCCCTGGGCTCCTTTTGCTCAGGGCTAGCATTCTACCACTGGAGCCACAGCTCTACTTCTGGGTTTTTCTGTTATTAATTGGAGATAAGAGTCTCATGGATTTTACTGCCTGAGCTGGCCTCAAACAGCGATACTTATCAGGCTTCTGAGTAACTAGGATTACAGGCATGAACCACTGGTGCCTGGCTAAGTATACATTTTTTTATTTTGTATTTTTTTCCCATAACTTTTATGAAGCTCAAGCTAGCTTTTTTTTGGGGGGGGGGCAGGGAGGGCCAGTTGTAGGGCTTGAATTGAGGGCCTGGTCATTGTCCCTGAGATCTTCTGCTCAAGGCTGCTATTTTATCACTTTGAACTACAGCTTCACTTCCAGTTTTCTGGTGATTAATTGGAGATAAGTGTCTCTCAGACTTCCCTGTCTGAGCTGGTTTTGAACTGAGATTCTGAGATCTCAGCCTCCTGAAAAGGATTACAGGCACGAGCCACCCGAGCTGGGCTTTAAGCTGGTTTTAAATTGGAGATGATCCCAATTCAGCCTCCTGAGTGCTGGTCTTATAGATAAGAGTCGCCATGCCCAGCTCAATCTGATAATCTTTATATACATATACACTTGTGTAGCCATGACCATAATTAAATTGTGACATGTCCATCACCTTCCAAAGATTCATTGTGCTTCTTAGTAATGTCTCCTACTTTCATTGTACTCCATGCAAGTACTAACTGCTTTCTTTCACATGATTAGTTTTTTTCCCATTAGTTTTCTTTTCTTTTTCTTCTTTTCTTCCTCCTCCTCTTCCTCTTCCTTCTCTTCTCCTCTTCTCCTCCTCCTCTTCTTCCTCCTCCTTCTTCTTTGCCAGTCCTGGGGGGCTTGAACTCAGGGCCTGGGCACTGTCGCTGAGCCTCTCTGTTCTTTTTTTCAATTTTTATTTTTGGTGGTACTTAGGACAGATAAATTTTATTTCTTACAATTTTCTATTAATGGTTCTGTTGCTTAGCATAATTATATTGTGATTCATCCATTACACTGCATTATCTGTTGGTACTTCCTCTTGTGTTGTTCCATTAATCATAGACATAGCACAATTCTCTTCTTCCTTCCTTCCCTTTTTGTGGTGTTGGGGATGAACCTAGGCCATTTTACTACAAGCACTGTACCACTGTGGTTTATCACTGCTCTGGACTTTGGGATTCCCCCCCACCCCCCAGTATTAGGGTTTGAATTTAGGGCTTTGGATTCTACCACTTGAGCTACTTCTCCAGTCTTTTTCCTGATTATGTTTAAAATTATACTGAATTAATGCAAGCAGATGTTTATTCATTCCATAGGTTTCCATAAATCTTGGCTTAATAAAGGTTCAACTCCTCCTAATATATTTCAGATAGATTAAAATCAGTTGATAAAACAAATGTCTTATGTTCTGTATATGTTTTTCAAGGAAACCAGTTGGTTTGTTTTTACTTCTGCAGTAGCATGCTTTAGTTTTTATTAATAATAATGAACATTATTCTACAACAAAGAGGCACTCTGCATGGACCTAACAAATATTTGATTCTTTTATACAACAGGGATCTCAGGCTTTTTTTGGTTTGTTTTTACAATTAATGGTATTTAATGGTGTTTTTCAGAATCTGGGACCCACTTTCAGCCATCTCAATTAAGGGTCTTTGAAACATTTTACTTGCTAGTAGTAGCCCTCAGGTGAATAGTGATAATAGGAAATCCAGAGATCCTGAGCAACAGATTGGTACACCTATTGTTTTAGGTAGATTAGCTTCTGCTGGAAGTCATAGATTTTTTCATCATTGTATTGTATTCTGTTTTGTTCTGTTCTATGCAATATCTATCTATCTCTATCTGTACTAGGATTTGAATTCAGAGCCTCAGAGCCCTCTACCACTTGAGTCACTCATCCCCATAGTCCTTTTTTGCTTATATCATTTTTTGGGTTACAGTCTCAAGTGGCCTCCCTCCCTCCCTCCCTCCCTCCCTTCCTTCCTTACTGCATGGGGCTAGCCTTGAATTGTGATCTTACCTTTGCCTTCTATGCTCCTATATTCATCTTCCTTGTGGATTACGTATGTATCACTACACCCAGCCTGTTCTTCGCAGTCTCCTCCTTTCAAGAAGTTGAGAGATGTGTGCCACACTTGACCAGGAGTGGGGAGAGGGGAACACTTCAGTGGCTTGAACTCAGGTTCTGGGCACTGTGTCTGAGCTTCTTTTGCTCAAGGCTAACATTCTACCACTGGAGTCACAGCACCACTTCTGGCTTTTTCTGTTTATGTGGTACTAAGGAATCAAACCAAGGGCTTCATGCTTGCTAGGCAAGCACTTTACCACAAAGCCAATTCTCAGCCCCTGCACACTTGACCTCTTTTTAAAGTAATGTACTATGTCTACATTGTTTATGTACCCATTGTGTGTATATCTATATACATTTGTGGATATATGTCTCTTTAAAATGATTGATGATGATGATGATGAAGAAGATTATGATGATTATGATGATTGCTGGTGCTTTTGAACCCTGGTCCTGGGTACTGTCCCTGAGCAACTTTTGCTCATGGCTAGCACTTAGGGCTTTTTCTGTGATTAATTGGAAAGAAGGGTCTCATGGACTTTGGACTTTGCCTGAAAGGCTTTGAATTGTGATCCTCAGATCTCAGCCTCCTGAGTAGCTAGGATTATAGGCATGAACCACTGGTACCCAGTGATTTTGTGTATCTTTTTGTTCAGAGCTGTTGTTAATTTCTGTGTCATTCTAATTTTAGTATAGGTGTTGCTGAAGTGTGTTCTAAAAACAGTTTTGTTTTGTTTTTTTTTTTGGTCGGTGGTGGGGCTTGAACTCTGGGCCTGGGCGCTGTCCCTCAGCTCTTCAGCTTAAGGCGAGCGCTCTACCACTTGAGCTACAGTACCACTTCCGGTTTTCTGGTGGTTTATTGGAGATAGGAGTCTCACAGTCTTTCCTGCCCGGGCTGGCTTTGAACTGCGATCCTCAGATCTCAGCCTCCTGAGTAGCTAGGATTACAGGTGTGAGCCACCAGCGCCAGCGCCCGGCTTTGTTTTGTTTTTAATTACTTTGAACTCAGGGCTTCATGCTAGCTCACCATTGCTTTTTTTTTTTTTTTTAATATTGCTGGGTTTGAACTCAGGACCTTGAGATTGCTTAGCAATTACTGAGACATACCCTCAAACCTCACTTTCTTTATATATTTTAAATAATCCTCCTCCCCCCCCACCCCCCATTGTGGGGCCTGAACACTGGGCCTGGGTGCTGTCCCTCAGTTCTTTTCTTTTTTTTGGGTCCGGTTGTGGGGCCTGAACTCTGGGCCTGGGTGCTGTTCCTCAGCTCTTCAACTCAAGGCTAGTACTCTACCACTTGAGCCACAGCACCACTTCTGGCTTTTTTTCTTTTTGCTTATGTGGTGCTGAGGAATTGAACCCAGGGCCTCATGCATGCAAGACAAGTGCTCTACCACTGAGCCACCTTCCCAGCCCCATGTCCTTCAGCTCTTCAGCTCAAGGCTAGCATTCTACCACTTGAGCCACAACACCACTTCCGGCTTTTTCTGTTTTTGTGGTACTGAGGAATCAAATCCAGGGCCTCATGCATGCAAGGCAAACACTCTACCACTGAGCCACATTCTTAGCCCTTTAATCTTATTATTATCTTATCGTTGTTGTTGTTGGTTGTGGGGCTTGAACTATGTGCCTGGCCTTTGTTCCTCAGCTCTTCAGCTCAAGGTGAGTTCTCTACCACAGCACCAAAATGTCTCACAGTCTTTCCTGCCCAGGCTGACTTTGAACCGTAATCCTCAGATCTCAGCCTCCTGAGTAGAGCTGTCTTTGCCTTTTGAGATATTGTTATGTAGTCCATGCTATCCTGGAAATGGCTTAGGCAGCCCAAGCTGACCTTGAATTTGTGGTCCTTCTCCCTTAGGGCCCTCTTTGCTCATTATAAATAATGAGTGTCTTGATGCTTGCTGACAGTATCACTTTTGACATAATCTGGGTTTTATTTATGAGTTTTGTGTGTATGTGCTGGTCCTAGAGCTCCGCCTGGGTGCTTTCTCTGAGCTTTTGTGCTCAAGACTAGTGTTCTACCACTTGAGCTACAGCTCTGCTTCCTTTTTTTTTTTTGGTGTTTTTAAATGCAAGTAAGAGTCCCCTGGACTTTCCTGCCAGGGCTGGCTTTGAGCCCTGCTCCTCAGATCTCAGCCTCCTAAGTAGCCAGGATTATGGACTTGAGGCACCAATGCTTGGCCTTTTTTTTTTTTTTTTTTTGAGAGTCCTGGGGCTTGAACTCAGGGCCTGGGCACTGTACCTGACCTTCTTTTTGCTCAAGGTTAGCACTCTACCACTTGAGCCACAGACGCCCTTCCAGCTTTTTGTGTTTATGTGGTACTGAGGAATTCAACCCAGGGCTTCATGCATGCTAGGCAAGCACTCTACCACAAAGCCACATTCCCATCCCCCTGCTTGGCTTTTTGTTATGTTTTGCTCAATAAATCTCTTGCCATTTCTGCCTTGATACCTAATGTTTGCTTTGTACAGTCCATTTCTTTAACTGTTCTTTGTCAATGTGGGTTATTACAAGTTGAGATGATCAACCTGTTGTCTTTCACATAAACATTTTTTGTATGTTTTCCTCATAATTTATTTGAGTTTAAGTGTTTTTAAAATTTTCTTGAGTACTGATTTAAACTCAGGATTTTCTTGGTCTAGGTAGGCAGGCTCTCTATCATTCAGACCCTTAGTCCATTTGCTTTAATCACTTTTCAGATAGGATATTACATTTGTCTCTAGGGGACTAGCCTCAGCCTGCTGTCGTTAGTATCTGGGAACACAAGTGTGTGAACAACTACACCTGGTTTATTGATTGAAATGGGATGTCACCAGCTTTTTGCTTTGACTGATTTCATAGTACAGTCTTCCATTTATCTGCTTAGCAAGCAGCTGGAGTTTAAAGGCATTTGTCATGATACCCAGCCTGAATTTTAGTTTTAAACATTTGTAACTATTTGGTATATGTACCTTTCTTCAGAGACTTGTATTATCTCTCACTAATGGTTGGTTTGTCTTTTTTTTTAGCTTCAGTATTTGACTATTTACCTCCTTAATTTGTTTTTGATCTTTTCATTTAATTTATCTTTTATCAGTTTCATTTTTACTTTAAAGTTTCCTAGCTGAGTAGAGTGTTGTGCTTCTGTTTTCTCAGCTACTAGAGGTTGAGTGGAAGGATTGCTTAAGCTTAGAAATTGGAGATGAGTTTGGAAAACAAAAATTTACACTATGGTATTATTGTTCTATCAGTTGTCTTTTTTGTGTGTGTGTGTGTGCTGCTCCTGAGGCTTGAACTCAGAGCCTGGGTGCTGTCCCTGAGCTTTTTTGCTGAAGGCTAGCTAGCACACTACTACTTGAGCCACAGTGTCGCTTCTGTTTTGTTTGGTAATTTGTTGGAGATTAGAGTCTCCCGGACTTTTTTGCTCAGATTGTCTTTGAACTGTGATCCTCAAATCTCAGTAGCTAGGATTACAGGCTCTCCTCCTATAGGCAGCTATCTGGTGTCTTATGATTGATTTCTTGATTAGTATCTTTATTTTGTTGATTCATAGTATCCTTTTTGTTTTGTTTTGTTTTTGTTGGTTGTGGGGATTGAACTGAAGGCCTAAATGCTGCCCTTGAGCTTTTTTGCTCAAGGCTAGATCTCTATTACTTTGGGCTCTGGGTCACTTCCTGTTTTTGTGTGGTTTATTAGAGATAAGAGTCTCTTAGACTTTACTGCCTGGGCTGGTTTAGAAACCTGATCCTCAGATCTCAACCTCCCGTGTAGCTAAGTTTGGAAACCTGATCCTCAGATTTCAATCTCTGGAGTAGCTAGGACTGTAGGCTGAGTTCCAGTGCCTAGCTATCTAATATCTTCATTAGTGTCTTATTTTGTTGCTTTGTATTACCTTTGTGTGTGGGGGGATGGAGTGGGGTTGGGTAGGGTGGGGAGGGTTGATAAGACTTGAAGTGTAGCCTGGATGTTGTCTCTGAGCTCAAGGCTAGTGCTCGACTACTTCCAGCGCAGAATCACTTCCAGTTTTTGAGTGGTTTATTGAAGAGTCTCTTAGACTTTCCTGTCCAGGCTGGTTTTAAACCATAGTCCTCAGATCTCAGTCTCCCGTACTCAGCTACTCCTGTAACTAGGATTACGAACATGAACCACTGGCGCCTGGCAGTACCTAGTATCTTTTAGCTCCATTTGAACAGACAATAGCTGTTTCTTTTTTTCTTTTTGTCAGTTGTTGGGCTTGAACTCTGGGCCTGGGCGCTGTCCCAAGCTCAAGGCTTATGCTCTACCATTGGAGCCACAGCTCCACTTTCGTGGTGGTTAATTGGAGATGATAGTCTCACAGACTTTCCTGCCTAGGGTGGCTTTGAACTGCGATCCTCAGATCTCAGCCTCCTGAGTAGCTAAGATTACAGGCTGAACCACCATGCCTGGCTTTTTTTTTTTTTTTTTTGGTCGGTCATGGGGCTTGAACTCTGGGTCTGGGCGCTGTCCCTCAGCTCTTCAGCTCAAGGCAAGCTCTCTACCACTTGAGCTACAGCGCCACTTCTGGTTTTCTGGTGGTTTATTGGAGATAAGAGTCTCATGGCCTTTCCTGCCCAGGCTGGCTTTGAACCTTGATCCTCAGATCATGGCCTCCTGAGTAGCTAGGATTACAGGCGTGAACCACTGGTACCCGGACTTATTTTTGTTCTTAATCATGTTTTCCGTGTGTGCTTTTATTGTGATGGAGTGTTTATCTTGGTTCATATTCCTTTTGTATTAACTTTGTATGGGATTTGACTTTTTTCTTCATTTTTATATGGAATGACTATTTTATAGACGTTATTTAGGGTGGCTTTTCTAATTTCAACAACTTCCCTCGTGCTGACCTGCTTTCTGAGCTTTCTCGCCTCCGTTCTCCTTCCCTTTTCAGTTTCCTTCCTGTCCTGTATGTTTTGTTCAGTTTTGATGTTATACTCTAGTTTCTCATCCTAGGAACCCTGGCTGATTAAGTTTGAAAAGTTTAGGATAGTGGATTGTCTTGGAATTTCAAAATTATATATATATATATATATATATATACACACACACACACAAATATATGTGTGTGTGTGTATTGCAGTTCAAGGTTTTCAACCAAAGGCCTTGTACTTGATAGATAATTGTTCTACAACTTGAGCCACTCCTAACCCTTATGCTCTGAGATAAGGTTTTTTGCTCTGATATAAGATAAGCATTTAGGCCTTGAGTTCAAGCCCCACAACTGACTCTCCCCACCAAAAAGCCAAAAACCCTAACAAAACCAAAAACACCCTTTTTGTTTGGACTGACCAGTACTAAGATACTCATTCCTGTTTCTGCTTTCTGCTATAACTGGAATGCTAGACACATGTCACCATGTCTCCAGCCTTTTCTGTTGCAATATTGCCTTGCAAACTCTTTGCCCAGGGTGGCTTTAACTCATGATCCCTTTCATCTCCTGAGTAGTTAGGATTACAAGAGTGAGCAACTCAGTAAACTTTAAAAATTTTTATTTGCTTAATTTTGAGACAATATCTCAATGTGTTGCCCTGCTGGCCTCAAATTCGGGATTTGTCTCCTGAGTGTTAGGATTATAAGCATTTATTATTATCACCTAATTTTCCTTTTAAGACTATAAAGTATATATTTTTGGAGAATAAGGATGTTGCTTTGTAAAGCAGAGTTTAGATACCAAGTTTAATAAATTCAAATTTATTACATTGTTTATACAGTTCATATTTTACTTTTCAATTTAAATTACCTCAGTACTCTATTTTGGCATATTTTCTGTTCACAATATAGACTTACTACTGCATTTACATGTAGTTAATAGTTCTTTTTCCTTTTTTTTGGAGACAGGGTCTTACTCTTAGGTTGGCCTTGATTTCATAATCTTCCTGCTTTTCATAGGTTACAGACATGTGTCAACTGCTTAACTTTATAAAATACTTGTGGTAGGAAAAAATACCTTAAGTATTCAGTAACTTGGTTTATGAAAACAGGATTTGGAATGAAGAAAGTAACTTATGGTTTTCTGCAGAGTTGACTAATTGTAGTGTTTAAAAGTTTCTCTGGCGGGCATTAGTGACTCATGCCTATAATCCTAGCTATTCAGGAGCCTGAGATCTGAGGATTGCAGTTCAAAGCCAACAGGAAAGGCCAGGAGACTCTTATCTCCAATTAACCACCAAAAAACCAGAAGTGGTGTGGCTCAAAGTGGTAGAATACTACCAGGTCCTGAGTTCAAGCCTCACTACCTAAGGGGAAAATAAAGTTTCCTTGTTTTTTAATTAGAAACTGTAAAATTGTGTTTTAAAAAAGAGGTGACTTGACAAAACATTTTTCACTTAGCTAAGCTTGGCAGCCTTTTCTCTTCAGAACTGATTAGTATACTTTTTAGAGTTGACAGTTTATCAGCAGCCTGATTGTACTCCTGTGTATGGGCAGTTGTTTCCATTGCTTTTTGTTATACTTTTCTTCTTTTCTGGACATAAAGAAAATCCATTTTATGGGGCTGGGAAGGTGGCTCAGTGGTAGAGCGCTTGCCTTGCATGCCTGAGGCCCTGGGTTCTATTCCTCAGCACCACATAAGCAAAAAGAAAAAAGCCGGAAGTGGCATTGTGGCTCAAGTGGTAGAGCGCTAGCCTTGAGCTGAAGAGCTGAGGGACAGTGCCCAGGCCCAGAGTTCAGGCCCCACGACCGGACCCCAAAAAAAAAAAAGAAAATCCATTTTATTTTATTTTTTTTGTCGGTCGTGGGGCTTGAACTCTGGGCCTGGGCGCTGTCCCTCAGGTCTTCAGCTCAAGGCGAGCGCTCAACCACTTGAGCTACAGCGCCACTTCTGGTTTTCTGGTGGTTTATTGGAGATAGGAGTCTCACAGTCTTTCCTGCCAGGGCTGGCTTTGAACCGCGATCCTCAGATCTCAGCTTCCTGAGTAGCTAGGATTACAGGCATGAGCCACCAGCCCCCGGCAAGAAAATCCATTTTAAGGGCTGGGAAGTTGTCTCAGTGGTAGATTGCTTGCCTTGCATGCATGAGGCCCTAAGTTCGATTCCTCAGCACCATATAAGCAGAAACAAACCAGAAGTGGCGCTGTGGCTCCAGTGGTAGGGTGCTAGCCTTGAGCTGAAGACCTGAGGGACAGTGCTCAGGCTGAGTTCAGACCCCATGACAGACCAAAAAAAAAAGAAAAGAAAGAAAAAGAAAAAAAAAATCTATTTAAGGCACATCACCAGTGAAGCTAGGCACTGGTGGCTCATGCCTGTAATCCTAGCTACTGAAGAGGCTGAGATCTGAGGATTGTAGTTCAAAGCCAGCCCAGGCAGGAAGGTCTTTGAGACACTTAGCTCCAGTAAGCTACTCAGCAAAGACTGGAAGTAGCTCAAGTGGTAGAATACTAGCCTTGAATTGACAGAAGCTCAGGGACAGAATTCAGGCCCAGAGTTCAAGCCCTAAGACCAGCAAAAAAAACCAAAAGCAAAAAACAAAATAAAGTCTTCTGTAAACTATTTAATTCTTACTTTTTTTTGTGAGTAAAGGTTTTATTTAAATAGAGAGGCCTAAATCCAGAATCTGCCCCCTCTTTTGGTTTATCAATATTTGTTATTGTAGTGCTTAGAACTTGAGATCTTCATCAACTTGATCCAGATTTTTGCTTCTAACTTATATTTCTGTTGCTCAAATCTTAACCAGTTGTACATGCTTTCCAGGCAACAGCCGAACAGATGCGTCTCGCTCAAGTGATCTTTGATAAGAATGATTCAGATTTTGAAGCTAAAGTTAAACAGGTATGTTTCTGGCAAAGGATACTATTATTGTTGTAATCTCTTCTTAGTGCATTTAAGAAGATAATTTTGACTAAAGATTTTCATTTTCAAGCCTTCTTCTTGCATACTCATCCATATACTAGATTTTGGATGTGTGATTACATACACTGGTAGCTAGGTGAAGAAATGTCATCTGCCTGACATTAAAATCTTTCTGAGTTATTTGTGTGTGTCCCATAGTGTACTACTTTATTACACAAATTATTTTGTTTCTACATAATTCTTTGTAGCTCTACTGTTAACCTAAAAGTATTTTTTTGAGGCCAGAGAAATTGTTTATAAAAAATCTTATAAGCTAGGTGCTGATGACTCAGGCTTATTCAGGATAGCACCTACTTATTCAGGAGGTTAAGTGAGGTGTGAGGTTTGCAGTTCGAAGCCAGTCTGGGCAGAAAAGTCCATGAAACTCCCATCTCCAGTAAACTACCAAAAAGCCAGAAGTGGAACTGTTCCTCAAGAGGTAGAGTGTTAGCCATGAGCAAATCTCAGAGATAGCACCTAGGCCTTGAGTTCAAGCCCCAGGACCAGCACACACACCACACATAACTCAGGGTTGTGGTGTTACATGCTTGTATCATCCTAGCTACCTAGGAGTCTGAGGCTGGAGAATCAAATGGCAACGTAGATCCTGTCCTCCTTCTCTTTCCCATTCTAATCCTCCCCTCTACTCCCCCAAAACAACATAAAAAAAGCAAAACAAAGCCCATAAACTTCATTCCTCATTCTTGAGAATGAGATGTGGCTACAGTTTTTTTTTTTCTTTTTGTCGGTCGTGGGACTTGAACTCTGGGCCTGGGCGCTGTCCCTCAGCTCTTCAGCTCAAGACGAGCGCTCTACCATTTGAGCTACAGCGCCACTTCTGGTTTTCTGGTGGTTTATTGGAGATAGGAGTCTCACGGTCTCTCCTGCCCGGGCTGGCTTTGAACTGCAATCCTCAGATCTCAGCCTCCTGAGTAGCTAGGATTATAGGCGTGAGCAACCAGGGCCCGGCTAGAGATATGGCTACAGTTTGAGAGATACTTGTCCATATATTGTATTACTTGTTATCTCTATAGAATAGCAGATAAAAAATAGACATTTCAGAGAATGAAATTCTAACTCTAATTCTTTTTAATGCACCCAATCAATTAAAAAATTTTGATTCTGATTGCATAAAAATACTGGGAAACTACAGAGTTGATAGAACTTTTTCTGTTAAATGAGAAGAGAAAAATGGAAGATACCAAATTGAGGTATGGTACAAGAAGTGTGATTGGTAGATCAGGAGACTTGTGATTTAGCCAGACTTTTCTACTAATTAATCTTATGGCATAGGCACAAATCCCTTGAAATGTTAAGAGTCAAGCTGTTTTGAACTTTAGTATATGTTAGAATAACAACATATAATTAAATCATAGGTTTGTACACTGATAATTGAAGAACTTGTGCCTAGTCTGTGATGATTCTAGCAAAGAAAAAACTAAGTGGTTAGTTTCCCTCATTAAAGAAAATGGACAAGCCAGGCATCGATAGCTACCTATAATCATAGCTACTCAGGAGGCTGAAGAGTTTTAGTCACATGAGCCCATGAGGATCAGTGTTGGAAACCAGCCCAAACAGGAAATTCCTTGAGACTCCTAGGTCCCAATTAACTACCAAAAAGCCAGAACTAGAGCTGTGGCTCAAATGGTAGAGTGCTAGCCTTGAGCAAAACAAAAAAACAAAAACAAAACAAAGCTCAGTGATAGTGCCAAGGCCCTGAGTTCAAGCCCCAGGACAGGTACAAACAAAAAAGAAAAAGCAAGTGGTCTAATGGTAGATTATGTGCTGTAATCCCAACACTTGGGAGGCATTGCAAATTGGAGGCCAGCCTAGGCTTCATAATAAGATCTTGTCATTTTCCAACCTTCCCTTGAAAAAAGGAATGGATTTGTTTATTCGAATATAATACCCTGTTGAAGCTTCTTGAGAAAATATGTCTGAGGAGCATAGTTTGTGACAGCAACAAAATTCTATTTGTAAGATTTTAGGCTGTTATGACTAAGTTTATGTTATAAGCAGTGATAGTGTATGAAATGTTGCTGCTGTACAAAATGTTTGACTATGATTTCTGTGACTGCTGACTGTACTTATATAGTTCCACTTAATATTTAAGTTCAAAACTTTGAGAATCTTGTGTCATTAAACTTTAGTGTGAGCAGATCCTGAGTGTGTATGTGTATGTGGTACTTATTTAGTATTCTAGTATTTGGTCAGCTTGGAGGAGTTTGATTTTTAGTGATTAGTAATTAGGACATAGGGTAGCCTCAAAAATACAAGTTAACTTCTTGTCAGATCATAAACAGAATGAAAAAGGTTATATTTATGTAGAAGGATTGAATATTTTCTATATTTACATGGAAGAATCTAAAAATATCAAGTGCTATTTTTTGGTCCATGTAACTATTTTTTAATACTTTGAATAGCTTATGGAAGTGACAGGAAAAAATCAGGATGAATGCATAGTGGCCCTACATGACTGTAATGGAGATGTGAACAAAGCTATCAATATATTGCTGGAAGGAAATTCAGATACGGTAAGTGTTCGTCATTTGCAGTGCTAAGATTTGTTTCCAGTTTTGTATTATAGTAGAGTGGTTTGTGAGTGCTACTCTGTATTTTTTTTTTTTTTTTTAGTGGGGAGGAGGGAATGTGCTAAGCAATAAGCCCAGGGTCTTCTGCATGCTAGGCCAGTACCATATTTAAGATCCAGAAAAAACACTAACCTGGTAATCTACTCTAGCCTTACATAGTTTCCCTTTTGATCATCTGAAAATTTTCAGTTGTCCACACATTGCTTTTGTGTCTTCATCTTAGTTTTTACCTCTATTCTTTCTATTTATAGACTAATGAAAAAGCAATTTGCTCATACATTTATTTGCTTATGTTGAGTATTCTGTGGATGTGTTTTCAATAACACTTTGACACATACAGACAGAAAGAAGTTTTAAAAAATGGTTCTCAATACTGGGGATTGGTTGAGCCCAGGATTTCATGAATCCTAGGCAAGCACTCTGCCACTGAGTTACATTCCCAGCACCTTAAAATCTTCACTTTCTTTCTTTCTTTCTTTTTTTTTTTTTTTGGTCGGTTGTAGGGCTTGAAATCTGGGCCTGGGCACTGCCCCTTAGCTTTTCAGCTCAAGGCAAGCACTCTACCACTTGAGCCACAGTACTATTTCTGGTTTTCTGGTGGTTTTTTGGAGATAAGAATCTCACAGACTTTCCTGCCTGGGCTGGCTTTGAACCTCAACCCTCAGATCTCAGCCTCCTGAGTAGCTAGGATTACAGGCGTGAGCCACAATGCCTGGCTTTTCACTTACATTTTCAGGAAATTATATTAAGTAGTGTGTCCTTAAAAATCATCTATGTATTTGAGAAATTAAGGGATATAAATGAATATTATAAAAACAATTTAAAGTTTGGTGAATGTATAGGCACATTAATGATAATCCCTTTGATTTTTAGGAAATATGGAACTGAAGCTATATCAGGTTGTTGTCAGGCCTTACTCTCTTGATTCTATCTGGAAATTGTACTGTATTTTATTTTATTTATTTTTTTGTGTCGGTCGTGGGGCTTGACCTCTGGGCCTAGACGCTGTCCCTGAGCCCTTCAGTTCAAGGCAAGCACTCTACCACTTCCGGTTTTCTGGTCTTTTTTGATAGATATCATGGGAGACTGTTGGAGGAAAGAAAAAGAATTGGAGATAAGTCTCAGGCACTTTCTTGCCACTGCTGGCTTTGAACTGCAATCCTTAGATCTCAGCCTTCTGAGTAGCTAGGATTACAGATGTGAGCCACCAGTGCCTGGCTTTTTGTTTTGTTTTTTTATTGATCCTAAGGCTTTCTTTGGGCCTGGGCACTGTCCCAGAGCTACTTTTTGCTCAAGTCTAGCACTCTTATCGCTTGAGCCACAGCACCACTTATGGCTTTTTAGTGGTTAATTGGACTCCAGTTAACCATTAGAAAACCACTAGTAGCACTGTGGCTCAAAGTGGTAGAGCACTTAGCCTTCAGCAGAAAAGCTCAGGGATAGTGCCCAGGTCCTGAGTTCAAGTCCTACAACAAGAAAAAAAGGGCACATTAACTTAGTTCATAAGTCAGCATAGGAAAGGACTGAGGAGGAGCAGTAAGTTGTGGAGTTAGCTAATACTTGTAATTATGCACTGTATAGAAACAAGAATTTAGCAAGATTGTTGATGTCTTATTAGAAAAGTAGAAGTAAATGGAAAAGGAAACTGCAAGTTGTAAGTATTATGTTTGAAAGATTCATGTTTGCACTATTTATAATTGTACACCCTTTGAATAGCAATTAAAAATTCTTTTTTGATAGACATCATGGGAGACTGTTGGAGGAAAGAAAAAGAATTTTGGAAAAGAGAATTCAGAAAACAAAGAGAACAGAGAGAAGAAAATAGAGAGAGAAGCAAGTCGTGGACGTGGAAACAACAACCGGAAAGGAAGAGGTGGCAATCGAGGCAGAGAGTGTAAGTACACTTTTGTGTGTGTGTGTGTGTGTAGAGTGTAATAAGTACACTTTTTTCTGTGTGTATGCGGGTACTGGAGCTTGAACTCAGGGTCTCATGCTATCATTTGGCGCGCTTTCTCTCTCGCGCGTGCTTTCTTTCTTTTTTTTTCTCTCTCTTTTCTTTTTTCTTGCTGGTTCTGGGGCTTTAACTCAGGGCCTGGGCTATGTCCACTAGCCTCTCTGTGCTCAAGGCTAGTGCTCTACCACTTGAGCCATAGTGCCATTTCCAGCCTTTTCTGTTTATGTGGTGCTGAGGAATCAAACCCAGAGCTTCATGCATGCTAGGCAAGTACTCTACCACTAAGCCACATTGGCACCTTAGCCCCTTTTATGGCTAGCTGTCTACCATTTGAGCAGTACTTCCACTTTTAGCTTTTTGCTGGTTAATGGGAGAGACGAGTTCACAAATTTGTCTGCCTAAACTGGCTTCAAGCCTCAATTCTTAGCTCTTCATCTAGGATTATAGGCATAAGCCACTGGCACCCAGCTTGTACATATTTTTCTTGTTAAGTTTTTCTGAGTTTTCAGGCATCCTGAAAAGTTGAAAGAATAATCAAAAGAATGCCCGTAAGCCTGGTGCCAGTGACTCACGCCTGTAATCCTAGCTACTTAGGTGTCTGAGATCTGAGGCTCACTTTTCAAAGTCACGTCAAGCAGAAGAGTCCATGAGACTCTTCTCCAATTAACCACCAAAAAACTGCATGTGGATCTGTGAATCAAGTGGTAGAACGCCAGCCTTGAACAAAAAATGAGATCAGGGACAGCTCCTAGGCCATGATTTCAAGCCCTAGAACTGGCACCAAAAAGGAAAAACAAAACAAAACAAAAAGCAAAATTGTTCCTTTTTTTTTTTTGGGTCCAGTTGTGGGGCCTAAACTCTGGGTTTGGGCACTGTCCCTCAGCTCTTCAGCTCAAGGCTAG
>NW_012267311.1:2910793-2915269 GCF_000151885.1 Dipodomys ordii | reverse complement strand
CTTCCTTCCTTCCTTCCTTCCTTCTTTTCTTTTCTTTTCTTTCTTTCGTTGTGGGGCCTGAACTCGGCCTGGGCGCTGTTCCTAGGCTCTTTAGCTTAAAGCTAAAAGCTTTTTTTTTTAGCTCAAAGCTCTACCACTTGAGCCACAGCAACACTTCTACACTTCTAGCTTTTTCTGCTATGTGGAGCTGAGGAGTTGAACCCAGGGCCTCATGCATACAAGGCAAGCACTCTACCACTGAGCCACCTTCCCAGCCCTGGCTTATTCTTTTGAGATGAATTCTCACAAACATTTTTGCCTGGTTTGGCTTGGACTATAACCCTCATTTATGCCAACAGCTTTTTCTGTTCAGATGGGGCCTTGTGAACTTTTCCCCAGGCAGGCCTGGAACTGTAGTTCTTCTTGAGTAGCTAAGATTACATGTGTGAGCCACCAGCACTCAAAAGAAATTTATTTACATATTTATTTGTGTCTTTGTTGGTCCTGAGGCTTGAAATCAGGACCTTGTTGCTGTGCCTAAGCTTCCTTTTCTCAAGGCTAGCACTCTACTACTTCCGCCATAGCCCCACTTCCAGTTTTTTTTGCTGGTTAATTAGAGATAAGAGTCTCGTGGACTTTCCTACCTGGGCTGGCTTTGAATTGCAGTCAGTCCTTAGATCTCAGCGTCCGAGTAGCTAGAATTATGGTTATGAGCCAGTGATGCCCAGCTTTGAATAAATACACAGATAAATAAACTTTAATAATTATTTATAATAAATACTTAAATATAAACAAATATAAATAAATACTTATTTATAAATAAGTTTATTTATTTGTTGGATGTGAGGCTTTGAACTCTGGACCTGGCACTGTCCCTCAGCTCTTCAATTCAAGGTGAGCACTCTACCACTTGAACAGCCACGGCATCACTTCTGATTTTCTGGTGGTTAATTGAATATGAGTCTCACAGTCTTTCCTGGCTGGGCTGGCTTTGAACTGTGATCCTCAGATCTCAGCCTTCTGAATAGCTAGGATTATAGGCGTGAGCCACCAGTGCCTAGGTGAAATTTATATTTTAATGAAGGTAGAAGGATACCAGTGTAGAGGAAAAGAGAAAAGTGTTGACATCTTCTGGATGACATTCTATAAATCCTCTCTTAATACTTTAGCATTTCCAAGGATTTAGTATTTCCTTGCTATTGTTCTTTTGATTGATTCTTTGCCATTCCACGGTTCTAACTCAATTTATGAACAAATTCTATAGTATATTAGATGGTTACATAATGAATGTGTAGGAGGTTTTTTTTGTTTTTTTTTTTGGGGTCCGGTTGTGGGGCCTGAACTCTGGGCCTGGGCGCTGTCCCTCTGCTCTTCAGCTCAAGGCTAGCACTCTACCACTTGAGCCACAGCGCCACTTCCGGCTTTTTTTTCTTTTTGCTTATGTGGTGCTGAGGAATCGAACCCAGGGCCTCAGGCATGCAAGGCAAGCGCTCTGCCACTGAGCCAACTTCCCAGCCCCATGTAGGAGTTTTTTTGCAAATTAATTTAGGAAAGAACAAATCCACATAGAAGGAAAGAAAATTCCTGCATTATTTTCATTTCTTTCTTTTCTTTTTTTTTTTTTGCTGGTCCTGTGACTTGAACTCAGGGTCTGGGCACTGTCCCTAAGCGTCTTTTGCTCAAGGCTAGCACTGGACTACTTGAGCCACAGTGCCACGTCTGGCTTATTCTGTTTATGTGGTACTGAGGAATTAAACCCAGGGCTTCATGCATGCTAGGCTAGCACTCTACCACTAAGCTACAATCTCAGCCCTATTTTCATTTGTTTTGCGATTTTACACTATGAATTGTACAAAAGTGTTGCTTTTGAACCACTTTTAGTTTTTCCTGGTTTCTGAATTCATTTTTTAGATTGCAACCTGCTTATTAAGCTTCCCTCCCACCTTAGTAAGGTTATGTCAAAGGTTTGTGAATGAAAAGTAAGTCTTTTTTCCTTTTCTTTCTTCTTAGTTAGAGGTGAAGAGAATGGAATTGATTGCAACCAAGGGGATAAGCCTTCAGACCGCGGCAAGCGAGCTCGTGGTAGAGGTAAGCTGCAGTGAGCTCAGAGGAAATGCTTGGCAGCAGAGGGGGGAAGGCAAGCTGTTGATTTACAGGGCCCTGAGGCAGGATGACAGCATAACCCGAAAGAATGGTTGACTCTCTAAAATGTTATGACAGTGAGCCACTGTCCTCTGGCAAATAGTACTTTTGGTTGACAAGGAATTTCATTACATTATAGAGTACAGTGTGATGTTTTGATAATATATACAGTGTGGAATTAACCACGCTGAAATATCATCTCGATGATTTTTGTGGCGATGCATTTGAAATGTACTCTTCATTATTTTGAAATATATAATGTATTATTGCCGACTAAAGTCACCTTTCTTTGTAATGGATCACAAAACTTGCTATTCCTGTCTGTCTGGAACTCGTCCATACCTTCTTGTAACCCATCCTTTAGAAACTATCATTTTTGTCTTTTATGAATTCAAACTTTTTTTCCCCATGCTGTGAATATGCTAAGTACATGCTCTATCACTGAACTATATTCATTGTTCTGAATTCAACTTTTAAAAAGATTCCATATATCGTGATATCATGTAGTACTTGGCTTTTTGTGCCTAGCTTATTTTCACTTAATATATCCTCTAGTTTCATTCATGTTCCAAATGATTAAGTTTTGTTCTTTTTTCTTTTTTTTTAAAGGCTGAGTAGTATTGTGTATTATACCATTATTCCTCCTCCTCCTCTTCCATTTTGTGCCAGTCCTGGTGCTTGAACTCAGGACCTGGGCACTGTCCCTGAGCTTTTGTGCTCAAGGCTAGCACTTTACCACTTGAGCTACAGCTCTACTTTCAGCTTTTTTGGTGGATAGTTAGAGTTAAGTGTCTTGCAGACTTTCCTGCCAAGGCAGCTTTGAAATGTGATCCTCAGATCTTAGCTTCCCAAATATCTAAGATTACAAGTATAAGCCAATGATGTCCATGTATATCACTTATTTTTTATACATTCATCCATTGATGCACCAGACCCTTAGGATGCTTCTTTATCTTAGTTATTATAAGTGATTCAATGAAAATAGCTATAGATATTCCTTTTTTTTTTTGATCCAGTTATAGGGCTTGAACTCTGGGCCTGAGCACTGTCCCTCAGTTCTTCAGCTCAAGTCTAGCACTCTACCAGTTGAGCCACAGTGCCACTTCCGGCTTTTTTATTTTTGATTATGTGGTGCTGAGGAATGGAACCCAGGGACTCAGGCATGCAAGGCAAGCACTCTACCACTGAGCCACCTTCCCAGCCCGGTATAGATATTTCTTTAACACAGTGATTTCAGTTCCTTAGGAGAGGTTGCTGAGCCATATTTAATTGTTTTTTTTTTTTTGTTTGTTTTGTTTTGGTTTTTTTGGGCTTTTTTTGGTTCAGTCATGAGGCTTGAACTTGGAGTCTGGGCACTGTCCTTGAATTTTTTTTTTTGCTGACAGTAGTGTTGCACCACTTTGAGCCACAGAGCCCCTTCTGGTTTTATGGTGGTTAATTGGAGATAAATCTCACAGACTTTACTGCCCCGACTGGCATCAAACCTTGATCCTTAAATAAGCTCAGCCTCCTGAGTAGGTAGTGAGTCCTGAGCTACCAGTGCCTGGCTTAGCTCTGTTTTTAGTGTTTTGGTTTCTTTTTTTTTACAGGACCACCATTCAAAGGTTTCCATAATTACTGCACTAATTTGTATTCCCACCAACAGTAATAGTTCAATCTGACCTCAGTTATTGTGTGTGTGTGTGTGTGTGTGTGTGTGTGTGTGTGTGTGTGTTTTGAGACTGGTACTTGAACTCAGAAGGCCTTAAACTCTTGCTCATGACTGGCACTCTACATCTTGAGCCATCCCTTCAATTAACATTGTATAATTGGAGATGGACTTTTCTGCCAGGCTGGCTTCATTCTTTAAAGCTCAGCTTGTTCAGTAGCTGGGGTTACAGGAGTAAGCCACCAATGCCCAGCTTTGATATATATATAATTTATTTATTTTGTCAGTTGTGGGGCTTGAACTCTGGGCCTGGGCACTGTCCCTGAGCTCTTTAGCTCAAGGCTAGCACTCCACCACTTGTGCCACAGTGCCACTTCCAGTTTTCTGGTAGTTAATTGGAGGTAATAGACTCATGGACTTTCCTGCCCAGGTTAGATCAGATCTCAGCCTCCTGAATAGCTAGGATTACAGGTGTGAAGCACTGGCTTCCATTAATTAATTAATTAATTAATTTTTGGTGCTGGTACTAAGGCTTGAACTCAGGACCTTGCACTCTTGGCTTTTTTGCCTAAGGGCTGGTGTTCTACCATTTAAGCAAAGCTCCACTTTGGCGTGTGTGTGTGTGTGTGTGTGTGTGTGTGTGTGTGTGTGTGTGTGTCTCTGTGTGTGTGTCTCTGTGTGTGTGTCTCTGTGTGTGTGTGTGTGTG
>NW_012267311.1:2873817-2910743 GCF_000151885.1 Dipodomys ordii | reverse complement strand
TGTGTGTGTCTCTGTGTGTGTGTGTGTGTGCAGTGTTTCTGGTCCTTGTAAGAGCCTGATACATTGAACTGTGAGCCCCGAAGGGATTAGGAGTTGGGATTGGAGTCTTGGCTTAACAGGAATTCAGATTCCTTTCTTTCTTTTTCTCCCCCTCCCTTTTTTTTTCTTTTATGCCTGGACACTGTTCCTGTACTTCTTTTGTTTAAGGCTAGCACTCTACTACTTGAGCCACAGCTCCACTTCTGCCTTTTTCTGTTTATGTATTTCTGTTTATGTGGTAGTAAGGAATTGAACCCAGGGCTTCACACATGCTAGGCAAGCACTTTACCACTAAGCCACGTTCCTAGCTCACCTTTTGCTTATTAATTGGAGACAGACTCTTTTCTGCCTGGACTGGCTTTGAACCACAATCCTAAGATGTCAGCCTCCTGAGTAATTAGGGTTATAGGTGTACATGGTTTAAACCCTTGAACCTAGTTGTTTCTACCATATCTAGTGGCTGTAGATCTTTATGCTAAGGTGTTAGATGAACTTATTTGTTTCAAATAACAATGGTAGGTAAATGTTATATGTATAAAACCAGTGCTACTGGTAACATTACCATCTAGATAATTGGGAAAGGATAATTTTACTTTGCTATTTGTGACTAAGGTAGAATATATTTTATAAAGTGGTATTTGTGATTAATACTTGAGTATAGTTGCTGTTCTTTGGAGGAAGATAGATATAGTTAATTTGTTTCCTAGGGACTTGCAGGATTTCTTTAATTTTCTTGTTTTTTAATTTATTGTTGCCTTTTTCCTGAGCATTTTGATCCAGCCCAAGTAAATATTATTCATGTTTTCTTAGCAGAATCTTCACTTTAAATTTGCCTGTTTTCTTTATTTAACTACTGTTGGTTAGGATGACAGTTTCTACTCTTTTCTCTCCCCAGTTGGATCAAGTATTTGATCTAAGTATTATGTACTTCAGCTTAGCTCTGTTCATGTTTCATATGTCAGAATTTCTTTCTCTTTTGGTGGTACTGGGGACTAATCTTGGCCTCAGTCAAATTACAACTGAGTATGTCAACAAAAGACAACCATGACCTGGATGATAATCAGTGCCAGTAGTGTCTGATTATTGTCTCAGTGGTGAATATAGGGTGTAGAAACTAATAGAAGTTTAAATGTGTATGATATTGATAGTGATGTATACTATTTTTTTTTAAAAGGATTTGGACGTGGCAGAGGGAGAGGGGCAGGGAGATTCTCAACTCAAAGCATGGGGTAAGTCACAGCCATCTTGTTTTTGTAGTTATTTCCTTTGTTAGTTGTTACTCTACTCTTCCTTCCTCTGTCCTGTTCCAAGTTTCTTTATACTGGTTAACCAGATGTTTTATGTACATAGAAAGAATGACTATGTGGAATAGAATAAGCAACATTGATGTTTCAATAGACATTAGAGCAGAGTTTCTAACCTTGGCATAATTGACATTTGGGGCCGGATAATACACATTGAGGTGGTAGGATGTCCTGTATGTTTAACATCATCCTTTTCCTCTCTCTAGTTGATACAGTGACACCTTTCTGAGGTTGTGATAATCAAAATGTCTAAGACAGCTGGGTGCTGGTGGCTCACGCCTGTAATCCTAGCTACTCAGGAGGCTGAGATCTGAGGATCACTGTTCAAAGCCAGCCCAGGCAAAAAAGTCTGTGAGACTCTTATCTCCACTAGAAAACCGAAAGTGGCGCTGTGGCTCAAGCGATAGAGTGCTTGCCTTGAGCTGAAGAGCTGAGGGACAGTGCCCAGGCCCAGAGTTCAAGCCCCACAACCAAAAAAAAAAAAAAAAAAGTACAGACATTGGCAAATTTTCCTTAGATTGTGGGAACTATTTGTGTATGCCTAAGTAGCCTTAATTGAATGCCTCAGCATGAGAGCTGATAAATACAATTGTCATTGATTGCTAAATACTTAAATGTTTATGTAACTGACACTTTTTCCCCCTGAATTGAAAGTAGTAAAAGATGACATACTGAATAGGTGTTATAATTAGTACTTTTCACTTTATCTTTCCAGCACTGGGACTTGAATTGAGGTCATTGCACTGTCCTGTAACTTTCTTGCTCATGGTCAGCACCAACACCCCCCCCAAAAAAAAAAAAAAAGATACAAATTCTTGACAAAGGCTCAAACTCAAGCTTGGATTCAGACTTGAGAAAAAAAGACTTAACTATTGAGTCTCTTTTGAAAGATCCCAGTTCTCTGCTTAGGATACAATGGACCACATTTCATGAAAATAGGCAAATAAAAGAGAGAATGGAAAATAAGAAAAACTTAAGAAACTAAACAAACACATGGAGACTAAACAATGCACTTTTTTTTTTTTTTGGGTCAGTCACGGGGCTTGAACTCTGGGCCTGGGTGCTGTCCCTGAGCTCTTCAGCTCAAGGCTAGTACTCTGCCACTTGAGCCACAGTATCACTTCTGGTTTTCTGGTAGTTAAGTGGAGTCTCAGATCTTCTTGCCTGGGCTGGCTTTGAACCGTGATCCTCAGACTCAGCCTCCTGAGATCTGGATTACAGGTGTGAGCCATTGGCTCTGAGCTAACAGTACATTTTTGAATGACCAGGACATCATTGAAGAAACCAAGGAGGAAATAAAGAACTAGAATCAAATGAAAATGAGGACAAAAAAATCCTCAAATATATGTCAGTATATCTTGCATATGATTGTTGTAGGAGATGTGCATTCTGATGGCCAGAAGAATTGTAATCATGTGGTAGCTATTTGAAGGGGCCTTTTTTTGTGGCTTTACGGCTTAATTCATTTCTTTGCCTTTTTTCTTTATTTCAAATCACAGGACATTTAATCCTGCAGATTATTCAGATTCTACATCTACAGATGGCTGTGGAACAAAGCTAGTAGTTTGGGAAGCTGCTCAAAATGGTGCAGATGAGGGACCTGGTAAGAGTTGTTTCAGTAAAAGATGATTTAAAGTTTGTACTATTAAGAGTTTTACATTCTCATACATAGGGGAAGTATGCTGATAGAAACTATTCTGGTTTTTTTTTTTTTTTTGGTCGGTCGTGTGGCCTGAACTTTGGGCCTGGGCACTGTCCCTCAGCTCTTCCTCTTCAGCTCGTGGCTAGCGCTCTACACCCACTTCCGGCTTTTTCTGCTTATGTGGTGCTGAGGAATTGAACCCAGGGCCTCATGCATGCAAGGCAAGCGTTCTACCACTGAGCCACCTTCCCAGCCCACTGATGGAAACTATTCCGAGACTACTCTTTTTCTCAAAGTCTCTCATTTAAAAACCTCATTGAAGGCCACATGACTCAATTGATAGAGTGATTGCTTAGCATGTTCAAGGTGTCCTGGGTTTAATCTCCTACCATAAAACAGTGGAAAACAAACCCAAACCAAAAATCCCTCCTTGATTATAAGTTTGATGTTTCTCTTCTGTGCTCTGAGAAAGACGCTTTATAAGGAATTTGCATGAACAGCACTGTCTGTGATTCATTTGCAGTTCTTTTCTTTTTCTTATTGTTATTATATTGTTATTATAAAGGTGATGTACAGTTACTGTTACCGTTTTGTAAGTCAGGTAATGAGTACATTTCTTTTTGGACACTGTCACCCCTTCCTTAGTTCTCTCCCAGTTTTTTCCTCCCTTTTCTACCTACAAGTTATATAGTTCATTTTTACCATAATTTTTACTGAGTGCCGCTGCTGCATTTATTCGCCCTGTTTCCCTCCATTTTTCTTCCCCACCACCCCTCTAAGAAGTAAAGCAAGACAAAAAGCAAAAACCAAATTAAAAACCTCTTATTTCCATTTCTAGAATTCATTTTGATAAATACGATTTTATAGATCAGAGCTTGCACTTTTGGTTCCTCCCCTAAGAGTGCCTTTGGTCTTCTCTGTGTAAATGCTTAGCGTCCTGAATTATCATGTAATTATTTTATTTTTATTTTTATTTATTTTTTTTGCCGGTCCTGGGGCTGGAACTCTGAGCCCGAGTGCTGTCTCTGAGCTTCTTTTGCTCAAAGCTAGCACTCTTATCACTTGAGTGACAATACCTCTTTTGGCTTTTTCTAAGTTTTTTTTTTTTTTTTTTTTAAATTGGAGATAAAAGTCTCACAGACTTTCCTGCCCTGGCTGGCTTCAAACTACGATCCTTAGATATTAGCCTCCTGAGTAGCTAGAATTATAGGCATGAGCCACCACTGCATGGCTATCATGTATTTTAGATATAACCCACATATGACAGATAAAATGTGGCTATCATGTATTTTAGATATAACCCACATATGAGAGATAAAATGTATCATTTGTCTCTCTGAGCTTGGTTTACCTAAAATGGTGAATTTACTTTATTTTCAGTCAGTTCTGGGGCTTGAACTCAGGCTTGGCCTCTGTCCCTGAGCTCTAGCACTGTACCACTTTGAGCCACAGCCACATTTCTGGTTTTCTATTGGTTAATGGAGATATGAGTATCATGCATTTTCCTGCCTGAGCTGGCTTTGAACCACAATCCTCATATTTTAGCCTCCTGGGTAGCTATGATTATAGGTGTAGGCCACTGGTGCCCAGATTAAATGGTGAATTTTAGATAGGCATCTGGTGTTCACCTGTAATTCCAGCACATCCACTCCTGTGCTTTTTCTGTAATTAATTGGAGATAAGAGTCACATAGACTTTCCTGTCCAGGCTGGCTTCGAAGTGCAAGCCTCTGATTTCAGCCTCCTGAGTAGCTACGATTACTGGATTTTATTTATTTATTTATGACTGCTTTGAACTCAGGTCTTTTGATTATTATGTCCATACTCTACTATTGGAGCCATGTACCTGGTTCCTTTTGCTTTAGCTATTTTTTAGATTAGAGTCTCTCTTTGCTTTGGACAGGCCTCAGATTATGATTCTCTTGCCTTTTTATTTCCTATTTTTTACCTGGATCCACAGGAATGTTCTCCTCACACTTTTTGAGGTAGGACCTGCCTGATTTTTGTCTGGGCTGGCATCAAATCTCTATCTTCCCAATCTCTGTCTCTCGAGTAGTTGGGATTATATATGTGACTAGCACAGGCATTGTGTGGTGGTGTTTTTGGGTTGTCTATTTTGATTTGAGACATAGTAGTACACTGTCTCTCAGGCTGGCTTCAAATTTGTTATTCTCTTGCTTCATCCTGGGATTATAGGTATGCTACTGTATCTGGTATAGATTTACCCTTGATACCACCTACTTCTTAGGTAGGGATTTTGATACCTTGTTTTAAATATAGTCTAGGCTGGCCTCAAACTCAGTATTCTGCTTCAGCCTCCCAAGAGTTAAGATTATATGTATGTCACCAAATCTGACAACAGATCCTTCTTTTTCCCTTTTTTTTTTTGGGGGGGGGTCCTGTCTTGGGGCCTGAACTCTGGGCCTGGGCGCTGTCCCTCAGCTTTTCAGCTCAAGGCTAGCGCTCTACCACTTGAGCCACAGCGCCACTTCTGGATTCTTTCTTTTTGCTTATGTGGTGCTGAGGAATCGAACCCAGGGCTTCATGCATGCAAGGCAAGCACTCTACCACTGAGCCACCTTCCCAGCCCATCATTTTTTTTTTTTTTTGATGGAGGCCCTGTTATTTTCTTCCCTTGGCTGGCTCCAAATTGTGATTCTGATCTCTTCCCTCACCAGCTACTGAATTACAGATGTATGTTACCGTATGTCTAGCCTAAAAAAATCCATTCTTCATGTGAGGAAAGCACATTAACCAAAGTAGAAAGAGTGATGTATCTTCACAATATTATTCACAAATAATTTGTGAAAAAATAGGGTCTTTGAAATAGATAGGAAGGCTCTAGTGGTAAATGAAAACAGTGCAGAGTATGCAGTGTGAATGTTCATAAGCTAGCAGACACAATCTTCATAACTTGAAGTACAGTGTTTTTTTGTTTGTTTTGTTTTTGTTTTTTTGTTTTGTCGGTTGTGGGGCTTGAACTCTGGGCTTGGGCGCTGTCTGTGCACTCTTAAGCTCAAGGAGAACGCTCTACCACTTGAGCCACAGTGCCACTTCTGGTTTTCTAGTGGTTTTTATTGGAGATAAGAGTCTCACGGACTTTCCTGCCTGGGCTGGCTTTGAACCGCGATCCTCAGATCTCAGCCTCTTGAGTAGCTAGGCTTATAAGCATGAGCCACCGGCGCCCAGCTGTTATTACTTTTTTACAGTTATTTTTCATAGAGTGGATTGCAGGTTCCTTGTCCTTGGATAGTAGCATAGAATATGCAGTATAGCCAGCACCTTGTTTGTGAGGGATCGTTTCTAAGACTCCCCCATAAGGGGATACCTATAACTGCACACAGAACCAAATCATATATCTTGTGTTTTATACACACTCATGATAAAGTTCCATTTATGTTAGGCACAGAGCTGGGCACTGTTGGTTCATGCCTGTAATCCTAGCTACTCAGGAGGCTGAGATCTAAGGATCATTGTTTGGAGCCAGCTCAAGCAAGAAATTCCATGAGATCTTTAACTCCAGTTAACTACCAAAAAGCTGGTAGTGCTGCTGTGGCACTAGCTTTGAACAAAAAAAAAAAAAAATCTAAGGGAAAGTGCTCAGGCTCTTGAGTTCAAGCCCCAGGGCCATCACCATCACCAGTACCACCCCCTAAGAAACAACAAAATAAGACACAGTAAGAAATGAGCAATAATAATACAGTAGGACAATTCAAACATTTTACTATAATGAAAGTCATGTGAATGTGGTTGTCTTTTTGTTTCTTCTATATCTTTCTGGAATTTTTTTTCCTTAATATTTTTGGACCTTGCTGACCATAGAAATGTAAATTATCGATGAGAAGTGATACTGTATTTAGCTTTGACTGTTCAAACTTTCCTTTTTGTGTTGATTTACAGAAATGGTATCAAAGGCTCACAGTATAACTCAAGATCTGCCAAATAAAACTTCTTATGGAGTCAAAGGTATGAATGTTTTACTTAAAGAATTTATGTAAGTTTGGTGCTGGTGGTTCATGGCTGTAATCTTAGCTACTCAGGAGGCTGAGATCTGAGGATCACGGTTCAAAGCCAGCCTGGGCAGGAAAGAGTCTGTGAGACTCTTATCTCCAATTAATTAGTAGAAAACCAGAAGTGGCACTGTGGCTTAAGTGGTAGAGTGCTCACCTTGAGCTAACCTAGGCCCAGAGTTCAAACCTCACAACCAACCAACCAAAAAAAAAAAGGGAATTTACATAGTTTAGACTTAATGGATGGAGATGTAGAGTTAAGTGGTACTGGGCCTGTCTAGCATGGATAAGGTTCTATGATTAATCCTCTGTACTGAGAGTTTAAAAAACACTCTGAGGGTTGGGAAGGTGGCTCAGTGGTAGAGTGCTTGCCTTGCATGCATGAGGCCCTGGCCTGGGTTCTATTCCTTAGCACCACATAAAGAAAAAAGCCGGAGGTGGTACTGTGGTTCAAGTCGTAGAGTGCTAGCCCTGAGTTGAAGAGCTGAGGGACAGCACTCAGGCCTATTGTACAAGCCCCACAACCAACAACAACAACAAAAATCACTTGAGAGTTGGGCGCAGGTGGATCATAGCTGTAACCCTAGCTACTCAGGAGGCTGAGATCTTAAGATCGCAGTTCAAAGCCAGCCTGGGCAGGAAAGAGTCTAAGAGACTCTTTTTTTTTTTTTTGGTAGGTCATGGGGCTTGAACTCTGGGCCTGAGCACTGTCTCTCAGCTCTTCAGCTCAAGGCAAGCGCTCTACCACTTGAGCTACAGCGCCACTTCCCTGAGAGATTCTTACTTCCAATAAACCACCAGAAAACTGGAAATGGCACTGTGACTCAAGTGGTAGAGTGCTTGCCTTGAGCTGAAGAGCTGAGGGACAGCGTCCAGGCCCAGAGTTTAAGCCTCACAACCGACAACCCCCCCACATACCCACACACTGAAAAATGCTTCCAGTATTTCCCATTGACTAGTTAATATTTTCCTAAGACTAGTAAATGAAGATTTTTTTTGGGGGGGGTCCGGTTGTGGGACCTGAACTCTGGGCCTGGGCGCTATCCCTCAGCTCTTCAGCTCAAGGCTCGCGCTCTACCACTTGAGCCACAGCGCCACTTCCGGGTTTTTTTCTTTTTGCTTATGTGGTGCTGGGGAATCGAAGCCAGGGCTTCATGCATGCAAGGCAAGCTCTCTACCACTGAGCCACCTTCCCAGCCCTGAAGTTGTTCATTTATTTATTTATTTTTTTGGTTATGGTCACGGGGCCTGAACTCTGGGCCTGGGTGCTGTCCCTCAGCTCTTCAGCTCAGGGCTAGCGCTCTACCACTTGAGCCACAGCGCCACTTCCTGCTTTTTTCTTTTTGCTTATGTGGTGCTAAGGAATTGAATTCAGGGCTCAGGCATGCAAAGCAAGCACTTTACCACTGAGCCACCTTCCCAGCCCTCAAATCCAGTTTATACCTTGGCTAGTGCTTTACTACTGAGCTACATCCATTGTTTAAAATTGAAAATAATGTCATTAATGTTTTCCTATCTGCTTTGGGGTATAGGTCCACAGATCTAAAATTCAGTAAAGCAGACAAAATCTTTATTGTAAAAATTGAATAGTTCAAAGTCATTTAAGGACTTGAACGTCCATGCTTTTAAAAGTCTGTCTGGGGTTTCAGAGCATGTGCACGTAAGGCAGGCGACTGTAATTTGCCTCTTCCTCCTAACACGAGGCTCTTGTTGCTATTTCTTGTCATGTCACTAGATCATGTTGCATTTCTGCTGCTTGCAACTATCTTTGTTGGCTTATTTTTCCCTGTAGGGTGTGCACTATTCTTTTGCCTGGATTTTTTCTTTCTTCTTTTGAGGAAGAAATTTTAAAAATTTTGTTGTTATAGGCAGGTTCTCATTACATAGCTCAGGCAAGACTTGCACTTATTATGTATATTTCAGCCTGGGAGAATATATGATTTCAGAAGAGGAAGAGAGTGGAAGGGAAGGGGAATGTAGGTTTTGGTAATACCCAATACTTGTTTTCCTTGAAAGAAAGATCCCTTTGTACATCTGTCTGTTTCCTGGCCTTCATCTTTTTGTCCTGAAAATCTTATATTCTAGCTTCCATTATACTTTTCAAACTTAAATTTCTCTCTCTCTCTCTCACTACCTCCTTTCCTCTCCCTTTTCTCTCTTTGTCCCTTTTTTTTTTTTTGGTCTTGGGGCTTGAACTAAGGGCCTAGGTGCTATCCCTGAGCTTTTCTTGCTCAAGGCTAGAGCTCTATCACTTTGAGCCACAGTACCACTTCTGGTTTTTCTCGTAGTTAACTGGAGGTAAGTCTCAAGGGGACTTTTCTGGCTGGACTGGCTTCAAACCACAATCTTCAGATCTGTGTCCTGAGTAGCTAGGATTATAGGGGTGAGCCACCAGCTCCCAACTTGTCTTTTCTTCTCGTGAAATAGGTGGAACTAGTAGTTTATAAGAAGATCATGTCTGAATTTTATAAACTCAGTAACTAATCTGAAGCAGGACCTATGGTAGATTTTTGTTAAAATGATGTTGTTCCATTCCAACTAATATATTAGCCCATTATTAAATGTGATATGTCCATAGTTTCTTACTTGTGGCAGAATTGTTTAGATGTTATTTAGATGAGGTAAAGTCATTTTAAGACATTAATTTGAGTTTATATATATATATTTTTAATTTTATTTTATTTGTGAACATACTGTACAGAGGGGTTACAATCACATGGGTTGAGTTTATATTTTTAATATTAGCTAAGTTGAATTTGAAAACATGATGGACTTTTTGAAAATAGATTAAGAATTTAATATTTCTTGGATTATAAATTAATTTGCTAATGAGATACAATTTTTATTCCCAGTGTACAATAAAAAACTATTGGGAATAAAATGACATTTGACTTTGTGTTATAAACTTTGATTGTTGTTTTTAGCAGGTGCCTGGAAGAATTCTGTGGAAGAGTGGACAGCAGAAGACTGGACTGAAGATGTAAGTGTTTGATATCAGGTCAAGCCATCTTTCCTTCCGTATTTATGGGGTATCTGTCCTTGGGAAAAGCCTGATGACATTTGTTTCATCTTAACTCTTTTTGATATTTGTCCTAGCCATGTTCTTACAGAATGGATTTTTTTTTTCAGCTGATGTCTCTCAGAAGAGTATTTTCTGTTTTGTTTTATTTTTTGAATTTGGTCTTAAAGTATCTGCATAACAATGAGCAGATAGGGCTTAATGGAAGAGGTTTTGCTGAGTTGTGTGAGGCCCTGGGTTCCATTATGGTACTGTTACACACACACACACACACGCACACACTCACACACACGCATGCACGCACGCACGCACACGCATGACAGGTTTAAATGAAATCTTTTTTTTTTTCTGTCAGTCATGGGGCTTGAACTCTGGTTCTGGGTGTTGGCCCTCACCCCTTCAGTTTAAGGCAAACATTCTACTACTTGAGTCACAATGCCACTTCTGGTTTTCTGGTGGTTAATTGGAGATAAGAGTCTCATGGACTTTCCTGCCAGGGCTGGCTTTGAACCAGGATCCTCAAATATCAGCCTCCTGAGTAGCTAGGATTATAGGCGTGAGCCACACCGGGACTGAAATCTTATATAAGTAAACTTATCTCCTAATTTGATTTGAGGGGCAGCTGATGCTACTTTTCATTTGTGGAGTATACTGACTCTTAGAATATTTCTACTGATAGAAAGAGTATACATTTTGGTTTTGTTTTGTTTTTGGTCAGTCATGGGGCCTGAACTCTGGGCCTGGGCGCTGTACCTCAGCTCTTCAGCTCAAGGTTAGCGCTTTACCACTTGAGCCACAGCACCACTTCCGGCTTTTTGCTTATGTGGTGCTGAAGAATCGAACCCAGGGCCTCATGCATGCAAGGCAAGTGCTCTACCACTGAGCCACCTTCCCAGCCCCAGAAAGAGTATACATTTTGGGTCACAGTTTTATTCAAACCCTGATTAAACTCAGGGCCTGAACTCAGTGCCTCAAACTCTCACTTGACTTTTTTGCCCAAGGGTAGCACTCTACCACTTGTACCACATCTTCACTTCCAGCATTTTGTTGGTTAACTGGAGATAAGAGTCTCAGTGATTTCTCCTGCCTGCAGTGGCTTCCAATCTCAGCCTCCTGAATAGATTGAATTATAGGCATAAGCCACCAGCTCCTAGTTCTATAGGAATATTTGAATAATAGTTTTTTTAGGTTATCATGTTGCCTCATTAGTACATTTCTAGCGTTTCAATACCCATTCTAGACATTGGTGCCGATGGCTCACACTGTGATTTTCAAAGTAAGTGGAGGCTGACAAATCCTCAAGACTTCTCTGCAATTAACCAGCAAAAAGCTGAAAGTGAAGCCATGAGTGAAAAAGCCAAGTGAGAGCATGAGGCTTAGAGTTCAGGTTCCAGCACTGGCACACACACACAAAAACACAAAAAGAAAATACCCTTCATTTGTGTCAATTGTCTGGAGTTCATTCAGTATGCAGAAATTCCAAAATAATTGTACTGAGGAAAATAAGCAGGAAAGATTATATACTTTAACTTTTTTATTTAAAATTCTAAAAAATACACACTATAACAACAGAAAACATATTTATGCATGCTTAAAGGTACAAAAAGTGGTAGGAATAATGTACCTAGGAACAAGAGGAAACTTTGTTTTGGGTTTTCCTGGGGCTTAGAGTCAGGGAGGGCCTGGACACTATCCCTGAACTATTTTACTCAAGGCTAGAGCTCTACCACTGGAGCTTTTGGTTTTTAATTGGAGATAAGATTCTCATGGACTTTTCTACCTGGGCTGGCTTCAAACTAGTCCTCAGACCTCAGCTTTCTGAGTACTAGAATTATAGAAGTAAGCCACGAGCACTCAGCTGAAGAGGAAACTTCTGAGGAGTAAAGAATATGTTTGAGGGCTGGGAAGATGGCTCAGTAATAGAGTGCTTGCCTCACATGCATGAGACCCTGGGTTCAATTCCTCAGCACCACTTACACAGAAAAAGCCAGAAGTGGGTGCTGTGGCTCAAGTGGTAGAGCACTAGCCCTGAGCTGAAGAGCTCAGGGACAGTGCCCAGGCCCAGAGTTCAAGCTCCACAACTGACCCCAAAACAAAATGTTTGAGGCTGGAAATGTGGCTTAATGGGAGAGTACTTGCCTAGCATGCATGAAGCCCTGGGTTCGATTCCTCAGTACTACATAAAGAGAAACAGCTGGAAGTGGCACTGTGTCAAATAGTAGAATGCCTAGCCTAGAACAAAAGAAGCTTAGGAACAGTGCCCAGGCCCTGAGTTCAAGCCCCAGGACTGGCAAAAATAAAAAGTAATGAGGAAAAAAAAAAAGAATTATGTTTATGAACCAGACCTGGTAGTGAGATCCTATAATCTAAGCTCCTTGGGAAACCTTGGCTGGAGAATCACTTGAACTCAAGAGTTAGCCACTAGCCTGGGTAATATAGTGAGGCCCTGTCTCAAAACATACACAGTGGGCTGGGTGCTGATGGCTCACGCCTGTAATCCTGGTTACTCAGGAGGCTGAGATCTGAGGATTGTGGTTTAAGGCCAGCCCCAGCAGGAAAAGTCCGTGAGACTCTTATCTCCAATAAACTACCAGAAAACAGGAAGTGGCACTGTGGCTTAAATGGTAGAGCTCGCCTTGAGCTGAAGAGCTGAGGGACAGTGCCCAGGCCCAGAGTTCAAGCCCCACCACCTACCAAAAACAAACAAAACCCCCATACACAACGAAATAGGTTATTACCTTGGTGATGAAAGTTTCACAGTAGTATATGTGTATCTGTGTATATATGTAGGTAGGGAGATATGTATGTATATATGCAGTTATTTAATTTGAACATTTTTGAGGTTTACTGTAAATGCTATACTTCAATAAAATTAATTAAAAAATAAAAGAAACATAATAATAAAAATGCAGTATACAAAGCCGGGCACTGGAGGCTTACTCCTGTAATTGTAAGTACTTCCGAGGCTGAGATCGAGGCCTGCGATTCAAAGTCAACCTGGGCAGGAAAGCCTGTGAGACTCCTCAATTAACCACCAGAAAACCGGAAGTGGCTCAAGTGGTAGAGAGCTAGCCTTGTACTGAAGAGCTGAGGGACCAGTACCTAGGCCCAGAGTTCAGGCCTCACAACCGACAAAAAAAAATAAAAAAATAAAGCAATATACACTACTTATCAGTAGAATACAAATGTCTGAGTTTAGGGAAAGAAAACATCAGTTGAAAAAGTGAAATTCTCCAAAAGTTTTATATATTTGGTTTGTTGTGTTATTTTTATTTTGTATAGTAACAAATTGAGGCTGAGACTAAGACTTGAAGCCTGCTTTCACTGTGTTGTTTTCATTCTTAGCATTTCCCTAATGTGAGATGGTTTTTTTAAAATTTTAATTTTAGGGACAATGTTTTCCTAAGTTTCCCTGGGTTAGTTACCAGGAAGCCTCTTACTGCTTCCTCCAGTGGGCTTAGATTAAAATGTGTTCCACTGCACTTGGCTGACAAGTCTTTTTTTTTTTTTTAATTTGTTTGTTTTTGATGGAACCAGGTACCAGGGCTTGAACTCTCTAGCTTAACCCCCTTCTCCAGGCAATCTCCCAATCTCCCCCCCACTTTTTTTTTTTTTTTTTGGGTCTGGTCGTGGGGCCTGAACGCTGTCCCTCAGCTCTTTCAGCTCAAGGCTAGTGACTACCACTTGAGCCACAGCGCCACTTCCGGCTTTTTTCTTTTTGCTTATGTGGTGCTGAGGAATCGAACCCAGGGCCTCATGCATGCAAGGCAAGCTTTCTACCACTGAGCCACCTTCCCAGCCCCCCCCCCCTCTTTTTTGTGCCGGTACTAGGGCTTGAATTCAGATCCTGAGCACTGTCCTTTATCCTTTTCTGCTTAAAGCTGGTGCTCTACCACTTCAGCCACAGCTCCACTTGGGCCTTTTTTTTTTTTTGGTCGGTTTTGGGGTTTGAACTCTGGGCCTGGGCACTATCCCTGTGCTCTTCAGCTCAAGGCGAGCGCTCTACTGCTTGATCCACAGCACCACTTCCGGTATCCTAGTGGTTTATTGGAGATAAGAGTCTCACGGATGTTCCTACCTGGCCTTTGAACCGCAGTCTTCAGATCTCAGCCTCCTGAGTAGCTAGGATTACAGGTGTGAGCCACCAGCGCCCAGCCACCTCGCCCTTTTTAATTAGAGTCAAGAGTATCATGTACTGTTCTGCTTGGGCTGGTTTTGAAATGAAATTCTCAGATCTCGGCTTCCGGAGATCAATCCTGTAATCCTGCAGCTAAATCACTGGTGTGAGCCATCAGTTCCCTACTTTCAGTCCAGTTCTTTTGCTCAAGTCTTGCAAGCTTTTTGCTTGGGCTGGTTTCAAATCTAGACCCTCAGATTGAAGCCTCCTGGGTTACTAGTATTATTTGCTCAAGTCTTGCAAGCTTTTTACTTGGGCTGGTTTCAAATCTAGACCCTCAGATTGAAGCCTCCTGGGTTACTAGTATTATTTACAGGTATGAGCTACTGATTCTCAGCCAATGAAGTCAAACTTGTTAGCTTATTGACCTAAAATTAACTCCATTTGAAGAAAATTACTTGTTATGGTCCTTTGTATATTTCATTTCCTTTAGAATATCCTCTAGGTGAATATCTTTTAGGTGATACATGAACTATCAGATGACTGAAAATTTTGGTCTTACATATAGTAAGATTTTTTAAAAAGTTTTCAAAAAACTTTTTATACAGCTTTCCGAAACAAAAGTCTTCACTGCCTCATCTGTTCCAGTGGAGAATCACATCACACCTGGACAAAGGTAAACATTTTGGCAATCTTTGTATTGTTATTCATAGCATAATTAAAATTTCTTGCCTTAGGAAATGTGTTTGCATTTTGGGTCTCTCTATTTTTCCTTTTAACAAAGACTAACACAGTATCTCTATCTAGAGAGTTAATAGCTTCACTAGTTGGTGATATCCACTTGAGCTTTAAAATAGCAATTGAGGGGGATGGGAATGGATGGGAAGGGGAAACAAAGGAGGAGGCTACAATGCTTGATAAGAAATGTACTCATTATCTTGCCCATGTAATTGTAACCCCTTGTACAGTATTTTCACAATAAAAAAAAAGAAACAAAAAAAATAGCAATTGATTTTGTGGTTAGCTGTTGGGCAGCCTAACTTATTTACTGGTTATTTTTATTTTTGTAAGCCTATTGTTTATTTTCATGTTTTAAATTAACATCAGTTAGTTTAGCAAAGGGGGTTTAACAAGTCTATTTATGTATATATTACATTTCGGTCATAATAGTTCTCTTTCTCATTCTCCCATCTCCCCATTCCTTTTTACCAAACCAATCCTGTCGTGTGTTTCCTTGTTCCCTTTTCACACTTACATAAAATTTCATTATAGGGAAAGAAAAAATGATGCATATATCTACCTTCTCCATTGTATTTATTATGTAGTGAGTTTCCTAGGTTAATTTTCTTTTTTAATAACTATAAAGTCATTAGTAGTTCTTTTGTTTTCCAGAAGACAGTTAGTACTGTTTCATATATATGTTTTATCAACTTTTTGGATTAGAACTCGCTCAGGTTTTGGGTGATAATGCAACTTTTGTTTTTAACAAATATGCTTCAAGGCAAGCGCTCTACCACTGAGCCATCTTCCCAGCCCCTTAACAAATATGCTTCAATGTAAATCTATTTTGGATACCTACTGCCTGTTTAATAGGCATCTACTACTTGAGTCATGCACCCAGCTCAGTAATGCAATTTTTACAATCAAATACAATTACAAAGTTTAGGGATTTGTAGTCCTAGAATTAGGATATTATAAATTAGAACATTATCTTTGGGTCTAAAATGTTAGTTTGTGAATTTAATGTGGCTCCTGGAGAATGAAAATGGCAGTATTTAAGAATAGGACCTCGGTGTTAGAACTTTGCTTTGTATAAAGAATTGAATCCTGAATTATTTCAACTTCCAGAATCTGCCTTTCTCACTGGAATGCTAAGAGTTTTCAGTTAGAAAACAGGTTTTTGAAAAAAATAAAAAATAAAAACAGGTTTTTGAAAAGGATTCATGAGCACTCTGCTAGGTAATCTAGTGTACCTTGCAGGTCTGTCTATTAGATTTGGAGAATTGTTACAAGAGGTTAGCATCTCATTCACATGGCAGGTAGTGTTTAGCTATAGCTTTTATGTCTTTGTCATGCTTTAAGGTGTTAGGCCATGCTTCTCAAATTAGAATATCCTTTTCCAGGGATATTTTAGGAGTTCTTGTTAACATAATCTTTGTTATTTTGTTGTGCTTTTATTCCTGAATATTTCAGAAGAAAATTAGTTACACACATGCTCAAGTATATTGTAGGATAGAATATAAAACTTGTAGGAATATTTAAAATAAATGTGAGAATTACCGAGCCTTCTGGCATAGCTGAGCTTTTCATTCCCTGGGAATATAGATTCACTCTGTTTTTCTTTTTCTTTTTTTTTGGGGGGGGGGTCCGGTCATGGGGCCTGTACTCGGCCTGGGCGCTGTCCCTCAGCTCTTCAGCTCAAGGCTAGCACTCTACCACTTGAGCCACAGCGCCACTTCCGGCTTTTTTCTTTTTGCTTATGTGGTGCTGAGGAATCGAACCCAGGGCCTCATGCATGCAAGGCAAGCGCTCTACCACTGAGCCACCTTCCCAGCCCTTCAGAAACATTTTTAAGTTTACTTAATTTTTAAATTTGCTTAACATTGTTTTGTAAATATTTTTATTGTTAGTATAAAGGATTTATACATAGAGGTTACAGTTACACAAGTCAGATAAACTATATTTCTTTTTGGCCAATGTCACCCTTTCCTTCACTCTCTCCCAGTTTTTCCCTGTGGTCTCTAGTCACAAGTTGTAAACTTTATTAGTTCATTTTCAACATAGTATCTAGTGAGTACCACTTCTGCATTTGTTCACCCTTTGTCCCTCTATTTCTGTGCCCCGCTTATATACAAATGAACAGACAAGACAAAAATAAAATAATAGAACAACAAAAAGAATAAAACCTTGTTTCCAAATCATGGAGTTCATTTCAATAAATAGTATTTTATGTGATCCGAATAACCTAGGCATTGTGCCTTTGTGTTCCTCCCCTAAAAATATCCTCCTTTTGTCTCACTGTGTGAATAACTAGAGTCAGGTATAATTTATTGGGTTTTTTTAGATCTAGCTTCCTCATATGAGAGAAAATATGTGCTGTTTATCTCTCTCAGTGTGGTGTACCTCACTTAACATAATTTGTTCTAGGTCTATCCATTTCCCTGCAAATAACATAATCTTTCTTTCTTTTCTTTTTCTTTTTTTGTCGGTCGTGGGGCTTGAACTCTGGGCCTGGGTGTCCCTCAGCTTTTCAACTCAAGGCGAGCGCTCTACCACTTGAGCTACAGTGCCACTTTTCTAGTGATTTATTGGCGATAGGAGTCTCACAGTCTTTCCTGCTCGGGCTGGCTTTGAACTGGGATCCACAGATCTCATCCTCCTGAATAGCTACAATTATAGGCATGAGCCACAGACGTCCGGCTTTCCTGCAAATTTTTAAGAATATCTTTTTATTTTTTCAAATCCATGATTTGATTTATATAGCTTTGTAACCTTTTTATGGTGATTGAGGTCTTCTCTTAAACTCTTATTTTCCAAAGGTTCTGCTCACTTTGGTAGTTTCTAAGTTAAGTTTACTTCATTTTAATTTGCCTCTCAGATTCATTTGTTGCTCATGACTTGTTTCTCATTTGTATTTTGTCTGTGTAGTATCGACCTAGTAGCCTTGCTCCAGAAGCCCATTCCTCCCAGTCAGCCCTCAGAAGTCAACTCCTTTGAAACCTCCCAGCAGCAGGGCTTTGGCCAAGCCCTTGTCTTCACAAATTCTCAACACAATAATAAGAAGACACCAGGAACTGGCAACTCCACCACTACCAACTCTTATTCTCCTCAGAGTCTGGTAACTCACTTTTATTTCAGTATGAGATTTTAAGGAATATACCTATTACAGTGGTAGTCAACAATATGATACAAGCCTTTTCTTATGTACTATGAATACTAAAATTACTGCAATAGATATCAGTCCAGAAAACAGTGATGTGATCATTTCCAAGCACATATCTGATGATTCTATGTAGAATTTAAGTACTGAGTTTCCTGGACCAAAATAACAATATTTCTTCATAATGCATTGAATTCTTTTTCAAGGAATAGTCACTCCAATCGAAACATCCCTTTTATTAATGATTTTTTTTCCCCTCAGATTTGTTAACAGTGTGTCCCTATTTTTAACATCTTTAGTTGACTTAAATTCAAATGTTTGTCAGGTTGTTTTTTTGTTTGTTTGTTTGGTCTGTTATGGAGCTTGAACTCTGGGCCTGAGTGCTGTCCCTCTGCTCTTCAGCTCCAGTTGAGCACTCTACCACTAGAGCCACAGCGCCACTTCTGGCTTTTTCTGTTTATGTGGTGCTGAGGAATCGAACCCAGGGCCTCATGCATGCAAGGCAAGCACTCTACCATTGAGCCATCTTCCCAGCCCTGTTTGTCAGTCTTGACTTATTACAGAACTAATTCTACATCTATCTAGGTGTTTGTGTTTTTGTATTTTTCTTTGTTCTCATTCCAAAAAATAAAGGCTCCTTTTTTTTAAAGTGACAAACAGTAAAAGAGAGGTTCTTATATTTGAATGTGTTTTCATTGAAACAATGTCCTTCAATTGTGTGTGTGTATTTATTACTGACTTCTGGTGAGAGTTAGACTCCCATCAGAAAGAATTTCTGAAACTTATTAGAGAAGAATGAGAAGCTAAGCTGAGGGGAATAGAAACTTAGAGACTAGCTTGTGAAAAAGTAGCTGTAGAACAGTGAAGCAATTTTGGATTTCCTTACAACTAGAATACTCCTTGTGTTTCAATGTTAATGACAAAATAAAATTACTTTTATTTCCTTGATTTTACTTCTTATGGAAAACAGTATATTCTGGTTTTTTGTTTTCTTTTGTTTCGTTTTTTGGTCCATTGTGGGTCTTGAACTCTGGGCCTCGGCACTGTCCCTCAGCTCTTCAGCTCAAGGCTAGCACTCTACCATTTGAGCCACAGTGACACTTCTGGTTTTCTTGGAGTTAATTGTAGATAAGAGTCTCACCAGGACTTTCCTGCCCAGGCTGGCTTTGAAATGTGATTATAGATCTCAGCTTCCTGAGTAGCTAGGATTACAGGCATGAGCCTCCTGCACCCGGCTTATATTCTGGTTTTTATCCTAGGTGAATTGGAAGAGGGTTTTTTTTTTTTTGTAAGTATTTTGTTGTTGTTTTTTAATTTTTCTGGGTAGTGCTAAGGATCCAACCAAGGAACTCATACTAGTCAAATATTTTACCAGTGAGCTCTATTTCTAGGCACTGGTGCTATTTTTTATGTATTTCCTAGTACAAGGCCTTCTATGTAGCTAGGATTACAAGTATAAGCCTCCAATGCCTGGCTATCTAGTATCATTTTGGTAACAAATTTGTCAGAATGGTACTGAGATGTAAAAGGGCCATTCCTTTTTTACTGTATTTTCTAGTTGTCGGCTTTCATTATTTTTGGATCCTTATTTTATTATTTAGAAACAGAGTCTTGCTGAGTAGCAGTGGCTGGCCTTGAATTTGTAATCTTCCTGCTGAGTCTTCTGAGTGCTAGGCTTGTGCTGCTACTTGTCTTTTTGGATCTATATATATGAACTAGGACAGTACAGGAGTAGGAGTAGCATTATTTTTTGTGTACTTAATTTTTCCAGAGCATGTTTGGTGGCTTTTTGTTGTTGTTTGTTTTTTGGTCAGTCTTGGGGCTTGAACTCTGGGCCTGGGCGCTGTCCCTCAGTTCTTTAGCTCAAGGCTAGGGCTCTACCACTTTGAGCCACAGCATTACTTCTGGTTTTCTGGTGGTTAATTGGAGAGAATCTCCTGAATGTTCCTGCCCAGTATAGCTTTGAACCTTGATCCTCATATCTCAGCCTCCTGAGTAGCTAGGATTACAGGCGTGAGCCACCAGCTCCTGACATGTTTGGTGTTTTAAGATACTTGCTTATCAATTACCTGTGTGTTTCATTGTCTGATTTTGGAATATTAACTAAGCTCTGTGACCTGTATTTGATATAGGGTATTAATATATACTGTATTTGATATACAATGTGACTCAGATCTGACCTCTTCTGTTGTAATCATTAAAGATGATCAGTATGATTGGGTACTGGTAACTCACGCCTATAATCCTAGCTACTCAGGATGCTGAGATATAAAGATCACTGTTCAATGCCAGCCTAGGCAGGAAAGCCCTTGAAACTCTTTATCTCCATTTAAGCACCAAAAACTACAGAAGTGGAGCTGTGGCTTAAGTGAGAGTGATAGCCTTGAACAAAAAGTTGGACCAGAGCCCAGGTTCAGAGTTCAAGCTCTAGGACTGACACACACAAAAAAGATGACCAGGGGCTGGGAAGGGGCTCAGTGAGAGTGCTTGCCTTGCATGCATGGGGCCCTGGGTTCGATTCCTCAGCACCACATAAGCATAAAAAGCTGAAAGTGGTGCTGTGGCTCAAGTGGTAGAGTGCTAGCTTTAAGTTGAAGAGCTGAGAGACAGTGTCCCGGCCCAGAGTTCAGGCCCCACAACCAACAACAACAACAAAAAAGATGACTACTATGGTGACAGATGCAGTTTTGATCTGGCTTGTTAAGCATGTCTTTGTCATTTACTTTCATTCCTCGTTAGTTTAGAAAAGTGATTTATAATTGTGATTTTGAAAAAAAATCACTTGAAAAAAATTCCTTCAAATCTATGGCAGATATTTCTGTTCCTTTTAAAACTCATGTTAGAACCTGGAAGGGTGGCTGATTTTCCAGTTTCTTCTTAGAGTGTAATCATATTTTCATGTGGTATTTTAATTTTTTTTTTTTTTTTGTCAGTCGTGCGGCTTGAATTCAGGGCCCAGGCACTGTCCCTAAGTTTTTTTGCTCAAGATCATCATTTTACCACTTTGAGCCACGGCACCACTTCCAGTTTTCTGGTAGCTAATTGACATAGAGTCTCACAGACTTTGCTGCCCAGGCTGGCTTCGAACCATGATCCTCAGCCTCCTGAGTAGCTAGGATTACAGGCAAGGGTCACCAGCGCTGGTTTCATGTGGTATTTTTTTTTTCTTTTTTTTTGGCTGGTCATGGGGCCTGAACCCTGGGCCTGGGTGCTGTCCCTCAGCCCTTCAGATCAAAGCTAGTTCTCTGCCGCTTGAGCCATAGCTCTACTTCTGGCCTTTTCTGCTTATGTGGTGCTGAAGAATTGAACCCAGGGCCTCATGCATGCAAGGCAAGCACTCTACCACTGAGCCACCTTCCCAGCCCTCATGTAGTGTTTTCTAAAATGTGACTTACTAGTTTAGATGTTCCAAGATATACTCTTTAAAATACTTCTGGAAATATTTTGATGATGTGAGCCAGGCATTATCTATATTCCTGAGGATTTGTTCTGTTACTTCTCTTTAAAGTCATCCGTCCTTGGCTCAGGATTTGGAGAGCTTGCACCATCAAAAATTGCAAACCTAACCAGTTCTCAGATTTTGGATCAGTTGAATTCTTCAAGTTTGAGCCAGTTTACTGCCACCCCAAGTTCACAACAGAATAGTACTAGCTCCCCCACAACTACATCTTGGGACCTCAAGCCCTCAGTATCCCAGTCTGCAGTCCTTAATCATTTTGGTAAGTATACTTTTTGGTTCTGGTGCCCATAATTGTGGACATGCTAAATTATTATTAGTAGAGTACTGAATTATAATCATTAGAGTGAATTTAGCACCACTTCCACTTTTCTAGTAGTTAATTGGAGATAAGAATCTCATGGACTTTCCTTCCTGAGCTGGCTTTGAACCACGAACCTCAGATCTCAGCCTCCTGAGTTGCTAGGATTACAGGTGTGAACTACTGGCACTGAGTTCAGAGACATTTTTTTTCTTTTAGAACACTTGTACTTTTGTGAAAGAAAACACCATAGCCAAGTCAGAAGATAAAATGTGAAAAAACGTGTTTTAAAATTATACCAAAGATAAAGCATTATGTTTCTTTCTCTATCTCTTTTCTTTTTTTAATGTAGAATTGAACCCAGGACCTCATGGGTGCTAGCAAGTACTCTACCACTAAGCCACCTTTCCAAACCCAGGATTAAGTTGTTTTTTTGTTTTGTTTTGTTTTTTGTCATTCGTGAGGCCTGAACTCAAAGCTAGCATTCTACCACTTGAGCCACAGCGCCACTTCTGGCTTTTTCTGCTTATGTAGTGCTGAGGAATCGAACCCAGGGCCTCATGCATGCAAGGCAAGCACTCTACCACTGAACCACCTTCCCAGCTACAAGGATTACTTTTCTTAATGTAACAGAGTAGTGAAAAATAGGCCAACAAGCAGGCCAAAAACAGAGAGAAAGCTCTATGAAATGTGGACAAAATCTATATGAAAGAACATTTGAGAAGTGGCACTGTGTCTCAAGTGGTGTGAGTGAAGAGCTGAGAGACAGCACCCAGGCATAGAGTTCAAGCCCCACAATTGACAAAAAAAAAAAAGAGCTTTTGAGTATATGAAATGATGGTTATGTTCATTCATTGAGCTTTTGAGTATATGAAATGATGGTTATGTTCATTCATTATCATTTTATTTTTTAATTCGATTTTTTGTGCTAGTCCTGGGGCTTGAACTCAGGGCCTGCACACTGCTCTGAGCTTTTATTCTCAAGGCTAGTGCTCTATCACTTGGGCCACAGGTCCACTTCCTGCTTTTTGGTGGTTAATTATAGAGAAGAGTCTCATGGACTTTGCTGCCCAGGCTGGCTTTGAACCCTGATGAGATCTCAGTCCCTTAAGGAGCTTGGATTATAGGTACTGGCTTCTAACTGGTGTTTTTATTTTTATTTATTTAGTTTTTCCAGTCCTGGGGTTTGACTCGGGGCCTACTCCCTGTCCCTGAGCTTCTTTTACTCAAGACTAGCACTCTACAACTTGAGCCACAGGCCCACTTCCGGCTTTTTTTTCTTCCTTTTTATGTGGTACTGAGGAATTGAATCCAGGGCTCATGCATGCTAGGCAAGCACTCGACTACTAAACCATATTCCCAGCCCTAGAGTGTTTTTTTTTGGGGGGGGGTCCTATTGTGGGGCCTGAACTCTGGGCCTGGGCGCTGTCCTTCAGCTCAAGGCTAGCACTCTACCACTTGAGCCACAGCCCTTTTTTTTTTTTTTTCCATTTTGCTTATGTGGTGTTGAGGAATCGAACCCAGGGCTTCTGGCATGCAAGGCAAGCGCTCTACCACTGAGCCACCTCCCCAGCCCCCCTAGAGTGTTTTTAAAAGGCAGTTTTCCTACTTATATATAGCAATTTTGAAGTGTTTGCTAAAATTTTAAATATCTACTCTGTGAACCAGGGTATGTATTTTTAGCAATTGATGCTACAGGGATAATTGTAAAAAAAAAAAAAGATCTGACATACAAATATATCAATTTCCATATTTTTTAAGGCATAGGCAGGAAAATTTGAGCTCACACAATATAGAACTGGTTTAAAATACATCCAGTTCCTTGATTTATATGTAGTTGTAAATATGAGGGAAGTAGCTTTTCCATATTAATGTGGAACAGTCTCTGAAAATTAAAATGACTTGAGAAATTAAGAAATACATTAAGATTGACATGTCTGTATTTTTTTGTTACAGGGAAGGAATATATTCATTATATTGTACATTTACAACTTTTAAACATCAGTCAAAATAATAAGATAATGTTTTAAAGTTTTGTGCAATCATAAAACAAAACATAATCCTTTCTCTGTTGGCTAATAGCACTTCACTGTTATTCTTAGAGGTTCCTACTCCATGTACTTTAGCATAAACTATATGTCCTCTGTGCATGATGAGTAAGGCCAAACCAATTCAGGCATCCTTTCCCATGTACCAGTAGTACATTATCTAACTTGATTTATTCTCTCTCTCTCTCCCTCTCCCTTTCTCCTTTTCTCTCCCTCCCCATCCCTCCCTTCTCTCCCTCTCTACCTTCCTCTCTCCCTCCCTCTTTCCCTTCCTCTCTTCCTCCCTCTCTCTCTCCCTCCCTCCTCCTCCCTTTCCCTCTCTCCCTCTCCCCCCTCTCTCTTTCTCTCTCTCTCTCTCTCCCTCCCTCTCTCCCACCTTTCACCTCCCCTCTCCTGTTGAGATTATACTGCAGTAGCCCTTCATGAACAATATAAGAAATTCAAAATTCTTGTTACAGAATAATACAGTGTTGCTTTTCTTTGTTGCTTTACATATTTCCTAGATTTTAAATCTCAGCCTGAACCATCCCCAGTTCTTAGCCAAATGAGCCAGCGACAACAGCACCAGACCCAGACAGTCAGTGTTCCTCCTCCTGGTTTGGAGTCTTTTCCTTCTCAGGCAAAACATCGAGATTCAGCACCTGGAAACGGTACCTCCACTGTGAACAAACTCTTGCAGCTTCCTAACACAGCTGTGGAAAATATCTCCATATCTGCTCACCAACCACAGCCCAAACATGTCAAACTCCCGAAGCGGCGCATACCTCCAGCTTCTAAGGTGAGGATTTTATCATGGAATCATAGTCCTAGAGGATTTATTTGTAGTGAGATAAGTCTCAATGTGATGTAAGCACATTGCTAACCTAAGGATAGTAGTTCGTAACTGTAACCCCAGCTGATCAAGAGTTGAAAACCAGCTTGGACTACTGAATTCTAGCCTGGGCTACATAGTGAGACCTGTTTATTTATTTGTTTGTTTGTTTGCTCATTTAACTTTTTGTGCTAGTATTAAGGCTTCAACTCAGGATGGCCTGGTACACCTGTTTGCCTTTTTTAAAATCTTGGCTTAAGCTCTACCATTTGAGCAACACCACTACTTCCATGAGTTCAAAACAAAACATAGATTGCTGCTTTATGAGGATTTGGCCCTTTCTGAGTGGTTAGGTTTGTATTTGAGGAAATAGATTTGTACTGAGAGCTGGAGAACCTTAATTCATATATATAAACTTGATGATCTGGCTTAAAGCATTTGATCTTCTGTAGGCTGCTTTCTCCTGTAGTTGGAGAATGTGTGGTTCCTTGACCAAATGTTTTCAAAATTGATATCTCCCTGAAAATAGTCAACTCTGTATCCATTCTCCTTCCTCACCATTACAACAATTCAGCTGGCATTTGTTTAAGAAGCATTATATTAATAACATCAACATCTACTCCTGTGACCCTTTGAAAACTTTGTTGTTGTTGTTAGGAGAGCTTGAACTCTGGGCCTGGGTGCTGTCCCTGAGCTCTTCAGCTCTAGGCCAGGGCTCTACATCCCTGTGACCCTTTAATTCTTCTTTACTCTTCCCTTCACTCATTTCTTAAAAGATAAATTCCTCTTAGTCTCTCACTCCCTGATTCTGCCAGTGTAGCCAGGGAACTCCGTTACTTTTGTGTAACTGGGTTACACAGATTTGGAGTCCTTGACTTCTGTCCCTGACATGACAGCTCTACTTTTTCAGGTTCCAGCTTCTGCAGTGGAAATGCCTGGTTCAACAGACATCACAGGATTAAATGTTCAGTTTGGGGCCTTGGAATTTGGAACAGAAACTTCTCTCTCTGAGTTTGGATCATCTGCAAATAGTGAAAATAGTAATCAAATTCCCATCAGCTTATATTCGAAGTCTGTAAGGTACAAAACTTAACTACTTTTCTTATTTTGACTGACTTTAGTTGACTGACTTTCGTTTGTAAAACAACAAAACAGTCCTAAGAAATTCCTTGTTGGAGATAGTGTAATCCTGTGTTAATGAGTATGTGAAGCTATCAGTGATTTTTAATTCTAGGACTTCTCCTCCCTCCCCCCATAACCTATAGCATACATTCAGAATTTCTTATTTATTGTCATCTCTTGACAATGTATCTCAGGATTTGCCTAATTTGGACATTACACGCTAGTTTTCAAGGTTTATTCCTTTCTGAAATTGGAGTTTGAACTTAGGGTCTCATGGTTGCTAGATTTGCTTGTTTGGTACTTCTCTACCACCTTAGACATGCTTCTGGCCCAGCCTTTTGCTGTTACTTATTATGTTTGCTGGTCTTGATGCTTGAACTCCGGGTCTGATCACTGTCCCTGAACTTCTTCTACTCAAGGCTAGCACTCTACCACTTAAACCATAGTGCCACTGCCAGTTTTTTTGTGATTAATTGGAGAGATAAGAGTCTCAGGAACTTTCTTCCCTCCACTGACTTTGAACCTCAATCCTCACTCAGATCTCAGCCTCCTGAGTAGCCAGGATTACAGGCATGAGCCACCAGCACCTGACAATTGTTGGTTATTTTGGAGCTAGATCTCACAAACTTTTCTGGCTTTTGAATTGTGATCTTTGGCTCTCAGTCTCCTGAGTAGCTAGGATTACAGGCCTGGACACCAATGCCCCAGCTAAGTTTTATATTTTATTGACAGAGTTTCATTATACATCTTACCAAATTGTGCCTATCTATTCATTAGTTGATAAACATTTGGTTTATTTCCTGTTCCTGTTGCTGCTGGGTACATTCAGTTATGCATTTTGTGTACTTTCCATTCTTTTGAACATGTCCGAGGAACAGAATGTGTGGATCCTATGGTTATTGGTATCTTTAACCATTTGAAAAACTTGCTTTTTCTACAACTGCAGCATTTTACATTCCTATCAGTAATGTGAGAAGAACTCAAGTTTTGCACATCTTTTCTCCAGTGGAATTTATATACATATGTACATATTGGAGTTTGAACTCGCACTCCTCTAGGCTCTTCCATTTGAACCATACTCTCAGCCCTTTTTGATTTCATTCTTTTTTGAGTAGATGTGGACTGTCTTGGACAATAATTCTGTTATTTAGGCTTCTAGAGTAGCTTGGATGACAAGGACACCACCACCAGACCCAGCTATTGCTTTTATTTGGTATATTTTGGTTTGGTGATGGTATTGGACCTGAATTCAGGACCTCACTCAGCCTTTTCATTCACAGCTGGTGCTCTACCCCTTGAGCCACACTTCTAGTTCCAACATATCTTAACTCAGGTAGCTGTTGGTAGAGATAAAGGTCTCAAACTTTTTGCCCTAGTTGCCCTTAAATTGTGATCCTCTCCACCTCTACCTCCTGAGTAGCTAGAAATACAGGTGTTATCCACTGTACCCAGGCAGTAGAATTTTACAATAAAAATCCCAGATTTGAGGTATTCTCAATTAGTGTTTCCACATACAGAGACAAGAGTTCATGCATTTGGTTGTAGCAGATATCTCCAGCATGGACATAAATGTGTGCATAGACTTCCAGACACATACACAGAATAGAGAGAAATACAGTATTTTGGCTTTGGTTCTGGGTATTCCTATATTCTCTCACCCTTCCCACTTCTCTGTTTTTCATAGCCTATTTAATCCCTTTCAAATCCAAAGTTACTTAGAGTTTTAACAATTTCTACCTGTCAGTTAAATCAGGTGGATCGTGTGTGTGTGTGTGTGTGTGTTTGAAATTGAATTGTAACACAAATAATATAGTAATATAAATATGCTACATGTTCATTTAATTTAGAAGATGACTATAAATGGATTTTGTGGTTTTACTTAAATGGCATAATGTTTATCTCCATACCCTTTACTGTTTTTAGTGATCCTTTGAATACCTCTTTACCAATGACCAGTGCTGTACAGAACACCACCTATACGACTTCAGTCATTACCTCCTCTAGTCTGACCAGCTCAGCCCTGAGCTCTACTAGCCCAGTAACAACGTCTTCCTCCTATGACCAGAGTTCTGTGCACAACAGGATCACATACCAAAGCTCTGTAAGTCCATCGGAGTCAACTCCCGGAACCATCACAGTAAGTAGTTTTCTGAGTTTCTCCTCTTTGGATATCCTCTTTAAAAGTCAGTGTGGTAGCCAGGCACTGGTGGCTCACACCTGTAATCCTAGCTACTCAGAAGGCTGAGATCTGAGGATCACAGTTCAAAGCCAGCCCAGGTAGGAAAGTCCTGGTGAGACTCTTGTCTCCAATTAACACCAAGAAAACTGGAAGTGGTGCTGTGGAAGAGTGCTTACCTTGAGCTGAAGAGCTGAGGGACAGCGCCCAGGCCTAGAGTTCAAGCCCCATGACCGACCAAAAAAAACCCAAAACGTTAGTTTGTGGTTTAGGCATTATGCCTTTGGATAGGATTTTTATTTTGCAGATTGACCAGCCATTTGAGTAAAATCTTTGTAATGCATGAGGTTGGTTATAGCAGACATCTCCAGCTTGAACAATGAATGTGTGCCCAGAACTACAAACACACATATTAGCTAAATCAAAGGTATAGGTCAGAGGATTGTAAGCTCAGGTCTAGGTGAGGCAAAGCTAGTGAGACTGAATGAGTAAATTAATAGTAGTTCTTACACAAAAAAATGCAAACACAGGTATTTCCATTATTGCAAAAAGTCCTCTTTAACGGTGCTGGTGGTATGCTGTTTCTGAAGCATAACCAGGCCCTTTGCTGTCTATACGTCACTCCCCTTCTTCTCCAGGATATTTCAGTCCCAGCTCTAGCTTTAGTTCAAGCTATCTTTGTCCACATCACTGCCCATTTCATTCTGTTTTCAGCTATTGATTCTGATTTCCCTGGACCCTTGATACTTGAGTGTTTTGAACTTCTACATTCTTCTCCTAGAAGCATGCAGCCCTCTGTTGTGTCTGTCCATCTGTTGTGCTTTATTTTTTATAGTGCTAGAGACTGAAGGCTTTGTTCATGCAAGGCAGGCACTGTATTACTGAGCTGCATCTCCAGCGCTTATGGTTTGTAGAACTTTTTTGGTGGTCTTGGAGATTGAATCTAGGCCTCCTGCGTGCTCTACCACTTAAACCACAGACTAGTCCATCATTTTAATTTTTAAAATTATTATCAAGATGAAGTGAAATATTCCTCAACTGTGATAAATACTGTTTCATATCCCTTTTGATTTTTTTAATCTGGTACACATACTATAAAAATAAATATATTTTAGGGGCTGGGAAGGTGGCTCAGTGGTAGAGCACTTGCCTTGCATGCTCGAGGCCCTGGGTTCAATTCCTCAGCCCCACATAAGCAAAAAGAAAAAAGCTGGAAGAAAAATAAATAAATAAATAATTTTATGCAGTTATCATAAAAATATATTTTGTGAGGCTGGGAATGTGGCTTAGTAGTAGACTGCTTGCCTAGCATGCATGAAGCCCTGAGTTTGATTCCTTAGTACCTCCTAAACAGAAAAAGCTGGAAGTGGCACTGTGGTTCAAGTGGTAGAGTGCTAGCCTTGAGGAAAAAGCAGCTCAGGGACAGTGCCCAGGCCCTGAGTTCAGTCCCCAGGCCTGGCAAAAATTAAAAATTAAAAAAATCCCAGTACTGCGAAACAAACATGCAAGCAAACCTGTTAATTCCAAGTATGGGAGTTACATTTTTTGCATTTGGTTAGCATTTTCTTTCTTGTACAAGCGGCAGAACTTGCATGAGACAATAAAGGTATCTGGTGATTTAAATATAGTGGTGCAGCTGGGCACTGGTGGCTCACTCTTGTTATCCTAGCTACTCAGGAAGCTGAGATCTGAGGATCACAGTTTGAAAACAGCCCAGGCCGAAAAGCCCATGGGACTCTTACCACCAATAAACTACTGTGAAAAAAACGGAAGTAGTGCTATGGCTCAAGTGGTAGAGCGCTAGCTTTGAGCGCAGAAGCTCAAAGTTAGTGCTCAGGTCCTGAGTTCAAACAATAGGACTGGCCAAAAAAAAAAAAGGTACTATGTTCTTTAATGGGTATATATTCCTTAAATAGTTGGATATTTTAATAGTATTAAAAGACTATTTCATTGCTATGTCCTCTTCCCCAAATACTAAATCTGATTTTCAAATAATGTCAGCGGGGCTGGGAAGGTGGCTCAGTGGTAGAACGCTTGCCTTGCACGCATGAGGCCCTGGGTTCAATGCCTCAGCACCACATAAGCAAAAAAAAGAAAAAAGCCGGAAGTGGCACTGTGGCTCAAGTGGTAGAGTGCTAGCCTTGAGCTGAAGAGCTGAGGGACAGCGCCTAGGCCCAGAATTCAGGCCCCACAACCGGACCCTCAAAAACAACAACAACAACAACAAATAATGTCAGCTCCTTGGAATTTATTAGAGTTTGTTGTTTGTAGGATAAAACAGAATTGTTTCTTCAGTAATCTGTACTTCATATGATTACTGCTAGATCCCAGTAATCATCTGGGTAATCATGTGGGTATGTACATGGGTACACTTACTTTCTCTTCTGTTCCTTGTAGAATGGACATGGTGGTGGACGAAGTCAGCAGACACTAGACACTAGTGAGTATATCAGCTAACTATATGGCTGGCAGAAATCAATCAAAGAAACATGGTGATGTAGCTGATATAATGAGGAAAATACCAATTGGCAATTGAATAACTAAAAAAACAAACCCAAACAGCCCTTTTGTATTTTTCTTGGAAACTTCTCTCTTTCCTTTCTCTCTACCCTATTAATTAAGTACTTAATTAATTTTTTGACATAATGGAGTTTAAGCTGTGGGCCTCAGGCTTGCAAGGGATGTGCTCTACCACTTCAGCCATGCCTCAGCCCCCCCCCCCTTTTTTTTTTGAAGCAGGTCTTACTGTATAGTCCAAGCTAGCCTCAAGATCCTCTTGCCTGAGAAAACAGGAATATGCCACCATATACTTCCACTTCATTGGAACAACAACAAAAAAATTAAAGACAGACTCACTCCTCTTTCTGTGGCAAAATCAGTAAAGTTAGCGTGAAGTTCCTATGTGAGCAAATTATAGCTGGTAGTATAGTAGAAATATCACAGCCACAAAACGGAGGTGATCTTCTGTTATTCTGCCATATTAGACTGCACCACAGTGCAATGTACGTTACTCATTTTAAAGATGCTTTGACAGACAGATTCCAAGTTGGTGAAAGGACTATTACATCAGTAATGTTTTAAAATAATCAAGGACTTCTACAGAAGAAATTATCCTTAGTACAGAAAATGACTGTGCTTTTTGTTTACAAGACCTGAAGGACTATTGCTTAGGAAGAGACCTAAGTGTTGTTTACTGTGGATGCTGCACAGGAAAATGAGGATCCCTTCCTTCTATACCTATAACAGCTCAGTGATTACTGGAGAATCCTCAGGTGAATCCCTGTTAGTTGTTTTTAGCTTGTCTGTGCTTGTTTATAGTAGTTTTCTTTTATCATTAAGTAAGGCAAATAGACATCCCCTGTGGATCTGGAAGCCAGATTTTTTTTTTGAGGTGGGGGAGGAAGAAGCAGATAGAGTCTCACTATGTAGTCCAGGCTGGCTTTGAACTTGTGACACTCCTACCCTGAGTGCTAGGTTTACAGACATCTGCTTCCATGGAAGCCTGTTTCTTGATGGCTTTACCCCCTCTTCCTCCCCAGTAGTGGCAATTGAACTCAGTTCCTCACCTTGATAGCCAGGCACTTTCATCACTGAGCCATGCCTCTATCCCTAAAGCCTTTTTTTAAATAATTTTTTAATTGAGATTGATTACATAAATTTCACAAATTTTACAGTGTTGTGGGATAGTGATACTAAAGTCACAAACACATTTTAACCTTCACAAGGCAAATTGTCTTTATTTGTTTGTTTTGTTTTTGTTTTTAAATAGAGTTTGGGAGATATAGAGTATGAATAGGGATATTTAGACCAGGATAATCCTCTGTTGCAGTTGAAATGATAGGTTTAAAGCTCCAGAATTTGTGTTTAATGATAATGCTAGGCTGTTAGAACTGTTTTGAGAGATGAGGAGCTCTGAGCTTTTTGGAGTTAAGGGACATCTCCCTCCAGCAGCTATGGTGACAAATTTCTTCTGATCAGTCATGGGGTTGAGAACATATAGAGAGGTCCTAAATGGTTTGGAAGTTTTAAGTGGGGTAATAAATATATGAAGTATCTAGAAAACATATGCAACTAAGACAGTTTGGGTTTATTTTTAATTATTTTGTTTTTTTGGGAAGTGGCGTTGACATTTATACCAGGACCTTACTATTTGAGCCACAGCACCCAACCCTTGGTGCATCTGTCTGTGGTTGACCTCAAAATGCGATCTTTCTGGTCTCCTAAGTAGCTGAGATTACATATGTGAGCCACCCTGACCAACTGAGATTGGTTTTATTTTCAGTACTCTCTGCCATCTGTTCCTCCCCTTCCTTCCCATCTCTTGTTCTTTGAGAGGGAGCTTTACTGTGGGCTTATTGTCAGGTCATCCCCAAATTCAGGCAAGTACTTTCAGGTGAGGTACAGCAATTTTGTCTTTATCTGATTGTCTAAGAACCAAATTAATCTTTGGAATAACCTGTCAATGAGAGGGAGGACTTAGGAATGCAAAGGACTCTCAAGAATTGACCTGAAGATAGTTGGCCTGCTGCTTCCTGTTCTTCCTGTTACAGTGCTGCCCCTGGTGCTCATATAGAGCCTGGCAGAAGGGAAAGACGGTGATGTTCTTCAAGCACATATCTGAATTGTATGTGTGGACAAAATGAAGCTGAGTCTTTCCCACCAGTCAGGTTATGTCCGTGACCGTTCTGAAATCCAATAAATTGTTTATGTGCCTTGAGAGTAAACTGTTGAAGTACATTCCAAGGATATTCTTGCAGGGCATTTGGAAGTAGGTATCGAGCAGCAACATGTTTTCTTTCTGCATATTATAGGCAGTTATAGACGTCTCCACAGTGTGGACACTCTGCATTCTCGTCCCCACTTGCTCCAAGCTGATAGCCAGCTGCATTGGTGCGAGGTAGATGAAAGCACCATGGCGTGGCTTGCTAGTCAGCTCTGCACTCTTCTCTCTTGAGCCTTTGGAGGAAAATTGGCCTTAGCTTGTAATTATGTATACCAATCTCAGCATCTATTTTCCTTTCTGGTTGCTGCAAATGTTAGGTGTCGGTAGGTGGGACAGGTATGTTCACAGGACAGTGAATGATTATTAAAATGTCATTGCCTGTTTTGGGTTCAAATCTTGCATGTCCAGTCATCTCACAGTTTCAGTAGTACAGTCTGACAGAGATGGAGCCATCTGGTGATATGCTTGGGAATTGTCCTAGGTTATATAACTTTATATGTGTCATCTGAGCCTAACATGTCAAAGATACTGAGCATATTTGCAATAATCAGTGTTGGTTCAGGAGCTCAATGCATTTGTTTCTTACAGCTACTTCATCCGTTCCAGCTCCAAAGACAACAGACCCTCCTTCCACCCTCCCATCTGTGGCTTCCCTGCCCAGCACCACCTCCTGCGCTGCGCTTCTGCCCTCTGCATCCCAGCACACTGCCACTTTGCCCCCCTTGTCCCAGCCTGGTGACCTGGCCAGCAGTTCCCTCTCTCAGCTTAGCAGGTATGGAGGAACTGTGGGCCTAAAGTGAGAAGTACATGGGGGCAAAGTCCTTGAACCCCTTCAAAGGGTTGTCTCCATGAACAAAATCCATTTGTAGGCCCTTACATGTTTTGAGCTTTTCCCTTAGTACCCTAGTTTAGGTTTGGGCCTGGCCAGGTCTCAAAAGTACCAGATGTGAAAACTAACTGCTTGTAATGCCTCTGCTGCAATAGAGCTCTGAGTCTCCTGGGAAGGGTTGGGGCCTTGGACTTCTACACTTCCTTGGACCTCAGGCAGATGCTATAAGCCTAACTTGTCCCCAGCTCTCAGCCAGGTTACTGTGACGTGGAAGAAGAATGAGGTTGGATTTCTGAGCAGAGGTCTGACTTGCACTTGTCATGGCTCCAGAGAACAAGATGTAGGAAAATGGGTTTGTTTGTTACCTTTATCTTCATTGTACAGTTTCTTTTAGCCGCTTTAGTTGGGACTGGCCTCTGGACATGATGAGAAATCAGGTTCTTACTCTGTCATATGGCGTCATTTTATGAGCTCTTAATCAAGCATGGCAGAGTTGGCAGTATGATACTGTTTTTATTCCTTTTATCTCTGCGAGAGCAAAGGAATCTCTTATTTACTGAACTTGGCCAGGATACATCAGATCTCATGGCAAGGGATCCTTTAGGTCATTCCTAAACACCAGGACCTCATCACTAGGTTCTGAGGGCAGGAGGTCTGAAGGTCAGGCTTCCCCAGGATGGGTATAAGCTTGATTGTAGCCATTCAAGCCAGGGAGACCTGACTGCTGTGGAGAAGCTTGTTTGAGTGGACATTTGGTCCTCTCTTTTGTCTTCTAGTTCCCTCTCGAGCCACCAGAGCAGCCTCTCCTCTGTGCCTACAGCACGCTCCCCGAGCACACCGCACACAGTAAGTATCCTCAGGCCACGCCCCGCCACCCTCCCTGGCACACCGGCAGTTTCCCATGTGAAGCTGAGGCTTTAGTTGATGCATTTTGTAGATCTGAGACAATCTGGAGTCTCTTAGCTGAGGTGTCTTTATGTAGTTCCATGGTTCTATGTGCTGATTCCTGGGCTCTGTGGTAGCCAGCTTGCTTACTGAAGTCTGACTCCTTGGAAGTACTGCCTCAGACCCATGTGCTCTCAGGAGGGTTTTAGCAGTGAGCCTTGTACCCAAGAGCTTACTATGTTCCTCTTTCCTTAAAGGAGATATTTCTACACAGTAGGGTAGAGCTTTTTATGTTCACGCATGTTTCATTAAAATTACTTACATGTGACACCACTGGGGTTTGAACTTGGGGTCTGGCACTGCTGTTTCCCCCGTGCCCCTTCCCCCCAAGGCAAGCACTCTAGCACTTGAGCCACACCTCTGCTTGTGTTTTTTTGCTGGTTAATTGGAAATAAGAGTCTCACACAGGCAGGCTTTGAATCTTGATGTTGAGATCTCAGTCTCCTGAGTAGCTTGGAAATCTGAAGGGGGGGCGGGTGCAAAAAGTCAAGCAGAAGCCAGGTCAGGAGACATTGCAAGTGGAGGTGTCAGCTAGTATGTGTCCTCTGTGTACCAAAGAGTAACCCCAGATCATGATTTCTCTTTGTAACTAAGAACTGTAATTTGATCTGTGAAATTGAAGCTTTGTTTTAGGGGATGTGGGTTGGGCTGGTGATGAGGTAGAAGGAGTGGTGGTAGAATGGAGAGGAGGTGGGTAGGAGCTAGCACAGACAGGAAATGCTGGGTCACAACAGAATGCTGGCTCCTGGGCAACAAGGCTGCAGGCAAGTTGGAGTAGCAGGTCCACAAGGAGGCAGGATTTGGTTAGAGACGCATTTGAGAGGCAGGAAGATAGTAAAAGAATCAACTGCAAAGTAAGATGGTGGCAATTCTATCTGTGTCTGATTCTTCCAATATTGTGGCTTTCAAATTCTAGTCTAAGTAAAATCTCAAACGTGATCTTTTCTCATTAAACACATAGGACGCCATCTTCACCATGGAGCACAGTGTGGATGCCTGCCTCTGCCTTGGTCATACCACCCTCACCAGGAGTGCTGAGGAGCTGTCTCCCTATATCTGGGAACCTCCTGCTCTTGTACTTGTAGTGAACTGTACGCTGTGTTAGCATAAAACCATGACTCTCCTTCTCCACCTCCCATGTAGCTTGAGGTAACAGGATATAATACTGAGTCCTAGCTAGATTTAGAAAGGGTCTAAAATTTTTCTTCTCTGGCTGGCCTCAAACCATCCTCCTCCTGTTCTCACTCTCCCAAGAAGCTAAGACTACATGTGCAAACCACTGACAGTTGGCTTTTTTTGCCAGACCTGAGGCTTGATACTCAGGGCTTAGGCACTGTCCCTGAGCTTCTTTTGTTCAAGGCTGACACTCTTACCACTTGAGCCACAGTGCCACTTTCAGCTTTTTCTGTTTATGTGGTACTAAGGAATTGAACCCAGGGCTTCATGCGTGCTAGGCAAGTACTCTACCACTAAGCCACATTTTCAGCCCCCCCCCCTTTTTTTTGTCTTGATGCTAGTGTTGCCTTGTATAGGAAGCCTATATTATTTACACATTTATTAAATATAGTTTTGACCAAATGTGATAAAAATACATATGTATATTGAAATTGAAAGGAATTTCAAAAACAATTATTTTCCACACATAACATTCTATAGCTCAGTTGATATGAAGAATCCCAAGTTGTCATCAGCTATGCTTAAATCTTTGTGTGATCTGAATGTTTCCCTGCCCTTAATTTCATGAAAAAATGCCTCCCAAAAAATAATGTGCCTGGGTGCTTGTGGTTTACTCTTGTAATCCTAACTATTCAGGAGGCTAAGATCTAAGGATTATGGTTCAAAGCCAGCCGAGGCAGGAAAGTCCATGAGACTCTTATAGGACTCTTATAGAAAAAACAAGCACTGATGACTCACACCTTACAATCCCAGCTACTCAGGAGGCTGAGGTCTAAGGATAGAAGTTCAACGGCAGCCCACATAAGAATGCCTTTATTCCCACAGCCTTCTTAAAGTGGTCTCATTGTATGTTGGCATTTTTCCAATTTGTAGTAAAAAAAAAAAATAGCCCTTCAGGGATAGAGATACTACTTCTTTTTCTGTACTGGGGTTTGAATTTAATTTGTTCTTGTTAGGCAGGCACTTAACTACTTGACCTATGTCCCCAATCCTTTAGCTTTTAATTTTTCAGGTAAAGTCTCATACTTTCTCCTAGCCACAGTCCTCCTATCTCTGCCTCTCAAGTAGCTGGAATGATAGACATTCACCATGATGCCCGTCTTGTTTTTGTTAAGAGTCTCACTTTTTTACCCACATTTACTTCAAAACTGCCTGTTTCTGCATCTCTAGTAGCTTGGATTTTAGTTGTGCACTACCACACCATATCAGCCTTCTTTTTATTTTTTTATTATTTATTTATTTTTGTTTGTTTTTTGGGTCCAGTTGTGGGGCCTGAACTCTGGGCCTGGGCGCTGTCCCTCAGCTCTTCAGCTCAAGGCTAGCGCTCT